>NC_047628.2:21850296-22161503 GCF_009650485.2 Drosophila albomicans | reverse complement strand
TCACTTCACACGTTCACTGAACTAATCGCTAATCGAATGGTGTTCTACAGATATACGCCGGATCCGACGCCACCGGTGCCCAACTGGCTGCAGTTGGTCATGCGCAGTAAATGCAATCAGCGAACGGGACCCGCAACAGACATCAGCGACTGGTAAGTGAGCAAACACTGTGTGTGTGACAATGCCACAAAAGCCATCAGATTTATGGCACACGGCAGCCAAAGACTCCACACAGCACACAACATACAAGACACAGCAAGCAGCAGGCAGTAAACGGCCAACAAAAGATTGTTTACATGGCGCCCTCAATCCAATTTATGAACTTTAAGACCCGGCTACACATTTACTTTCGTGTGTGAGTCCGTTGACAGTTGTCGCCATCGCTTTGCTCGCTCTGTTGGCAACTTCCACGATAGTAAATGTCAACTCTGGCCATTGTTTTGGCCACTAACGTAGAACGGCCTCCCTGCCGTTCAGTTCCAAATGTTCGACCACATTGTCCCATTCGCCTCATCTAAATTCATAAGCTCCAAAAACGGATGATTTCGGCATTCTCCCAACATCTCTCTACATCTACATCTGAGTGCCTCGTAGCTACTTATTTGCATCGCTGTTTTGGACCTCACAAGCTTGCCTCCTGCCTGCTGCTTCTTCCCCATGACATTTTGCGTACAATTTATGATTGCTTTTTTCCAACTCCTCTTTTTTATACTTTAATATTTGAGTATGTAACTCGAAGATTCGCGATTAATGTACTCTTAACTATTCACATCTATAAACTGTTCAGTTTTGGGTTGGGTTTCCATTAAAAACAATAACTTCAATGAAAGCTCGACACTCTTTGGAGTTATCTTTGATTATTACCTCAAGCTTTAAGAAATGGGATTTCAAATTTGGTAGATGTATGTATATATCATACTACTTTATATAAAGTTTAAAAGAAGAACAATACACAAAATTTACCACAATAACGGCTATAAAATTATGTGTTTGAACTCATTAGGTAGATTCAGTCATATTTATGGGTGTACTATAAATTTGGCATAAAACAAATAAATTTATTTTGGTTTATTTATGGAAATCAATTAAATTAGCGGCAAATTCTTTGAATAACTAGATTGAACAGTTCAGTGCACATCCATTAAAATTCTCCAATCAATAAAATTTCAATCAAGCATGATATCATCATGTTTCATTTCACTCTGTTGAAATTTTTCAAAGTGCATTTCGAAGTCGAGTTTGCCTTCGTGTGTCCTTAGTTCTTGTGGGCGCGTTGCCTGGCATCAGTTTTGCAAATCTATAAGTGAAACTGACACCAAAATCAAATCAAAGTTGTTCTTGAGATACAAACGGTGTCTGCTGACCTCTGTCAACAGCAGCAGAAGCAGGGTTCGAGTTGAACACGAATTGAAGTCATCGCGATTAGCACGCGCAGACTTTTGGCCACAAGTATCTGAGAGATACACACTTGTTTTGACCAGCTCGACAGTAGCCGTAAATATCAATAAAAATAATTATTACAATCGAATTGAATTAATTAAGCAAGGCATTATGAGTGTGACCTGGTTAATTAAGTCAGCCACGCCAATCAAATGATTCATCAACAGCCACCAAATCAAACATGTTTAATCGATGCCTGCAGACAATTACGCTTCACTTCTCCCCCTTCAATTTGCCAATTACCAATTGCCGATTGATTAGCCGATTATTGTTAAATAAGTAATTAACAATGGGCTCTTTCACGGGCCCATAAATGAGCTATAAATCTTACAGCAAACATGTTCGGATTTAATTAACACGATGTGCCCGACTTTGAGATACCTCTCGTGAAAGAATTGAAAGAAAACGAAGATAGAAAGAGGAGCTACAAAGCTTATAGAATATAATTGAGATTATACTATTATTTATTCAAACTTTTCAGCTTATAAATTATATAAAGAATCTGTTTATTGTTTATTGATGTTCTACCTTAAAATAAGATTTGTATTATAGGGTATAAATAAGCCTTAAAAGCTAATAACAAACATCGCCAAATGACATTTAGGTGAATTTTACAACTGCATCTTCATCATGGGGTTACGCAGCATCGTCCGAATCCCAATTCCCAGTCCCAGTTCAAGTTGTTGTCGAAGTTTTAACCGCAGCCGGTTCAGCGGAACTGTGAGAACAGAAACCCAAAAGTGAACTGAACCAGTTTTTTGATACAATGTATTTACCGAGAGAATTGAAATAGTCATTTGTGTATTCTTCTTGCTTCGACGGCATGTGAAATATTTAAGCTGATATTTTATTTATTGTTCAAATGGTTCTCCGGTTGCATTTTGCTGATGCGAAACAAGTTTGGCTTATTTGTTATCTTCAACAACGACACACACAGAATACACATGGAAAGTAAAAAGGTTCCCTCGACTACTAAACGACAATATGTACATATATAGTAATATGTGAAGATAAATAATATAAATTTATAGCATGAGTATTGTTAAAGAAGTGGTAAACAAGTTCTATTGTTTCACTGCGTGCTAAAAGTATGATTTAGCTTTAGTTGAAATGCAAATTTATTTACATTATGCCAACAGCTCAATACTCAGACTCGTGTGTACTCGCAAGTTGCGTCTGTTATTTGGGTTAAGCAAAGGTGTGGAGCTATGCAGCATTTAATATGCATTGGACAGGTTTCAATTAACTCCAACGAGCAAGGCTACGACAATGACAACAAAATGAATCTTCACAAACAAGCAATTCAGTTGTCTTCGATTGAATTCTTTAACAATCAATTTGTCCGAAACAATTAGAAGTCTTTTAACCAGTTCTTTATCAGCTGAATATTTAAGAAGTGAACGGATTCCCCTGCAAAAATATTCATAAGAAGCTGGTACTGAACTGAATTAGAATACACGTTTTTTTGACTCTTTTATGTTGACATTTGAAAAGGGATCTTTTAAGATTGCATAACTAATTTCTGATTGAGTAAGACTACAAATCATGTAACAATTTACGATTAAGTAATGGCTACACAAATTTTTGACAATCTGAGTCTACAATTGACACATAATTTCCAAAGAGCCTTTATTGTTTGGCTAGCAATATTTAATGGGTTTTAAACAAATTAACACAAAAAGGTGTTTGCCTGCGAGCAGAGCACGAGTCGAGCGACTCTTCTGCAGGCTAAACTTGTGGGCGTTGTGACAAAATTGCAATTTTCCAAGGTAATTTTCGTAGGCGCCTGGCGCAAATTGAATCTGACATTTGTTGTTGTGGTTGTTATGTTGTGCGACCCACAAGGAAGCCAACGAGGCAAGAAATAACAAATCGAAAGCCCCCTTCACAGTTGCAGTTGCAGTTGCAGTTGCAGTCGGAGTCGCAGTGGGCAGACAAACTGTCTGTCTGTCTGTCTCTCTGACTGTCTCAAGTGTCCGCCTGCAGTCAGTCAGTTGGTGCTAGCATAAATTGCATTCTATTGTACTTGATGTATAAGTGTAGCCATAATACGGCAGCAGGCAGATGACTTGGCCAAATACTAGACTTGTGTATTTTAAATGCTCAAAGAAACAAATCTAATTCGCACACACTAAAATCTCGGTGGGTTCAATTGCCGACCTTCTATGGAGCGCATTGTTTTTGGGTTTGGCATCGACTCCAATATCGTATGCGGAGTAGTGCAGAGTATTGTTAACATTTTGGTTTATGGCTGTTGCAAATTTATGAGCGAACAATCGAGGAGGCATTAAGCTTTAAGCGCAACATGCAGGCAAACATGGACACTGCCATTATTTCTATTGCTTCTATTGCTGGTGTGGATTGCTGTTGAGTGCACCGCCGAGCAGCAGCAACAACAGCAGCACCACATCAATCAGTCGCATAAATCATTTTAATTATTAAATAAACAAGTTTGCAACAGAACTGCGAGTACAACACGCTGACTCAGTCAGCCACACAGTGTCTGCAACTGTGGATTGCCAGCGGGTGTGAGAATATATGAGTTAAGGTACCAAAGGGTTAATTGAGCAGCCATCTGGATTGTGGGCAAAAGAAGGCTTGTAGCTAAGCTCACCAAATTAAATCGAGCAGAGATTTTGGCTATTGAAAGTGGGATCAGCGTTTACGTGTGTTTATTACGTTCGCTTACAAACAAATTCTGCGTTTAATATGAATGCAATAAGAAAAATAATCCTAGAGGGTATAATAATGAAGAAATATGAATCTTATGCTCTTGATTAGCACTTTAATTAGAGCTAAGTAGGAATTTGGAATAACTTTTCTGTTTTAAGATAATTGGAAAAATTAGTCACTTCATGCGAAAAATAAAAAAAAAATACATTTATAAAGTTACCTATATTTCAAGGTTTTGTTGAAATATATAAATATGTTAAGTTAAAGATAAAGTGCATAATTTTCAACACTTTCTATTAACTGATTTGTCATTGAAAGCAAAAATATTTTTATCTTTAGCATGAAACCCAAATTCATAGAATTTATGCTTGTTTTCTTAGAGAAATCCTTCATGCTCTTGAACATAAATAATGTTCCAATGGTTAATTTAATTAGAGAAGTGAATATATTAAAAAATCATGGTCGCATTGACATACACTCCAAAATAATAATAGCTCAGTCCAATCTTGAGTAATTTCCTCATCACCTCACCTTCTTAGATCAACTCTGTTTCTATTTGTAGTTGCTACTAATACTACATGCATATATTTCAAATGTTGCCACTGAACGAATTCTCCTCATCACTGTATCTCTAATAGCTTCACCCATTTTTGTATTCACAGCGTCAGCTCAACTACCATGACAGCCGATGACGAGGGATTGGGCAAGTCGAATGCCTCCACGTCGCAGGCGCCGCAAACATCGCTGAGTGCAACCAATCCGACCAGCACTTTGGCATGTCTGACCAAAATGAGCAACTGCAGCTTCATGGCGCCGCACAATGAGAACAGCAGCAGCTCCGGCTGCGGCGGCACTGTCTCATCACTCTCGATGGCAGCGTTGATGAGCACAATTGCCACGGATTCGAACGCGGATGCGGTGATGAAGCCATCGTTCGAACGACTCGAGGTGACAGGTGGACACTTTGCGCGGCCAAATAACTTGGATCAGGAGTACAGCGCAATGGTTGCATCGGTCTACGAAAACGAGATAGCCAAGTGAGTGAGTGGGATGGAGAGTTAGAGAATTGAACTCTGCTCTGCTCTGGGATTCTGAGAGCGCCATGCCAAAACTAATTGACAATTAGACACATTGCGCAAATGCCAAAACAACTCGAATTGAAAACAAACCAAAACAAAATTAAGAAAAAAAAAACCAAAATTGACAGAATGTCAAACTGTCATTAGCCAGGAGCATGCCAAGCATTTTGTGTCTCACATAAATTTATGGCAGCCAATTATTCAATTTAAGGCGATTTCGATCGCAACCCAAAATGGAGGCGGTTGCATGTCCAACTCTAATATTAACTACGAACTGGGAGCTATCTTAAAAAGGCGTGACTCTTTGCAATGCAAATTGTAATCGCTGAATTTATAATTTTTATTTTTTTCATTTCTTTTGTTTAACTTTTCATTTATTTTTTATCATATTTTCTGTTGCTGTTTTGTTTGTGCACTTTGACTGTGGTTTACACCTTAATTATGTTTATGCTAATGTTTGCCGATGTCTTTTACATCTTCAATTCTTATCGCAGCAGCGACAATGTTTCAGTGGCTTCGGACTTGACCCGCATGTATGTCAGCGATGAGGATGAGAAGCATGAGTTCCGTGAGCCAGTACCCCATTATCATTGAGCAGAGACAGAGAAAAGGCAGACAGAGAGAGAGAGAGACAGAGGCAGTGAGTGTGAGTGAGAGAAACATAAACAAAAAAGATAGACACAGCGAGATCAAGAGGCAAGAAATAGACAAAGCGACAGGCTAGAATCAGTACCCAACTATTTATGAAAGCTAATAAAAGTACCTTATCTTTATCTTTGAAAATCTTTTACCAATTACTTTTACTTTTTCGCACCTGTATCAAAATCTTAACTTTATTCCATATTGTATGTTAAATTTGTATTATTACTTAGCATTTAAGCATCAGAGATCAAGAAATCGCATACATAAGATACAAGTATGCATATATTTTGTAGCTCTTACATGCAACATTTTAGTAAATTTAAGTGATATATATACATACATAGTATACTATTTATTCGCAAAAAGCGTGGAGGAAAAAAAGTGCATTATATTGTTAATAAGATGACATTGGAGAATTTACAAAAGTTGAATCGAGTGTGTGTATTTACGATAAGTTATGATAATACTAAAATAAATGGGCAGTTCCTGGTTAAAATAGTGCAAATATACATATAACATGATGAAAATATATATTTACAGCATTGCAGCGGACTATATACATACATATTCTATTATATATATAAATTTATATATTTTAAGATGCACTTTTGATTGTACTATATATACATATGTATGGCGGTAATCGATTAACAATTGTCTATATTCACCTAAACTAATAAAGCTTTCATTGTAATCGTAGTAATCGAAATATTGAACAAGCGTTTTATTTTGTATTTTCTGATCAAACACATCTATGTAGTACTTGTATTTTTAGCCCACACGCTGGGCGCAAGCGCAGAGACTAACAAATGACAAAAGCAAATATACAATTTATTTTTTTTTTAGTGTTTTTGGTTGGCGCAGGGAAATCGAAAGATCTGTGTAAGCCGAATGTGAAATATGCACAGCAAATTGCCGGAGCCATAAGAAAAACGAGCTATGACCATTGCAAATTAAGGTCATTGGCGTTGAAAATCTCAAATCTCAGTACTTGCAACGGTCGCAGCTACTGCAACACTGAGCAATTGCAATTGCAACGCACCAAACAGTAGCGGAATCAAAGTAAATCTCATAGACATATGCTTAATATGGCCCAAACGCCACATAAATAAATAAATGTGCGACCAAAGCCCAGCCAACCAAAATGGTAAACATGCCAAAAACAATTACCAAATGTTGCCAGCAACAGCAACAATAACAACCACAACAGATGGACAACAACAACAACAAGTCGAGAGCAAACATTGTTGAGAAAAAAATAAACGTCCGAAAATAATAATAATAATAATAATTGTGGCCAATTGCTGTTTAGTTGGCAGTTAATTGCAACATAGCCAAGACAGCAAAAGTGCTGCACGAGTTGGCCTAACAAAATGTTCTCCTTCTGCTGCTATTCTTTTCCTCAATCGGACCGAAAAAACACCGCTCGAATCTCCAGTTGGAGGTCAATCTGTGCAGTTATGAACTAGTTCCACAAATTAGCAAAATATAATTAGTAAAATATTAATAGTTTATTTC
Source organism: Drosophila albomicans (assembly GCF_009650485.2). Lineage (NCBI taxonomy): Eukaryota > Metazoa > Arthropoda > Insecta > Diptera > Drosophilidae > Drosophila > Drosophila albomicans. The sequence continues at coordinate 22,154,151 of NC_047628.2, read as the reverse complement.
GCATTTTATTGTTGCTCATAAACACTAAAAGTGCCTAATGAATTTAATGGAGCAATTTAGCTATTTTAGACAAGTTTTTTTTGGGCACATTGAACGAAATTAGTTCTTTAAATTACAGGACATTTTTAAGATATAGTTTTGTAAATCTTGTTGTCTTTAGTGTATTGATCAGTACTGGAAAAATATACTATAACAAGAATGAAATGTTTTCTATTAAAAGACTTCTAAGAGACTTCAATTTAATTCGTCTCTTATTTATAGTTTATAGCTTTCATAAGCTGATCGTCAGCCAAATAAAAATTCAATTTAACTTTTGTTTTGTTCGGTTTCTTAGAAAAACTGTTTACGACGTGGATTCACTTTCAACTTTTAGTTTTAATGGCTCTTTAATATATTGAATGATGCGTCCGATAACAGGAAGGGTAAGTTGTTAACTGATTTATGTGTCATTGCCATCATCAGATGATAAAAAACAGGTTACCTCAGTTTAGATTGATATATTAAGCGTTTGATGGGATTTCCATGCTCAGCTTCCTAATTCTTAATCATTTTTGGAGACGGAACTCTTTTATATTGATGTTTAGTTTACTATCTTAAATCAGTTTAGTTCGAAACAAATAACTACTACACTTTTTGATTTATAAAACTCGAGCAACTAAACAATAAAAATTTGTTATTTTGCTTGCTTATCATCTTGCCATCTAATTTATAGTTCCCTGCTCTCATATATATTTTTTTAATTAATTTTCTGCAATATTATTATAGTTCCTGTACATTTCTGTCATCCCTTAGCTAACTAGTTCACCTTCAGATTTTAGCATATTAATTCTCCAGCCCTCGTTCTGTTTACCAAATGCAGAATGCAGTCTCTAAGCACGCCGCAACGTCATCATCTTTGTTGTTGTTGCTGTTTGGTGACTGTAACTTGGTTTGGCTTTTGGCTTTGGCTTTGGCTTTGGCCATGCCGCGCAATTACCAAGACAGGCAGCTAATTTTATTTGCTGTAAACGTGCGCCTCAATCTGCAACCAGCAATTGTTGTTGTTGCTGTTGTTTTTTTGTCTGTGGGAATTATTTGACGATGACTTTTTGAGGTATTGCGTGTCTGGATCACATTAGCCACCTCTGCAGTTGATCGGTTAACAAACAAAAAGTGTTAGCGTCAATTGAGTTGTCAGCCAAGTGGCAATACATTACTCAGGGTGGTCTATGGATCTACTGTGTCTGACTACTACGAGTAGTCGGTATTTTTAGAGTGTTAATGGAAGGCGTTGAAGTGTTTACAAGCCGATTTAAAGTTTGTCAGCAAAAGACTGAAAGAGAAATATGCAAATTAAACAGGAAATTCAGCGGACGTCGCGACGATTTGAAAGTGACACAAAGAATTCAATAGCAAGGCAATAGATAAATACTCTATTGCAAAAACTGGTTCGCATCCCAAGTTCAACACTATAGTCACAAAGAGCATTATTAGCACATGAAAGATAAAAGTAGTTGACAATAAGAAACCGCAAATATTAAAGCAAAAAAACCGTGCTACGACTGGCGAATGCTCTAAGCAAGCAAAGTAGAAATAGTAGAATAGTTTACTATAGAAAGATTCAAATTAAAAGATTTGTACTTTTTTAAAAACGTTCTCCATAGCCATAAGAATATTTATTGCCTGCCAAACTTGATCGCAAAGTGAGCGCTGCCCTTTCGACGACTGTCAGCACATAATTAGTTGCTGCAGATTTGTTTGCAGAGGCCACTCGATGGATTGCATAACATTTTGCAGAGGCTTGCCATGGAGTTTATGTAAGAGAGTGAGAGTGTATGCCATTTAGATAACATTTAACTTTGGCTTTGGAGCGGTGCACACGGTTCGCCTGACCATATTCTCCTAGACGTCTCTTAGCCAAATTTGGGGCATATTTTGTCAATGGTGCGGCACAGCCTTCTATTGGAACGTGAAGCATGGGGCGCGCGACATGGAGAAGTCGTGTAGCGCCAAAGTGCAATAATTCACACTCACTTTGGTGCAAGCCTCCATTGACGTTTTATTGGTTGCCACAACAACGGATCAACGTGCAACACAATCCATACTCTATGGTAAATGATTATGAAATTTAACATGTGCACGCTGCCACTTAAAGTTTTCTTGCATATTGTTTATGCTCGCGTCGAGAATTATCTGGGAACAACAACAGCAACAACAAAATAAAGTTATCAAAATTGAATTTATGATTTCTATAATCAAATTTTCGAAGCGTGCATTTGAAAAATGAATTGTTTGCCAATTTCCCAGTTTTGCCACTGGCGATACGTGTGCGAGTGTACGAGACAACAATTTATGGCTAATTTAGTCATGATTTATCCGTTTGCCAATAAATAATACTACACAACTCACAAAATATTCGCAGCTAACTTGGCTTATCGATTGGCCACAATGGAAGCCGCAGCGGTCAAGCGTGCGCTTGTTGTGGGCAAAATAACAATGTTTTGTTTTATGCCAAAAATTTAATTAAACCAAACAAAGGCCACGGGCAGCAGGCAGCGCTGTTCGCATAGAGATGCTAATCAAATGCATTCAATACTATTCAAAATAAAGTTTCGTGGGCGCGTCTCGTCTTCACATTTAGCCGAGACGCAAACCGCAGTCATCGCCTGGACAGCTTCGGCAATTCGTCGCATCGTCTTCGGTGGCGCATTCGTCGCTTCGCTTTTGCTTCGTGCGCAACTTCGGCTGCAGTTCGTGTTTTTTGCGTTGGGGACTCGTTGGCTACTTCAACTTGGCGTTGCATAAAAAGTGGTTCAGTGGAGCAAACGGCTTCAGTTCGAACACATCGCGATCGCGACGAAAAGTATCTGCCAGATACTCTCTTTCTAAACTCTGACTTGCCGCGGAAGTGAAGTGTAGGTGTCGACACCTGGTTGTGAACAAACGCATCCTTATTGGGCATTTACGCGCATATGCTATTAATTTATTGTGTGTTCTAAATGTTAATACTCGTCATTGTCAAATGATTCATTGACCATAAAACAAGATTTGCATATTATATTCGAGTAAATAATTAACATTCACATACATACATATATTCATTTGCATTTTGCAGTTTCAACGTCACATTTGGATTAATATATTTTTTGCGGATAAAACAATTTGTTAAAATTTAATCGAAGGTGAGTTTTGTGTTCGTCACGTCAAGGTTAAACGAATGCAGAAAAAGCTAATTAATAGGATCACAAATTAGTTAAATCAATAAAGGAAAATTTTTTTGAAATAAAATAATGGTTGTCCATAAAAAAGTGTCAATTGAGCAAATGGTCAAAAATAAAAAAAATACTAAAAGCGGTTAAAAAATAATATCAACAAAATTAAAAGTAAATAAAATTTCTAACTTGAACTGAATTTTGATCATTAAATTGAGTATAATAATAAATTATAACATATGTAGCAATTAATAATATCAAAAAAATGGTTAAATAGAATAAAATATAAAAATATGAAATTCACAACTTGAACTGAAATTAATAACACAATATGAAATATTTATTTAATCGTATTGTGCACTGAGTTTCAATACAACATTACTAAAAATATTCCTTTTTTAATATTTTATTGGAAATATTTAAATTGTAATTAAATTGAGTTCTCTGGTCTAAAATCAATACAATTTGATTAACAATTATGTAGATAACTTGCTGCTGTTTATTTTGAGCTTAACTTTGTTTCAAGAAGCAAGTTTTGAGTATTTTGAAATTAAAAGCATCTTAGCCTGAACGAGTTGATAAAAAACGAGATTTGTGCTCAAATGTCGCAAGTAAGACGAAACACAATTGGACAATTAAAATAGCTTATTTATTACAAAGCATTTGTCAATGCATTCTAGAGCAGGTTTCTCCTTTGTTCGCCTTGGCAATGAGTAGCAAATACCAAATGATTTCTCTCCACATTAAACAAGTAAAAGTCTTGCAATTGTGCGACAAATAATAAGTAATAAATGTTTCCACTATTTTTGCAATTTAAATGGATTTTTAATCAGATTGACGGATGTCAACGATGGATGTCTGAGTTAACTTATAAATCAAGTTGTATAAATTTGCATATTAATTTTAATTGAACACTACAAAGTCGATGGTCGTGTGCAGTCGATGAAGTGCTGGATTGCAGATCGTAAATTGAAATTGAAGTTGAAGTTGAAAATGTCAAATTCAAATTCGTGTTGAATAAGCCATACGAACTTCGATTGCAAATGTAAATGCATCTGCGGTGGGTCCAAACAACGTTTCGGTTGTAATGAACACAAATTAACATACAATACTGAACGAGCTTCATGGAGACAGATTGTCAAGCACCAAAGGCAACCGAATGTTCAATGTGAGGAAAATGTAACTCTCTGTGACTGGACCAGATCTTCTGTCTCTCTCATATTCTGTCTCTCTCTATTTTCTGGTCAATGAATAATTCATTACACACATATCTTGCCTGTTTTCCCGCACAGTCAGCGTGTTAACTGCTTCAACGCACTTCAAATTGGCATTTCAAAAATGTGTGAAAAATATATTGTGGTTACAGCAAGTTCGTTGCCTAAGTCTTTTGATTTGCCTGTAAATTTTTGATGATCATCGAATCAAAGTCGTAAAAATTCTGCGTACCTTCACTTCCGTTTTGAAAGCTTCTTTATTAGGCTCTAAAAATGATTGCAATATGACATTGACTAAGCTCAAATAAGCGAATTCGACAACATAAATGCAGACCAAAAGAAAATGCCGAAATAAGACTTGTGAATAAAATTCGCAACTCGAAATCCAAAAAAAAGTATTCGATTTGCATATGCAAATTCGATTCCCACGACTTTTAATTGTAGCCAAAAAATACATACTCGTATATCCCATTAAAAAAGGCCACTGAGTAAATACGGAGTAAAAATGCCATTGAGCTTGGACTTGATACAATTCTATGCATTATATTTGATCCACATTTTATGAACTATTCGAGCAACATGTGTAGAATTTTATCAGATAATGGAGTTAAGTGGCTTGCAATTGTTTGTTTGTGTTCTTGTTGCAGTTTAATTTCAAGCTTTTAAGAGTTTAATTAACGCTATTAGACAAGCTATTTGTTGAATCAGCAGAAGATTTACGATGTGCACTAATTTGATATTTCAAATACTTGCGCACACAAAAAACATACTTATTTTACTTGCTAAGGAAAACAATGTTTAAAAATCAATATGCTCTTTCGTAATCATATTTTTTTTTTAATATCTTTGAATGTTTGTAGTTAAATAAATATTCTGTAATTTTCATTATCTTATTATTTATTTTAATAGTTTTGATTATTTCAAAACATGATTTAAATAGAATCCTTTTTATATTTATTACAATAAAAATACGATTGCATTCATTTTAAAAATATTTATTCTTTCTAAGTTTTCAAAAGAAAATGTTTAAAATGTTTTTCTAATCTTCAAATAAAATCTGTTGAAAGCAAAACTTGTATTAAATAACCTAGTGTTAAATATTAGCCCCAAGAAATATTTATTATGATTCATTTCTTATTTCTTAGAGTACAATAACTTCGCTGCAACCTTTGTTAAATATTTTCCAAGTGCCGTTGAACGAACGCATGTAATAAATACGTATGTGGAGCTATGACAGTCGCTTGACTAATAGAACAGGGAACATTGATATTTATCTTAATGAAGCCAACGCATTGCCAGTCAAATTGGATTGGGTTCTAACCGCAACTGGCAGACAAGCCAAGCTCGCTGCTCGTTGCCTGCCGGCAGGCAGACAGGGCGAGCCACATGCCACATGCCATATGCCATATGCTATATGCCACAAACAAAAAACTGACTCTGAACTGCGCCCAGAAATGCGTATGGCTCGATTGACATTTGCCAGACAAGTCGCTGCACTACAAAAAGCCACAATCAGACGGACAGATAGACAGACTGAGAAACTCAAGTGAAACTAACGACATTAATTGAGTTTCCCCCTTAAAGTAGTTCAAGTAGTTGACTAGTCGAGCTGTCTAACTAGAGCGCATTTAGAGCGGCTCAATTGAGATTGAGACTCTAACTCTGTGTCTGTGTCTGTCTTTAACTCTGACTCTGACTCTGGCATCTCCGTTAACCTCAAGTGCATTCAAGGCCTCGTTTCTGGGCGTTTCCCTATTTGGTGGGGGGCCTGTTGGTTGTGTAACAAATGAAAATCAATTTGGTTAGGCTTCAAAAACAGATTTTGGTTCAAAGTTCAATTAAAAGAGTTTAGCATAAACAATAAAACAACAATAAGTGCAACGTCAGCTGCACTGAAAAACAAGCTAGAAAACAAGGCTTCATTACGTAATGAGTTGTAAACAGATCCGAAATCAAAACAAACAGATAATAACAAGGGCAAGCACACAATTTAATTAAAAGCAATCGTCTAGAAATCAACAAACATTCGCTATGCAACTTCAACTCACCATCGATAAATTAAGAAGAAGCTCAAGCAACAAGCAGCTTAACTCTGCGGGAAATCTTTGTAATAGATGGTAAACATCTTGGCCAGGGCAAATACAGTTCATGAGCTAGAAGATAGATCGTTTGGCAGTCTGGAAGTTACTTAAATTCATTAGGAGCTCTAGAAAAAACCTTCAACAGTAGCACATTCAAAGCTCGGTTGATCTCAGCCGCTTATTGAAAGTTTTCCCAAGACAAAGAAGCGCAAAACTTTGTCTAATAAGCAGAAGACGATCTTGAAATGTATGAAATGAATGGCATTTATATTGCTTGAGAAGAGTCAAGAAGGAAGTTTCTTGAGCTATTGTTAGTTAGCATTGATAAACAGATTTATAAATTCAAGTATTAATTTTAGTGCTTTACTTTAGTCAATGGACTCCAAACGAGCAGCGTATAAGGTCTTTAGTCAAATTGAGCTCTAATTTAAAGCGCAACCGTCATATCCTGCTTAATTGTTAAGGCGCTCTTGAATCGTTTATTTATCGAAGCGAATGTTGAAGAAGCGAAAATCGATTTCGATTTCAAAACTTTCATTCACAAATCGACACAATTATCTGCGCATTATCAAAGAAGCTAAACAAAACGCTTTGTTTACATTGCCCGCTGGCAACGGCGATAACTTTTGCTCAGTCAAAGGTTGAAAAGCGTTTTGCTTATTACGAGTTCAGAGACGGGTTCAATTGGGGGCTTTTTTTATTGTATTGGGTGGGTTAGTCAGCTATGTTATTTGGCCAGTCACGCATGCCTTTCGATTTCTACGAATCTGCGATGCTTTTTGTTGTTGTTGTTGCTGTTTGGCAGTGATTACTCAATTCTCAATGCGAGCCCAATGCAAATTTATCTTTTACCCGCCAAAAAGTAAAAAATTTGCATTTCTCAAGCAACAGAGTTCGTGATATGTCACAGGCGTTAGAATGTGCTTCACCAACACCAACAACAACAAAAAACAGTAACAACAACAGCAACCACGCAACAAGTCAAGTAACTGCAACATTAACAGCGTTTAGTTGACACTTTGGGGCAATTAGCTGCAACTCAAAAATGACATTCAAACTGTCAGTCACAAGCTTCCCCGATCAACGAACGCTGTCGGCTGTTTTGATTCATACTATACACTCCCTATAGCCTATAGACCAATTTAAATGACCTTTGTTGTTTTCATTTCGTGCCGCTTTTATAACTTAATTGCTGTTAAACGAAAGACTTAGGCAACGAACTTCAATTAGTGCTAATAGAATTTTTGCCGTCTCTGCAGTTTTTGTAAACAATTAACATGAGCAGCAAAACTCTTTAGATTATATAACCGAGGTTCTCATTAAATATATGTGTCCATAACTATATATAAATGTCGAAAATTGGATTTACATTTTCATAACACTTTATTTTATATTCTAAGAATAATCGCTGTAAATATTTTCAAACTTGTTCATCAGTTTCTTCAAGCTATATGTACGTATATATATGGATTAGATTATATTTGTAGAAAAATTATATACTATCTAGCACTTGATAAAGATTTTTGTAACTTTTTTAATGGCATTCATTTTTCTGTAGGGTATTTTCAAACTTGTTCTTCATCAGCTTCCTTGAGCTGTCGAAAAGACGCAGTTGCGACGAAAAACAAATCAGCAATTTAGTGATTAACGCATTTTAATTAATTTAACGCGTCGTTCATGTTCGTTCTCTGGGTCAATTGAAGTCTTATGTCCGACTGTTCACACCTGTCACAAAGATATTGAACTGGATTTAGCATTAGGGGGTATTAATCGGGTAACCAGGTCAAGTCGCCTTGTCATTTAATGCAAATTATTGTGCAACGTTTGTTGTATGTAGTTCGTAGCATGTTCCATTACAAATTGGGGCTTGTGCAAGTTGCAACGCCGAACGCATGTGGGCGTGGTCCAGCCATAAGCTATTCAGCACAAGGCGTTACCTCAAATTCGATTACAAAAAATATATATAAGAATAAAGCACATGCAACATGTGACAGTTTGCCATGAACTGCAAGGAAGTCAGGGCGCGTATTGTATGCGTATTAATTGTTAATCTGATTCTTAATATTCCATTGTTTCATCAGCAAAATAAACCGCATCAGCTGAGTCGCTTTATTTATTTATTTACTCACACTTTTACAGGGTTATTGAACGCAATTCATTTCGGCTTCTCTAATTTCAAACGATTACACTTTAATTTGAGTACTGTTAGCATTTAGCTTAAACCAGATTTGGCATACTATATGAAAGGGGAATGTTGCCTTCCACATAAATTGTGTAACAGTTGAGCGAAGAAGATTTTTATACCCGCCACCTATAGAGTAGAAGGGTATAATGATTTTGTGCCTTCAGGAAAAGGCAGTGGAAAATATCACCTTCACTCTATGGTATATTTTTGATGTAGTACTATATTAATATACCTAATATTGCATTTGGAATATTGTAGTATTTTTGCATTATATTATATATTATATTATATAATATATAATATTATTATATTATATTTATTTTTTGTCTTACTTAAAACTTTGTACGGAGCTAATCTATTGAAATTCAAATCAAAATCACTTTATCATTTAGCGGCTTAAGAATGTTTTACCTAGATTTATGTGTAGTTAAATTTTCTATTATTTTATTTGTTTAAGTGTATTTCATATTCGTCATGCTAGCCATTGTTGCTTAGTTGTCTAGAGCCACAAACCGTTTATTTAAGCCACTCACAAAAATTGAATAATTGCCTCAAGTTTGCAATTTGATGCACTCATAAAAAACATTCCTTCTGTTATACTAAGTCTTAAGTAGAAAATAAAAGAATGATGTGCTTTTAAGCGAAATATTTGCGGGTAATAAAGTTTTAAAACAAACCCAATTTTATTTGCTCAAATAATATGAGAATAACGTAATAGATTGAATTATTATTTTACAAACAATTTGAACCAAACTGAATAGTAAATCGCCTTAAAATTTGCTCTAAATTCCGCATTATAAATTGCACATTTCGTGCAAAAAAAAAGTGTTTACAAAAATTGCGAAATTCGGTTGTTAATTCCCAGTTGAATGTATTTTGTTTTTTCTGGCTGATGGTGCGAGAAGCGTTCTTAATTGGAATTTAAGTGGCAAAGCACCTTGTAGGCAATTAAACAATTTCAATCATTGTCAGCGAGACCCACGCTGTAATCTGGTGTGTAAGCTGTTAGTCTGTTGAGCTGTTGCAACCTGAGCAACCTGTGCAACGTTGTGGCAAGCTGGAGTGGCAAGTGCTTGGCTCTTGTGAACGACATCAATTAGCAGAGTTTTTAATGCAACCGCATTTGGCGTGAAACAGCAAAAGCAAAGCAGTTAAAACTATGGCACAAATGCCAAGTAAAATGCGTAGAAAAACGCCTCGAGTCAATCAATTTTGTTGTGTGTCGAGCGACGCGTATTACAAGCCAGGCTTGTAAGCCGGGACCAGACAGACCCAGGCCACGTTAACTGGGCTGTGTTGGCCACGCAGCCTTGGCTGTGTTCGACTGTGTTGGCTATTCAGATTGCGATGCTGTTGCTGATGTCGATGCCGATGCCGATGCCAGATTGGAAGCTATTTGGAAAGGCGGCACTCGAATTACGCGGCCAACTTACGCAAATTTTTCGTTGGTTCGTTGGTTGGTTGTGAACTGCCGCCAGGCTCAAAGCAAAGATACCACCTCATCGAAGGTGGAGGAGACGCACGCACACACACACACACTAGCATACACTGTGGCACACCCTAATGCTAACTGGGAACCCCTCTGCCCCTGCTCCTTTCCCCTACTCAGACTTTAATTGAAATCTGCGTTGCCTGACCAACTCGTTTACGCATTCGAAAGGCCTGCGTCGCCATCGTTCGGGGTAATTAAAAACTTGTCGTTCCATTTGATACTCTTTGCCAAAATGTTTTTCTGAGTGCTGTGCTGTGTGTGTGAGTGTGTGTTATGTCATTTGGTTTGTTGTCTGTTGCAGCAGAATAAATCTAAGTTGGGGACTTTTCAGCGTAGAGTATTTGATTGAAGCGTATGAGTTGTGTCAACAACAAAGCCTTGACTTTGTATTGCATACGTTGAGGCGATTAATCAATATAGCTAAGCTCTTAAGCTGTCAACAAATACTATAATATTTCGTGATTAAGTACAGAATGGATGTAGCTTCAAGGCGAGCTTATATCAAATTGTTGAACCTATTTTAAAGTAGTATTTACTTTATCTATGTCTAATTATGTCTAGCTCACTAAACACTATTCATTTGTGCACTAAACATAATTATAAAATAATATCATATGACAACCGAATTATCGGTCCTTGAAATCTATTTCAATCTTAATATTTTACACTCAAAGTCAACCTTGACCTCCAGCTACCGAATGCTCCAATTAAATGTTAGAAAAGTTCCAAATTAACTTATAATAAATCACGCTGAATATCTTATTAATTAGCATGGAATTAACGCTTCCATTTTTGTTTTGCATGCTTTGCATTCTCGATTAATTTTCTAGCAAAACAACATTTGAATTGTGCCCATTAATTATGAATAATACTTGCTAGAAATCACATAAATTTGCAGTTTCATTATTAGTGAAACTTTTATAGTTCTATTAACACATTATAACTATCCGACGCAAACTTTCAACTTGATTAGAGTTATCAAAGTTCTCTAAATCTTTTACTTCACTTTCAACTTGATTAGAGTATACAAAGTTCTCTAAATCGTTTCCTACACTTCGCATTCCAATATCGTGTTAGTTTTGGCTGCATGCAGCGCACATTGCGTATACGCAACATTTGTCATAAAACTAATGTCATTTTTATTTGTTTTTTGGGCTGCTCATAAATTATGCTGCTGTGGAATGTCATGAAACATGTGTCTGGCAATTCGGAGGATGTGCAGTCGAATGATAAATGCCACGCGATATTCGAGATTAGCGTGCGATTCGGTTAGCGAATCCCTCATTCCATTGGCATTTGTGGTTGGAAATGTTGCCAAAATTGATACCAGTTTATTAAACGGGTTTCATTAAAAGTAATGTCCAGTATAAACAAGTGACGCACTTTCAAAGTGACCGCCCGATTGCTGTGCTACATAAATCCATAAAAAAAAGAATTGCACAATTGCAGGGTATGACGTGACATCCTGGCCGCTGGCTGCTGGCTCTTGGCCATTGGCTACTGGGTAACTTAATATGCGCACAGTGATTGCATTTTATGTGCTCCAATCTTTGGTGCAGATATTGCCGCTGGCTTAGCAAAGCTTAGAGTAAAGTAAGTGGCACGCATGTGGCCACAACAAAAATGTCCAAGGATTTTAATTATTTGCACAAAAATCTAATTTCCGTCCCGAAAATATACAGCGAGCAATCGCAAGTGATGCAATCGCACCTCAAGAGCCTTTTGCCACGCAAAAGTTAACAACAAATCAAACGCTGCCAGCAGAGATTGACACAGTTTTACTCTGGCAGCAGCAGCAGCAGCAGCAGGAGTTAAGCCAAGTCTCAAGCGAGTGGAAAATCGACAAAACGAAATTTATAGAGCGCGTAGAGACGCAAAACTCTTAAATGGATGTGGTTGTAGCTTAGCTGTAGTTGTTGTTGTTGCTGTTGGTCAGTCCCAGACCCGAGGCGAGGTGCGTGTGTTGCAGTTGCAGTTGCAGTCGCTCAATCAATGCAATTCATTCATTGACTTTTTTACGTGTGTGTTTCTCAAATGGGCAACGCAGCACGCAAGTGGACAAATGCGACGGGAACAAAACGAAACTGAAACTCAAACTCAAACTGCAAACTGGGAACTGGATCTGGGACTAAGACTGAGACTGGGCTAGAGTCTAAAGCGAGTCAAAGATGGTGTGCTGTTTGCCTTTTGGCCAAGTGCCTTTCAAGCTGCTTTCAATTGTGGCTGCAGTTAAGGAGAAGTGACTGTGGTGTATTGTGTGGCAACAGCGTGAGTAAGTGCCACACGAAATGCCCGTGAAGCTGGCAGCTGGAATGTTGCATCAATTTGACAAGATGGAGTGGCAGATAAAGCTAAAGGGATATTACTCTGCTTTAGGTGACAAAGTGGATGAAATGATGACTTCTTCTTCCTTAACTTGATTTATATTTAAACTGAGCAAAGTATAAACATTTTTATGCCTCCTCCACTTAACAAGAAAAACCTCTAAGACTTTACAATTCAGTTGTCAGCTCTTGTGACATGTGTTTCTTTCTCTTTCTGCACACATGCGACAACTGGAACGAGCCTCGTTGCCAATCTCCAGTTCAGCGCGTTTTTATTGAATTTTTGGCACACGCTGCAAACACACAACAACAACACAGAGCAACAGCAAAAAATGCGTTGGGTGCGTATGCAAAAGGCGGCAAAAAAGCGAGACTTAGTCAATGCACAAAAAAAACGTCGCAACGTTGCGTATGGCAACATTTATTGATTTATTGTGGAGCAGCGAGTGCATAATTTATTACAAATCTATTTGTGCTGGCCAAGCGACTATGCGTAGAGTTTTAGCTCTCTGCGAGCAAAGTTTCCTTTTTTAAGTTTTGCGGCTGATTTATGGACTGGGCAAACAAAAGACTTAGGCAACAAACTTGAAAATAACAAAGTGTATCGGACAAAGTTTAATGAGTTCCTGGGGAGAACTAAGAATTTCAATAAGTGAAAAAGGATTATAAATTCGATTAAAGCAAATAATATTACAAATGTTTATCTATCGATTAAATATTTTGTTGTAGTTCAACAGATTTCGCAATAAATCATTTCTATCAAAGTCAACGTAATTTTCGTTATGTCAACAGCTGACAATTGATATATAACATGACTAATGTGAATCTATCAAATGGAGTGTATGATCCATTTGCCACCAAACACAATTAATACAGATTGTCGGTGGCAGCCTCGAACTCGCCATGTTGCAAGCTGAACCCTGTGGGTCTTGGGTTGAGTTGCGTTCGGTTGTATGCAACGTTGTTAATAACTTAATTAAATGCCTTTTAAGCTAACGCCACGAGTAGCTGAGTAGCTGCAGCAAACTGTAGTTGGAGCTGATTTAATGTGTTCCCATGAACTGCGCTGACTTGACGCCCACGCGCAACCTAAAACAACAAGCAACAACAAGAGCAACAACGTTGTTGGCCACACGCCACCAACAGTTGCAAGTAGTCCACCCAGTGGCAGCACATTTGAACCTGCCGCCAACTGTGGCAACTACAAGCAACCGTTGACTGAATTGATTAATATCATCTCAGTCGACAGTCTGTGCAACGCTTGTTTTGTTTGCTTTGTCGCTCGCGTTTTGATAATGTTTAGCGGGTGGAGCCATTGACGCCCTCGTATTGTTTATGCCTACAATTGCTCGTAAATGAGCTATTAATATGTCGCACTTGCGACCGCCCAACGACAATCGTTGACAGCTTTGCATGTTCGCATTTGCGATGCCCCTTTTTGTTGTGTGTTTAGTTTTTAGTTTTATTGTTGCTAATTAGTTGCAGTCCATTATGTCGATTGACTGCTGTACGTACGCTTTGTGCCTTGGGCAACATTCGAGACACAATCCATGCATGAAATATCACGCCAATTACGGGCCACAGCTTCAGCTCCAGCTTCAGCTTCATTTTCAACTCCACTCGAGTCAACGCGGATCGAGTTAAGCTTCGAGTTCGGGTTCGTTTCGTACAGTGGCTGCTGCAAGCGTGCGCCACAAATTAAATCAATTAAATAACAAAAAGCAATACACGTTTGTCAATCGACACTCACACACTCTCTTACACACACACAAACGCTCACATACAGACACTCCATTCGAACAAGTCCAAATACCCTAACGAAATACTTAAACTGCGAGCACCTAATTAATTAATTACATTTTGTTTGGAAATAATCAATCGAGTCGCTTGACACAAAAGGTTCGTAAACAAAGCACAAAATAAATAATTGAGGTCATTAAAAATTGTCATAAATTTAGCTATGATGGCCATAAATTATTTCTGCTAAAAATAAATCAGAAATATTAGCAAATATGTAATTTATAATGACATTTAGGTTGGCATACGTTTATTTATTTTCTTAGCATTTAATTTTAATTGCTGTTAGTGAAGTTATAAATATTAACAAAGAAGCTCTCAAATTAATATTTTTATATTTTGCTAAATGTAAAAAAATTTAACTTATTTAGGTAATAAACTTATAATTTAAATTAAGAAAACGAACTTAGAATTTCGATTTACTTTATTGTATTTCGATTTAATAAAAATAAGTAATGGCAACTAAATATATAAGAATATTTTAATAACTCAATTCTAATTTCAAGTTTTACACAATTCGAATTTGTGTTGTATTCAATTTTTTAATGAAGATTTCACTTTAATAATTTTGCGATACTTTTATAAAATTATTGAAATATGTTACTCAAAACATATCCTTGATTAGCATTGAATGTAAATTATTGAATTTTGCAAATTCTAAGTTACATTATTTTAATAAATATTAAAATGCATTTGGTATTTTCATTCATTCTCTTTCATAGCAATTACAAATAATAAAGTGAATATAGAAGTATGATGATCACTATTAACATAATCTTTCACTTTGTTCTAGATTTTAATTCCATCTCTGCAATTCTTTCAAGAAACTTTTTTCGCATTGCAAATTTATAGTAGTTAAAGCATTTGACTTATTCACCACACTCCAATAGCAACAAGTTGTCTATAATAAGAATGTATTATATTAATTAATATTGAAATGAATTTCGTATTTTAAATCATTCTTTTTCTCGATGAAATAATAAATTCGAAGTAATAAATATAATATGTAAATATTGTAACTTATAAGATTCCTCAAGGATCCTAATTTATATTAATTTTTTACTTAGTCAAACTCTTTGACTTATTCACCACACTCCAATGGCAACATAGTGTATATTTTATTGTGGAAACCCACCGCAGTTGAACTGCAAACTGCAAACTGCGAAAAAAGCGATAACCGTAAACGAACGTCAAGTGATTTTCATCAATTATGTTTTGTGTCTGCTGTGCGTCTCATTAAACATTTATAAGATTGATTGGAGCTATTATTATGATGTCATAAATGTGTGTGCGATAATATGCAATACAAGTTGTACTGAACTCACCTCCACCTCTCCCCCTCTCTCTTTCTCTTGCAGATGTCTCATAATCGCTTAGCGCTGAAGTTGCCCAGATTGTTGTTGCTTCTACTGCTGACGCTGCAATCGCTGCTCGCTGCCGAAGCTCTTGGCTATCACTACGATCGTCCAACACGACCTGCGCCCACTTCCGTCTACACCGGCCATCACTTTGCTCCGCTGCCCACGGTGCAGCCGCTGCCTCCGGTGCCCGCTCTCCCCGCTCTGCCCACAGCGCGTGTGCCGCTGCCCAGGAGTCGTCCAGCTGGTCACATCGTCAGCCAGTATGGACCACCGCCAAGTGTAGCTCCATCGCCAGCTAGCTCGATCGTGAGCACTTATTTGCCCCCAGCGTATGCCTCGCCCATTGCCTCGATCAGTTATCACGGTGTGGCGCCTCCTGCTGCTCCTCCTTCGGCTCCACAGCAGCTGCTGCAGCAGCCCATCCATGTGCCAAGTGGCCCGGCAGCAACAGCGCCTCCACTGCGCATTCCCTACGGCAAGCAGGCGTTGATCTCGCCCGGCGAATCCTATGTGGCCAATGGCCGGCAGCTGAAGCAATACGCTGTCATCGAGATCATTGACAACGACATCGACGAGAGTCCGGCGCCGTTCCTCAGCTCCAGCTTCTTTGATCGCTATCGGGCGCATGTCGGTGCCTCAGGAACTGGAGCCACAGCCACAGGAACAACTGGACTGCAGTTGGACTCGCGTGCTAATGCTTTGGTGCTGGAGCAACAGGCGCTTAGTGTGCAGCCACGTTTCCAGAATCAGGGACAGAACGATGCCATTGCCCTAGGATCGGGTGGCTTGGGCTACATTCGTCTGCCGAATGGCAATGTGTATCTGGGATCTGGTTCGCTGGGCTACATCAGTGGTCAGCAGCGTGTTGCTTCAGTTTTGGATGCGCGCACTCGCTCGGAATCCACCTCGGATGCTCTGCACTTTGGCCACGGTCCGCTAGGTGGCGCTGATAACTTCTTGAGATTTAAGTGAGAGAAGCGAACTTCTTGAGATTTAAGTGAGAATAGCAAGAGAGCAAGAGTTTTGGCAGCATTGTGAAGAGTTGCTGCCATCCGCAAGCATTTTGTACAATACATATCTTATTGTAAATATTTAAATAAAAAAAAAACACATACGAAAACAAAATTCATATTGTAGCATTAAGTTTCCTTCTCTAAACGCCGTTAAACACTTACAACCTATGTATGTAATTTGCAAGCATTTTGTATGTTTTCCTATGCGCACCGCTAAATGTTGACAAAATAAACACATTGAAAATGGATAGGCTGAACATATTGTTTTATTTTCACTTTTGAGTTTAATTTCTTTGGCGCCATTAGCGATATATCGATGTTCTTTAAATTATTTTAAACATCGCTGTTTTATGGCGAATGTCGTTCTGTTTTGCAGTTAAATAAAATTATTCTAAATTATACTTTCCAATGTTGTTGCTTTCATTAAATTTAAAATAGAATATTCGCCAATATTTAAAATCTACTCTGCAATAGCTTCGCTAAACTCATCGATATATTCACAAAGTCTTATATCAGGCAGCTTTTAGAAGACAGTCTGTTAAGGGTGACCAGATAACAGCATTTAGTTAACAGTTCCTTGTGCTGTTAGCCCGTTGGGAACTGTAGCGGTAGCGCGATTTTCGTTCGCACATTTTTTCAAATTCAATCTATTTTAATGTAAATCTGACTGGATAGCTAACGAGAACACATAGAAATAAAAAGCTATTAAGCCTTCTTACAATTGTTTGGAAATGTAAGAAAAGTTAAGTAAAGAGACAGCATACCGGTGACCAGTGTGGTTTCTTTCTGAATTATGGTATATTAGACTAAGCCACGGTCACACTTTGAAACGTTTCAAATAAAAGAGCTTTATGGAAGCTCAAAGCTTTCAGCAACATTGAAAAACATCGACTCATCTTTCGGGTTTACATAGCGGCGGTAAGTTAACAGTAACATGATGCTGTTAACGTGGCGCGCTCTGCTGCTGCAAACATTCGCTCTTTCACTTTCGTGCTGTGCGGTTCGTGTGACGGACGGAAAATAATATTAATTCAGCGTTTTACCAATCGTTTAATACAATAAAAACACGCGCAGCGCTGCCGACCACGCAAAGAAATATCAAAAGCAAAAGTGAATAACATTTAGAGCTACCGAAAAAAACGCCCAAGCTGTTTGCAAACTTCACAAAACAGCTGCAATTAAATAAAAGTAATTAAAACGCATTGTTTATAAACCGTTGGATGTTTGCGAAGCTCATCAAAAAAGCCCAGGAATTTTTCATCAAATAAAGAATTTCATATGCGCTTGATGCCTGACGCGTACGCGTATGTATGTGTGTGTGCTTCAATGCCCTAAAAGTGTGTGTTCGTAGGCGTGTGTGTGGTCCAGTTTTGTGTATAACACGAAAGAGAATTGTGCTCTGTGTCCTTTGAAGGTGCTTTAAGGTTGAATGTTTGTAGCCACCTAAATACAAATTATAAAAAAAAACAAAACTGGACAGCATCAAAGAACTGGCAGCGCAGTCATCAGGATAACGAATTAGTCATCCAGCAGAAAAACACGGCAGCGCATCCAGCTTGCCTGTGTTGGTGCGTATCTACACGCATGAATGTGTGTGTGTCGCCGGTTTTTTGCACACTGTGACAGCTATAAGAGCAAGCAGAACAGCAATAACAACAGGAATAACAACAACAACAACAACTTTTTCTCCATGCATCGCTTAACCCCTGCGTGGTAGTAACAACAAAAACAACGACAACATTAACTGTGAACGCTAAGGAAATTGAGAATGGAACGCAAATTCACGCGTGGCTTGAATAAGCCGGGCATGGCAGCACAGCTGAGAGAGAGCGTCTCTCAGGTGGTGCGTGAGAGCGCGGTTTTGGTAAGTTATGTGCTCTGCTGTTGTTGCTATTGCATTTGCATTTTGCATTTGATTCTTTTCGTATTTGCTTTGACTCTTTTTCGATTCTGTGTTTTGTATGGTGACATTGGAGTTTTTTTTGTTTTTGTTTCTGCTGCTGGGTGTGTCCCAAGTGCATGTGTGTGTGCGTTTCTGGTTTTTGTTGTTGCTTTGCGTGGGAGCAATAGTAAATTCAATGAACATATACTTTTCACACACACACACTCACATTCCATTCTCGTTCTCCTTCTTCGCATTTGGTGTTGCAATTATTATCTTTTCATTTCTATGCTTTTCTCTGGCAAACATCCAGAATGTTTGTAGTATAATAATATTTTTACTCTCGCGTCTAAACAAATCTTTTAGCACATTTTTAATTATAATTTTATGACGTCGTCGGCCGCCTCGACCAAATTGTAATGTTGCATAAGTAACAAGAACAAAAACAAAAACAAACAACTAGAGCGAGCGAGAACTCGACTCGACTTTTCGACTTGTCAACACTAGTTTACTCAGTTGTTCTTTCTTTTCTCTCAATATAGCTGTGGTTGTTGTTGTTTTGCTTGTTTCTCTCAACGCGCTTTGATGATAATCATATAGGAGGCTAACAGATCCAAGGCC
Source organism: Drosophila albomicans (assembly GCF_009650485.2). Lineage (NCBI taxonomy): Eukaryota > Metazoa > Arthropoda > Insecta > Diptera > Drosophilidae > Drosophila > Drosophila albomicans. The sequence goes on along the minus strand of NC_047628.2, from coordinate 22,134,990 downwards.
GTGAGATTTGAAATACCGCAGCATCCACATTTGTTTACATTCATGTTTTGAAAAGATAATAAACGTGTGTTTGCTACAGACACACCTGCGTGTAGAATACGAGGGGAGTTGAGGAATCATTAATTTAAATTAATGAAGTGAGCTAATATTACAGAACTATTTAAATACTGAAAAATAAAACAAGATTTCAATTTATTATTATCTTAGAAAAATATTCTGGAAACTAAGAAATCATTTTTTCAGTATCAAATTAGAAAAAATAATCTGAAAAAAAAGTGAATTCCAAGTACATATGTATAAATTGACTAAAATTTATTAGATTAGTATTTTAAAGTAAGATTAAATAAATTTCATTCAATATTTTGTTTTGTAAAAATGGAAATTTGAAAAATATACAATACATGTAATTTATTAATTTCTATTCCCACAAAAAACTTTATAAACTTGGGAGCTAAATGACATCTGATAAAGAAATATCTGAAGTATAGTGTTCGTCGTTACGAGCTGATAGATAATTCATATTATTATTGGCCGTCACATGCATTTGCTCAGTTTCATTATACCTTTTTTTCTATGCAGCTGCAGGGTATAATTAACGTCTCTTATTGTTGTTCAATCTCAAATATCAATAGATGAAAGTCCGAGTACATAGAGTACATAACATAAAAGCAAATATACATACATGTATGTGTATAGCGTATCTTGTGGTCTGGGGCGTGACTTCATCTGAGCTGAACGCTGCATTCTCCACGTGTCGTTTGCTAACTGTTCCACTAATTACATTACTTGGCCCGCAGAATACACGAAATCAAATTATGGGGCAACATTAGACGCGCTTCAATGTCAATAGTAGAGTGTGCTTCCAGCGATCCATAGCGTAGGTGGCATCTCCCTCCTGCTCTTTGTTTCTCTCCCGATATCTAATTCAATTAGCGGGCAATAATGCGGCAAGTGAGAGTGCTTGCCACAAACGTGCTTAGTTAGCCGTAAATGTCGACGAACAATCAATCAGGCCATAATCAAAAATGAAAACAGAATAATAATAGGGTAACAGCGAGCTGCTTATGGAGCTCGTTGCTGGCCAAAATTTCACTTTATTATGGCCAAATGAACAGTTGTCTTGTTATCAACAACTCCCCGTTCAGCTGTGTCAGCTTCTTGCCCAATTTGAGCTGCAGCTGATTGTATTAATTAAATACGAGTCTCGTATATTGACACCCACTGCGCATTTTGGGGTCACTCTAGTTAGAAGACAGCTCAGTTCATTGGCTCTTTTTGGGGCACACATTTGGAGCTGTATCAATTGCAAAGGGCGTTGCCATAGACGGAAGTACTTGAAGCCACAATTTGTTTATTTATTGAATATTTGCTTGCTGAGTTTATTAGGCAATCGTGTCTGTTGTAATAACTGAAAAGTGCTAGGCTGTCAGCTTAGTATAGATAAGAGTTAAGGTTGAATTCCAATGTGTGAATTACTCATAACTCAACCTTTGACCCCAGGAATTGATAAAGAGATAATCGCAAGAGGAAGTTGTCAGTTTATTTTGATGTTGATGTCTGGCAACTGATCGGATTGAAGTATTAAAAGAATATCCTAAAGCGAACTTATTATTATTATATAGTAATGAATTATAAATATATAATTATAACTACTATAGTTATATAGTTTTGTGCCGACAGGAAATGTATGTAACAGGTAGAAGGAGACATATCCGACCCTATAAAGTATATATATTCTGATCAGATGATCAGCGTCAACAGCCGAGACGATCCATGTCCGTCTGTCTATCTGTCCGTCCGTCCGTATGAACACTTAGATCTCAGAGACTATAAGAGATAGAGCTATAATTTTTTTTCGACAGCATTTGTTATATTCGCATACTTACTAGGGGTCTTAGTTGCTTTGGCTGACAATCTGGTATATTGAGCCGTCTATGGTATATTTTGAATGCGGTACTATATCGATATACCACATATACCATTTGGTATATTTTTTAGTATTTTTGCAGTATATTTGGTATATTTTGAGAATATTACCGCAAAATATATTGCTTTTATTCAAAATGGGTAGCGGGTATCTCACAGTCGACTACACTCGACTGTAGCTTTCTTACTTGTTTTTATTTGTATTTGAAATACATACTATAAGTAATTTAATTTATCATATGAAATTCTAAACCCTCTAGCTTGTTTATAAATCATATTAATTACATTTCTGGTAGAACACTTGTTTATCATTTGTTACATCTTAATCTTCATTTTCTGTATATAAAAACTGCGTTGCTCTACTAAAAGTTCATTTAATCATTTCGAATATATATCTTTGTAAACTTTTCGTAGCAGTTCTTCCCCCTCAAGATGTAAAAAGTTATTTTCCCTACGCTTATGTGTGCACAGTTTTAATGGATGTTTTCCATTAAAATACTTGCAGTTTCTTGCTTATTGTTAACATGTGTACATATTTTTAAACACACTTATCAAGCATAACAAGTGCAATATGAAACTACTGAGAAGTGAAACTCGACTCGAGAATCTTATTTGTTAAGTTGGGAACTTGAAATATATAAAATATTCTAATGGCATTCAAAGCAGCTGGTTGCACGACTTTGCAATTTAAAAATGCATATTTCAATTTATCAAAAGGCATTTTAAGTAAAAAGTTTGCGGAACAATTGTTTTTGTCTTTTCGCTTAGCGAGTTCTCAAACAGATTGAGATTCTAAAAGCATTTTTTACAATTTTTGATACACATATTTTCAACTTTGATTTATGACAAAACAGAAACACTCATTCACCTTTTGGCATGACGTCAGCTTTCAATTATGTTGAGCCAAAATGAAACATGCATTATAAGCGGTTCCATAAATGTACAATAATAAAAAAAAGAGCAACCCGAACAACAACAACAACAACAACAAATTAGCATGCCCAAACGAATTTCGCGGTAGATAAATAAATAAATAAAGCAAACCCGAACCCAAACTGAGCAGCTTCATTTCGAGTGCCACTTGAGTGCTAAACGAGTATTTGAATAATTCTACATAAATATATATGTGAATACGTATATGTATTCCATTAACACTCGGTATATATAAAAGATACAAATTATGTTTGTCGGCATTTGTTTTATTAATAATTTGCCATTATATTATACATTTCCCATTTCGTTGGCTAGACTAACTTTAGCAAATTATGCTGAGCATGCGTTTGGTTTAGTGCTTCCTCTATTTAATTGTTCTTTCTCGGTCGGTATTATCCCAGTTTGTCTTATTGTTTTCGAAAGTGACGCTTCACGTGTCGAGCGCTTTTGTCACGGCTCAACTGCTAGGGGGGACTGTCTATTCATATACCCTGTTTAAAGTTAATGAAGGGGAGCTTTGGCTTATAAAATGAAAGAGATTTACAGATGAAAGTTGTCAGGTACAAAGCATTTCCTTTGAGAAACATTTAGTTGTAGCAATTTATTTAATAAAATATTCAATATTTATGCTACATTTATTCTTACTCTGGAACATATCTTATTTTCTATTACAGCGCATTTTGCAGTCGTTATACTTGTCAGATTCATGTCTGCATTTGCCTGCCTTCAATATGTTGTATTCTTTATTGTTTGTTTTCTGCTTGCTCGACGTAGTTTGCCCTGGCGGAAGCATCGCCTCTGAACTTTCCACGATTTGTTTCTATTATTTTTATTTGCTTTTTTTCTACATTTATGTGTGTGTTTGCGCTTTAATGAGCGCTACAAATGTAGCCCGATTTGTTTACCTGATTCATACAACACTCAACTAAGTATTGTATCCATGTGTTTTGCCTATTTGATACGTGTTCTATCTATTATACTCATCATGTGTATATATGTACATATATGTATAATCATCACAGTTCACAGCAATTGTTATTGCCACTAACCAAACAGCTCTCATTCTCATTCTCGTTCTCTTAACTCTTATTCTCTGTCATTTTAGATACACTGCCCTGGAAGCTATCAGCGCAGTCTCTCGATTTTGGTAAAGCAAAATACGTAAAACCCAAAAAGGAAAAACACACTTGCCACCCACACATACATACATACATACATATTTCATGCATACCCTGTAACCTAAATCGTTTCGTGTTTTATTGATTCTCTGACATGACCTTCAGATTTTGCCTCAAGTTGATTTCGGTTTCCTTTTTGCGTTGTTTTGTAAATGATTAATTTGGTCATGTCATGCATCATTTACAAGCAATTTTATGTGCCCGCAGATAATAATCTGAAGCGTCATAAGTTTTAAGCACTTTCCACGCATTGCAGCAGCTGCCATGGAAAAACGCATTTTCTCGACTCGACTTTCCATACTTGAAACCATTAAATAGCGTCTTGATGATGAGTTTGCCATGCATTATGCGATGCATCTCTATCTAAATTTACTCGTAATTCAGCGCCACAACGAGATATGTTTGAGACAGCGACAGAGATAGACGTGCTAATATTGACATTGAATATGATTTCCAACCGGGAAAAACTGGAAAACCCATCGAAACTTGTTCATCCGTCGAGAGAATGAGTCGAGTTTTTTTCCGATTTTTTGTTTAGCTTTTCTATTTGCCAGCACAGAAGAGGAAAGGGAGAAGGGGAAAGTGTAGAGAGGAGAACGCGTGAAAACTGCAGGTGCAATCAATTTTATGGTTCTGGTTCTGTTTCTGTTTCTGTTGCTCTGTTGTTCATCTTGACTCAGGGTCGCTGCATGCTCCACTTAGAGTGCAAAATTGTCCGATATGGAGAGGCGAGACCTTCGCTTCGCTTAGCGGCAAAAACTGTTGCACACAATTGATGCTATTAAAATAAATTGTTGATTATATATTTTTGCCGGAATTGACACAATTGTCGGCAAACCAAAGTACAACAGAAAATACAAAATAAAAACCAAAATAAACAAATGAAATTTTCTATTATGATTTGTGCGCACAAAGCACACAAAAAACATTCTTCACACACACACACATACATATACAGTTTGCATTTGTCTTGGTTTTATTTTGGGAATTTCTGTGCGCATTTTCACACAAAAGCGAATGTTCTACGTAAACAATTTATTAATACCTCGTGGCAAGCGAAATGTGGCAAGGGTTTGCTTCATTGAGTATTATACTTTTGGCAAGTTGAAGCAATTCTTTCGTACATATTTTACAGGGTATTAGACATGCACCCACGCCTCGTCTGCGGTTGCTTTTCGGGCACATCATTTGACCCATAATAAAAACATTTCTGCGAATTCGACGCGCTTGCCGAGCTTTATACAAATTAATGGCATCTTAATTTATGAGCTTGCCTTGGATTTTCTGCACTGATAAATTGTGTGCAAATTGCGAATTGAAGTGCCTGATAAACAAACGAGTTGGACTAAGATCTATTTCATTTAACCAACTGATAGCATGTGAATTTGCGAAAGGTGTTAAAAACCGCAACGCATAGTTGTTGATAAAACACTGACTGCCAGATGTAAAGAGTTGTAAAGCTGTAAAAAACTATCTACAAGAAAGAGAAACTCTATACAAGTAGTTCGAATAGGTGAAAGGTGCTAATATTTTACAGCTTAACTGTCGAATTGTTGGGGAAGGTTTCGAAGGCCCTTTCCAAAGACAAACTGAGTTCGCTTTTTTTCAGTTAAAACTTAGGTGGAGATTTAGCAAAAAGTTGGACTTCTATAGGATTTATTGGAAGTGAAAACGAAGTGAAGAAAGTAAGAGCAATAATTAAATGCAGTTATGGCAAAATTATTGAATATTATTTACCATTAAAAGTCCAACAAAGTTTGCTTCAATAAATAAACATTGTAACAAAACATTGTGGACATAAATCACAACTTTGCTTACAATAAACAAATATGCTTCTGTAAATATTATATTTCTGAAGAATATAAACTTTAATTAAGGCAAGCTAAATAAATATTAAAGAAATTCTACAATATTTAACAATTCTTTCATAATAAAAGTAATTTTTATTCAACTTTAAGCTGATGCTATCGCTGAATAACTTTAGTTCTGTTCAGTTCGTGTCTGTTTGATTTGGGACAGTAGGGCTTTCAACTTTCTACACAAACACACACAGACATGGAGATGTTTTTGAGAAGATTCTGTGATAAATCAGACAAGTAAAGGTCGCTGACATGTTGCATTGTGATTGTGTGTCCACATACCCTTTTTACCCATTTACACACAAATAGATAGACAGAGTTAGAGAGAGAGAGAGAGAGAGACAAAGCTGAATGCGAATGCGAATGTGAATATTCAAACTTCAAAACAAAGCTGGTATTGTGTTGGAGTTCTGCACGGAAGCGAGTTAACTATTTTTGTTGCCGCTTTTAGTAAATGTGTCAACTGGAGAGACAAACACAAATCCAAACACAGAACATAACAGAACTGTACAGACAACAAACGATGGCGATTCTAATAACAGTACAGAGAGTATTTGCGAAACTTACTTGCAGATACAACGACATGTGTCAACAGATACGAGATACATTGTATCTAGATACTTTACATAGGAATCTATAAGGCAGCTGCTAATAGCTTGCTCACACATTTCGTAGGCAGCAGACGCCCTCTGTTTGCAAGTGAATGACATTTGGCCAATTGGGAAATGTTGTTAGCAAAAAAAAAAAAGGAGAAAAAAAATATGATTGTTGTGCAGATGAGAAAAGTTGCATTTTAATTTAGTGATGCGCATTTTTAATGACAGATGTGAACAATATAGGAAAAGAAGTCGCAAAGAGCGAGAGAGACAAAGAGAGAGAGAGAGACAGCAACTGGGGAAGTTAAATGAGACAAAGTTAAATTGAAGTGAAGCTCCATTGATGACAGAGGAGGAGAAGTTGCCGTTGTGTGTCAGTCGACAGCAGCTTGTTTGTTTATTATGCAATAGAGCAAAGTGCAAATAAACAAGCAACTACAAAAACAATTGCAGTCAGCGGCAGTTGTCAACAATCAACAACAACAACAACAACATCAACGAACTGTCAACTCACAAAAGTCACAGAGTCTAACAAATAACAAGTAGTTTCAAGTGTGAGATGTGCAAAGAGAAAGGGCCGCAGAGGTCTGGAGAGAAGCGAGGAGGATAAATGGGTAAATGTGGAATGCATTTTATAGATGGGTATTAGGGGGCGTGGCAGACTGACTGCTGAGACAGAGTGCAATGATTTCTTTAATGCATTTCGTCTGTGAAAGTAGCGCCAAGAAATCTAATAAACAAAGTCTAAGTATGCAGATGGTCAAATAAAAAATGCTATAAATGAAATGATAGAAACAGATACTTAAATAAAAAATACTGTAATTGGTGATTGGTATTAGTTCTGCGAATATTTTTTCTGCGAATACTTGCATTGCAATGCCAAGTAAAACAATTTCCTAACTTTAACTAGTTTGCTACTCAGAATTAACTTATCTACGAGATAGGTATTTAATTGATACTAAATTTTGCTCTTTTATATATACTTATAGCTCATTAAAAATGCTTAATATACTAATAAATAAATCTACATATGTAGCTAGATTAATAAATATCTATAATTGAAAGTTACCATTCTAAAATACTGACAGCTATAATTTACATTCTAAATATATATTATTCATACTTCAGTTCATTAATATTTAGTAGAGCATATTACATAGGATTATAAACGGTTCATTAATAAACTATTATTAATGTGAAGACCAAATGCATAATAAAGTTGGTAGTTGGCCCGGTAAACTAACCTTTCAAGGTCAACTGCTTCACTTGACTCGAGTGTTTATCTAGTACTTGCCGCTTTCCTGCCCCAACCACTGACTCGATAAATGTTGCCAAGTTGCCTCAAACGCTTTTTAGCCCAAAGGCAGCAGTTGCTCAACAATAAACATCGTATCAACGACAACAACAGCAGCAGAGGCAACAACAATTGCAAGCTCAGAGCGGGGGTCAACCTTGGGGACAACTTCAAAGTAAAAGAGGCATAAAAAATAGGCATGAAAAGCAAGTGCAATAAGCAGTCGAAAGAGGAGGACAAAAAAATTCCCACGCGACAACAAGTGTAGAAGTTAATTACATATAGTATAACATGGTATAGTTTTTCAATTCTTAAAGACCAGAAATGCTTGTTAAACCGTTTGGAAGAAAGTAAAAGAAAAGCAAAGTATGTATTTCAAGTAGCAAAAAGTGGTCTATGAGCAAAAAAGAAAAAAACATTGTCAAAGAATATTGCGACGTCTTCAGTGTGTTTGGTCTACAACAATCTTCGGCATATAATTGCTCCCGTCTTCAATTAAATGATCGCCGTTTGGGAAAGTTGACAGTTTCAGTGCAGCAGCTAAATTGCGTACGTATGTGTGTGTGTGTACATAGACTTATTGCAGCGACTTTCTAAAAAGTACTTAGCACTTTCAATTGTATAAACAATGTTAAAGACAACTGACTGACCAAAGAACCTGTCAGCGCCTGTCCGGCTAATTATGGCCAAGACACCAAAAGCCGCTTTTCTTTTTGCTTACGACTATGAAATAAGCGTTAATTAACGCACAAGATGGCCAAAAGTAAATGTGTCTCTCGCTCGCTCTCTCACTCATTAATTGCTCAATTGTCGAAAGGCGGCAGTGTCAGTCGAGAGTTGGTGTTGGAGTTGGAGTCGGGTTGAATAAACCTCTTAAGCTGCAGCTTGAACTTTTGCAATCGTCTTAGTTGTTGCCGACACACCCACCATAAACCAACATAAACCACTCGAGTTGTCGAGTTGCCATTTCGGCGACCCGAAAACAAGTTTCAAGAACCCAAAAGCCGCTTAAGCGCCGCTAGCTGATCTTTAGGGCTACATTCCCCGGCAGACTGGAGACTGCAAACTAGAGGAACTTTATTCACAAAAACATATCTGTTGAGATTTTAATCTTTTTCGAAAAAACAAACATACTTCTCATGAAATATGTTAAAGCTTTGATAAGGGGTATAAAATGTTTTTTATTTATCTTACTTCAAAGCATAAATGAAGACATTGATATACCCAATAGTCTTCAATTTTATTTATAGATTGTTAATTGTTATATTCGAGACTAGACTAATCCCAATTCGCTTTCCCAACTGTCTCTCACTCGATTATTTTAACTTTTCGCAAATATCAGTGCATGAAATTGATTAGTTATGCATTGACTTTGTATCTTTTTATAGGTTTCTTTTTATTTCAAACTTTCAATTCAATTTGATTTAAATAGATTGGTTCAATGCCCATTTTTGAAGAATCACGCTCACTCTGCACTCGATGCAACATCTTGTTAGATAGCATTATAAACATATTACAAACAAATGAGAATGACGCAATCGAATGAAAGTCTTTGCGGCACTTTTACCCACTTTACGACTTATGCAATGTGATGCGATTAATGCATTATAATAGAGGAATATGTATGTCGGTATTGACATTATCTGAAATGATTTAAATGAATGTCGCACATCGCATTGTGGATGTAAACAAATGAACAACAACAACAAAAACTGTCATCTAATGAATGCCACTAAACTAAACTGTCGCTGAGTCTTATGAATTGAACGCCTAATGATAAACTTCCTCATTTATCCGAATCGCGTATTTAAATTTGTAAATTTCTTTGAGCAATTTGTATTAGATTGAGATTTATTTCGAGTCCACGATCAAGACCCAAGCGACCCGAGAAATGGGTGAAATTTTTCGCCATGATCAAAAAAGTAAAAATAAAGCTCTTGCTGAATAGAATTGTCATGCGGACAGCTTAGAAAGTTGTCATTGTCCGATTGGCCGATTGTCAAAGTTATTATAACTAATGCGAGAGATTTTCAAAATGCTGCCCTCCCAATGGAATTCGACTGTCTGTCCGCCTTTTGATTATGATATCAAATGGTCTACACAAATATAGTAAAGGCATGTCATGTCTGTCGATTGCCAGACCGACCATAAACTGCTGACTTGTTGTCACATTTATGAGCTGCACTTCAATGCTGCCTCCTGTTACAGCCCAGTTAACATGATGTTTTCAGTTACGCTAACACATTTGTTGGTCCAAAGTTTCGGGTTCATTGAACCAAAACTCGCACTCGCGATGACCAAAAACATTACAAAATAAAAACTCCCGGACCTTTTGTGGTGGCTTTTTCCGCTGCGTCACTTGGAAAACCGGCCTCAATGTCAGCGACTGATAAACTCGAAACTCCAACCTTATAAATGTATAATAATATCCCCACATAAGTCCCATGGCAATGCATTTTTTCATTTGTTCTTTTTTTTCTTCTTTTTGTCAACATTCTGCGCCCCTTTTTATGGCTCAAGTTCACAATGCAAATTCCAAATTCGTTCTCTGGGCATTTAAATATAAAAAAAATATATTAAAACATCATGAGAATATGAATGAGAACAGCAAAAGGAAATGGCGATAGGGCGCATGCATAATATTATGGAATTTGCAAGGGTAACAATAAGATATAGTATATATGTATATAAATGTCGGACACAGACATGTGAATTTAGCTGCTAATCAGCGACTGACTCAGTCTAGACTCTGCGATTGTTGTTAAATGGGTTGCAAGCTTAACAAAACAAATTCAAAGTTCTTCAAATAGAATGATATCTTTAATGTAATGTGAAATAACAGATATTGTACTTTAAGTGTAGTTTATTTTAGTGCCAAAATATCTGTGTTCATTGAAATTTGCTCTATTTTTTACTACCATTTAAAAGCATTCAAAGCAATCAGAAATATCCATTAAAACTATAGAAAACTTTGCAAATCGAAAAAGCTCTTGAAAGTGGTAAAAATCCACTTTGTGGTTTTATTGCGGGTCAATTGGTTAGTGCAAAAAGCCAATGGCATCTCTAAAAAAAAAAACGCATTTGGTGGCCAGCAGCGAACTGGAACTTATTGGAATCTAAATAGAAAAACAAAACGAAACGATGGCATGATGATCTTACGATATAAGGAAATGCTACAAAAAGCATTTTTGGTGCTCGGTGGTTTTTTAGTGTGGGTCAAAAGTTCGACAGACAGCAGCATACAAATACAAATACTTATGCAGAGTGGGGCAAGCTAAATTTAGTCAAAACTTTTCCATAGACTCATAATGCAAATCACATGCAGAAGGGAGCATGATGGAGAAGGAGGAGGAGGGATTGATATTCAAAATAGGAATGAGGCAGACGGCCACTTCAATGGTTTCCAATGCACTTCAAAGCGAAATAGAAAACAAAAAGCAATTTATCCCCGCATCGCACCCCACGACCCAAGATATTTTCATATATGAAAAGCAGACTGCATTGTTGCAATTTAAATGATGGAAGGGAATGCTGACTGACGAACTGACTGCTTCTCAAGTGACATTGTCTGTTCATGCAGGGCCAGGGCTGAAGCTTGACTAGCCCTATCAAAATCAATGGGCTACCCCTCTCGCACTTAATGGCTCGGTCATTGCCATTGTATGTATATTGTAAGTACATTAAGCATAGGCAGCGACAAGTAGCAAGTAGCATGCCACATGCTACATGCCACTTGGCTGCACTGGAATTGCATGGCCAAGCGTCTAGCGAGAAGTAGGCATAAAAACATCACGTTTCGCGGTGGCGCCTCAACCCAGCGGTAGATGATAGCTCAGACTGCTTTTTCTGTTGAAGATGATGATGATAATGATGCCTTTTGCTCAGGTTTCACGCCTAGCCACACAGCTGGACCACTTCGTTGTTGCTGCTGTTGATATTGTGGTTTAGACTGTGGTTGGCCGTTGCCCGCTGCTCGATGCTTTCATTGCCTGCCAGTTTCGCATTTTACAGTAAATTTGCGTGTTGGGCTCTCTCGGCTGCAGATCGCAAGCGAAAGATAGAAAGATGGATGGATAGTTTGCCCACTGATATTGACTGATTGAAACAAGTTTCTTGGCTTGTCGCTGGCATTTTGACAACGCCCAGTAAAATGTATTTTCAATACCCTGTTCTCAGAAGTACGCACACTTTACATGGTAATGTGACAGCTTTCAACTCTGAAAGCAATTCATTACTTTCTGAATATTTCTGCTGAAAAAATAAGAAGTATGCAATGTTGAGTAATAGTTGTTTAAGTTTTATTACTATATATATTTTAGAGTAATGTATTATTCATGTTTAAAGTTCGAGGTAAACTAATATTTATTAAAATAAAAAGTTAAAGTTTGATGCCAAGGTTATTAATTAAACTTTTCATATTAATACAGGGTATCTTCTAGAGCTTAAAATAATTTGTCTTGCAAACTAACTGTATTTATTGTTGTAGTTGTTTGGCCATGCAATTGATTTGGTAATTGCTTTGCGTAATTCGCGATGCACTTGTTGCCGTCGGCTCAAAATTCAAGCTGCGAGGGCGTTGAGGGGACTTGAAGGGGAATTAATTACGCAAGTGACGACGCGACTTGTCGTGGGCAATTTGCATGCAATGCGTGAAGAGAGAAAAAAACTGACAAACACTCGTGAGGTAGAAGAGAAACTTTGGGCCTACCAGCTAAATGCTTTCCACATGTGACAGGCGAGACAAGTGCATCGAACCTAATGAATTGAAACCACAGGTTGTACTGTGTATAAGCAACTTGATAGCATTAGTGAAGGTTAACAAAGGACAGGGTTAGACGGAAGAAACACGTAACCGAAACCGAGTTGAAGAATTGCGTTGAAAGTTCAGCAAAATTATAATATGCAAATTTCGACAAATTTTATGCAAACTGCGGCTTCTGTTTATCATCTTCAATATTGATGAGATTAATTATAAAAACATACACAGATTTCACTAATTATGAGAATTACAGCAGCAGAGATAAGCTGAGTAGATTGATTAAATACTTGATGAACATTTCTATAAATAAATCTGTAATAAGCGATTGTCCCAGTTTTCATTTTTCTATTAATAAAATGAAGTCTGATAGCAGACCTAAGACAATCGTTGTCTGTTGACCTCATCCGTTTTATGGACATTCTCGACAATCCTTTCTTTTATGGCTGCACATCTGCGCAGTTATCACACGCTGTGCCAAACCCACTTCAAGCTCAGGTTTCGCCATCGAATGACAACACTCTGATAGCGACACCCAGCCGGAAATGACACTTTAACCTTTCGGCCCGATGGCGCCATGTCACCACAGACCGCAAAGGGTTGGGCTTTGCCTGGGGACACCTTGCAGCCAGCCGCCTACAACTCACTTCTTGAGTGGTGGAGTCTTGGGTGAGGCCTGCATTGTGTCATCGTTTATCCAAAATGTGAATCTGAATCTGAATCAAAAACAAAAACTAAACAAAAATCGGCATTGCAAAATGCCAAATGGTTAAACAAAATCGATTTGTTTATGGCAGTACCATCTATTGGCGTGGTGTGGTGTGTTGTGTTGTGGTCTTGCCCACGCTGGAACATGGAACATATCATTACAAAAAGCAGCCAACATACGTCGATATCCGCTGTGTAATGCGGTCAAGGTCTGATCAGAGAGAAGCAGAGGGGGATAGAGAGAGAGTAAACGAAAAGTAGCCATAAATTTATGGCGTGGCTAGATTCAATAAATTCTTGCTGCAAAGGGGGATTCAACCATTAGCTCGAGGGGAGTCTATTAATAACTGCGCTTTGCTTTTACAAGTGGCATACATAAATTAGCAAATATCTAACTAAAATACATATCATGTCTCCCTGTTCTTTTTTCTCTTTACAGAGCAAACCCGCAGTTGTGGAGCCCATTGATTTCGAAGCCTTTATAGCCAAAAATAAAACGCTTATACAGAATGATCCCCAGCGGGAGCTACTTATCTATCCAGCTGACGATGTCTCGGTAAGTTTGAATACCAGAAAATCAACTCAAATACTCGTCTTTTTAAGTTCAACGAAAGCAACAGGAATAATTTATGCAGTTCTGTTAAAAACTTTTACTTTTGAAACGATTCGCTTAGAATTTTAATGCATGCGATGTGTGACAATCGAGTGAACAACCTTAATCCCCCACAATGGATGTTGCTCTTCACTCCAATTGTTGAGCACACAAACATTGTGACTTGAAAGGTGTCACAGCTATAGAAATCGGTGTTTATAGTTATTTAATTGGTATAACTATGTTTTCTAAAAGGCAATAAAAGTTGATTCAAATTCATGCAAATTAATTGCTATTATCTAAACTATTACTTTATTAACATAAGCAATTTACATAAGCAATAGACGATATCTAAACTCACAATGTTATGAAATAAAAGTAATTAATTGGCGAAATTTATTTTAATAATTTGTTTAGTTTCCTTTAAGTTATTGGCTTTGCCCATAAAAATATAAAATCCATTAAAAAAGATGCATAATAGGGTGATTTGCATTCCGTTTGTCATTAAGCTTGGTTATCTACAAGTATAACAATTTCACTATTCATTTACATACATATATGATTAAGATAAGATAGATACTCTAAGTTGTTCACATCGCTGATATTTGTCTTGTATCAAATCTGTACACAATTCTGGCAAAAATATAAATACAAAAATTATAAGGAAAGTCAGTTTATATACAGTATTTTCTTAATGGTAATGTTTTCATTTTTCAATGTATTCAAATACATTATGCAAATGCTCTTAGCATTATTAGCAACGGAGTATAACCATATAAACGCAGTGTTTCGTGTTGAATAAGCAATTCATCTATTTATAATGATACTTTCCACCTACACCTTATTCATATAAACAAATTTGCCTTGTTCTTCCATTGCAGGAGATCATTATGCCGCGCAAGCAGCGCAGCAATGCCAAGTCTGTGGCAGATCGCTTTGAGCCGCCCAACGAGGCGATTGTGTGTCCACTGCATGGCTCCATGGCGCTGGCAAGTAATGGTCACAGCCAGGTGAGTCGCCAGGGCAGTCTGCAGTCGAATGGCAGCCACCAGAATGGCCACAGCAGCAACACAAGTCTATCCAATGGCAACGGACAGTTGTCGCGCAAGAGTTCACAGTGCTCCAACGGCTCGACGAGTCGACAGGAGAAATTATCGCATGAATCCTTTGAATCGGCGCTGTCATCGACCACACTGCGTTCGCATCTTGCGCAGCCTGAAGAAGTAGATGAGTATGCGGATGAAGAGGAGGAGGAGAGGCATGCGCCTTGCGAAGATGTCACAGATGGAAGTGCGCCAGGCACAAGAGCAGAGTGCACACGCTTCACACGGCAAGCGCTTTACACGTATCGTGCCAAAAATCATCTAATACACTATAAATACAGCGCATATGGTGGAAACTGCCACGATCTGCCCAGGTGAGAAAAAATAAGATATCAGCATACATTTCTCTTTAACTCTCTTGCTCTTTTTTTAGCACTTCACCTGGCGAGGAACTCGTGGAGGAAGTCTATGAAATCGATGCGGATCAGGATCGCATTGATGAGCAGATGACGCGCTCCCAAGCGGACACAATCACCAAGCAGGGCTATCTGCTAAAGGGACCCGACTCCGCCTCGGATCGAATGTTTGCCAACATTGGTAACAAATCCTTCAAGCGTCGCTACTGCTATCTGCGGCAGGAGATCGACGGCACCTATATGCTGGAACTGCACAAGGACGAGAAGCAGGGCGAAGCCAAGGCCACCATTGTCATGGACTTTTGCACCGAAGTGGTGCAGGTAAGTGTGCAACTTGCAATCCTCGCCAGCAACTCCAACTAACTCATGCTTCTTTTTTAGAATCCCAAGCGAGGACGCTTCTGTTTTGAGTTGCGCATGACGGCTGGCCACAAATCATTCACATTGGCTGCAGAGAACGAGCAGGACTTTAAGGACTGGCTGAGCAAGCTGTCTTCGGTGTTGGCGCAGAACAAGGCGCAAGAGGAAAAGCGCAATGCCTCGCTGGAGCGTCAACCCTCTGGCAATGCCACGCCCACACCCAGTCCACAACTACAACCGCCAGCCATGGAGCCACCCACGTTTGGCACACTCAAGGGACTAGATCAATCGCTGCATCCGCAGCTAATGAAGTATGGTCGTGAAACTGATCACTCCATAGCGTTAGCGCGTCGTGAGCAGCGGCGTCGTCTCTTTGCCAGCTATCCGAGTGTCAACAAGGCTGCTGTGGCCGACAACACGGATCAGTATCGCGAGCACTTTGGCATGCGTCTGCTGCTGCGTTGTCACAGGCTCAGCTTCAAGCTGCAGTGCCAACCAGAAGGTACTGGAGGAGATCAGTTGTGCCAGGTGGAACCATACATCACCAGTTTGTCACTGTACGATGCCAAAGCAGGGCGGAAGCTCAGCGAGAACTTCTACTTCAATGTAAATGAAGCGACAGCTTTCCAGTTACTACCCAACACTCCAGTGCCCGCCTCTGTTTCGGGTTGCGGGGTGCCTCGGCGTGGTGAGAACGATGCCAGCCATGCGGCACAAGCGGCGCACTCTCTCTTCGATGGCGTCTCGTCGGAGCTGTTGCGATGCCCGCGCCAGCAGTTCCAGCAGCTGAGACAGTGTGTGCTCTCGGTGACGGCGCCGCATGCAGAAATCTATCTGGTGTTGCGCATTGAGAAGGTGCTGCAGTGCAGCATTCAGCAGGCCGCAGAGCCTTATGTGAAAGGCGCCCGCGGTGATGCTAAGCAAGGCCAGAAAACGCACAAGGCGGCCAAGAGTTGTGCCCAGCACATTGGCCATTATCGTCAGCCCTTTGCCTGGGCTGCGCGACCACTGTTCAAAGCCTACAGCCACGAGCTGGACGTGGAGTCACAGCGAGAGTTCGACTTTAATACAATCTATCGCCAGGAGCCGGTGAAACTACGCGACGAAGAATTGTTGCGTCTGCTGGCCGACTATCGCAAGCCAGAGAAGCTAAGCAAGTTGACTATTATACCGGGTAGAATGAGCTTGGAGCTGCAGCTGCTAGATCAGACGCCGCCCTGTGGACTCAGCAAGTCGCTGGCTCCGTTGTCCAGCTTTAGTCCCGCTGCAAAGCAGTCGCTAACGCTCGAGCTAAACGAATTTCAGAGCCAGCACGAACGTGATGCGTTTCCGTACACAAACTTCTGCAATCATCTGTATGTCTATCCTCTGAGCCTACAGTTTGACAGCCAGAAGATCTTCTCGCGAGCACGCAACATCACAGTCGTTGTGGAGTTGCGCGATGGTGATGGCGAGTACAGCAAACCACTGAAGGTAAGAGAGCGTCACTTCAGTCAGCTCTTCAATTAATAATATGCTTTCTTCTTGCAGTGCATCTATGGCAGACCTGGACAGGATCTGCTGGTGTCACAGCTAGCCTGTCCCGTGCTGCATCACAATGTCACGCCCACTTGGTACGAGGAGATAAAGCTGCGTCTGCCACTCGGACTCTTCCCCGAGCATCACTTGCTCTTCTCCTTCTACCATGTCTCGTGCAATCTGAGCAAGAAACGCGATGCACACGCTTCGTTCGAGACCCCCATTGGTTACGCCTGGCTGCCGTTGCTGCAGAAGCATCGCATCTGTCTGGAGGAGAAGCTGCTGCCTGTCGCTGCCACACTGCCTGTGGGTTATCTATCCATACAGCCACTGGGATTGGGCAAAGGGGTAAGTTGCTGTTGTTGTCGTTGCCGTTGCTATGATCGCTGCTCATCGACTCATGCGTACCCTGCTTGCCTAACCAAAAAAACCACATCCGCTCTCTTTTCTCACCATGCACTCCATACAATGCATTCGCATCCGCCTCCGTCACACCACCTCCCTCCTGGCTGCCTACAAACCCTTTCAATTTCTCAGCAGAACTGCGGCCCCGACATTCAGTGGATCGACAACCAGCGACCGGTCTACAGCGTCGGTCTTCGTCTCGACTCTACGGTGCTCACCTCGGATCAGCATCTGCACAATTTCTTTGCGCACTGCGAGCGTCTGCTGGAGGGTGGCAAGACTGGCGCTTTACCTGCGGAAATGGAAACCTGCAAAATACTGAAGGCAGCACATGCCATCGATATGCGATCACTGATCAATTTCTTGCCCACGCTGCTCAACGAACTGTTCACGTTGCTTGTGCACACGCAGTCCGAGGAGATTGGTCAGAATGTCATACGACTGCTCACAAACATCATCCATCTGATCAGCGATGAGGCGAATCGCACCGATCTACTATCAGCATATGTAAAGTATGTGTTCCATGCGCCTTACTACAGTCAACAGACTGCGCGAATGCGCACTGTGCATGGCGAACTGTGTCGCCATCTGCCCAACTTGCTGAATCCGAGCAATACAGACTTTTTGGTAGTCAATAAGTTCATGCGCTACTCTTCGATCTTCTTTGATTTGATTGTGAAGAGCATGGCTCAACATCTGCTGGCCACGGGGCGTATACGTATGCTGCGCAACGAACGCTTTCCCAAGGAGTATTCAGATCGCGTAGAGCAGTTGATCAAAGTCTTGGTGCCGTACATAGTGACACGCTACGAGGATCTGGGGGAGGAGACGCAACAATTAAATCGATCGCTTGCACGATTTGTGCGTCAGTGCCTCAGCTATATGGATCGTGGATTTGTCTTTAAACTGATTCGGTTCTATATGGAACAGTTTACGCCTGGCAATGCTCGTGTGCTGCACGAGTACAAGTTTAATTTTCTGCAGGAGATTTGCCAGCACGAACACTATGTGCCCCTCAATCTGCCATTTGTGCTGAATCCCAAAAACCGTCCGCCCGAGTTGCTGCAACATTTCACGCTCTCAGAGCAGTTTTGCCGACAGCACTTTCTTTCCGGATTGCTGTTGCAGGAACTGAAGAGCAGTCTCAACGAGGTGGGACATGTTCGCCGCCATGCGCTTGCAATCTTCAAGGATCTACTGGCCAAACACGAGCTGGATGCACGTTATCAGCAGCGTGGACAACTCTCGCGCATTGCATTGCTCTATGTGCCGTGGCTGGGCATTGTCATGGATAATTTGCAGCGCATCGATGACTTGGCAGAGTCTGGAGCCTGCACACCTAATGGCCACGTCTATGCGGACTCTGCGTCGTATACGAAACGTTTGAGCTGCTCCAGTAGCTATGTGTTTAGCAAGGACTCATCTACGTTTGGCTCGCTGACGTCGACGCCGCGATCGAAAAACCGATTGACACTTCACATTGATCAACCAAGTCCTTGCCGCACTTCGATGCACATTAAGGAGCACAATTATCTGGCTGCCATTGCGGGATCAGCCATCAGCAATGGCGTCTCGAATCTCTCGCTCAACTCCAACTCCGACTCGGGCGTAAGTTGTGCACTTAACCTAGCTTTACATCAACTAATTGCCTGTATTTCGCTTACAGCACTCGCAGGACACGACTACCATTGGCGCCTACACCAATGGCGACACAGATGTTGCACTGCGCAACGGACACAATCGATCGGTGAGCGTCACGCATGCCCAAATCCTCGCCAGATGCGACAAGTTCAGCGCGGCGGAAAGCAAGGATTTGCTGCTGGGTTTCCTCTTTATTGTGAAGCATTTGTCGCAAGATCAAATGATTGGATGGTGGCAGAACTGCAATGAGACAGAAACCTTTCAATTTCTGTCCATTTTGGACTTGTGTTTGCTGCAATTCCGTTACGTGGGCAAGAAGAATGTGACTTTGCCCACAGATGGACGCACGACACGTCCTAACAAGGCGCACACGTTGCCCGCACGCACGGCTCCGCCAGTACTGGAGAATGGCAACCCGGAAGCAAGTAATGGCACGGGCACACTCACACAGACGCGTGAGCATCTGCTTGAGGACATGGACTTGTGTGCGAGGTCACAGCAGGCGCTGTACGAGTCCAATTTGGCCACAGAGGTTGGCATGATCATACTCGACTGTCTGGGTCTCTATGTGCTGCAATTTCGCCAACTGCTGGCAGATAGTTTGGTGCTTCCAAAGCTGGCGCGTGTCTATCTGCGCTTCCTGCAACTGGGACAGTCAGAGCGACTGTCGAAGCACGTCTTTGCTGCGTTGCGCGCTTTCATTAACAACTACTCGATGGCGCTGTTTAAGGGCAATGCCATGCTATGTGGCCAGATGGTCTATGAGCTACTGAAGGCCTGCGACAGTCGGCTGGTGGACATACGCCATGAATCTTGTGCCGTGCTTTATTTGCTGATGCGCAGCAACTTTGAATTTAGCGGCAGGAAGGCGTTGACTCGGGTGCACCTTCAAGTGATCATCTCGGTATCGCAGATGATTGGCAATGTAATTGGCCTGAACAATGCACGCTTCCAGGAGAGTTTGTCAATCATCAACAGTTATGCGAACAGTGACAAGGCAATGAAGGGCACAGGATTCCCCCTGGAGGTGAAGGATCTGACGAGGAGGGTACGCACAGTGCTCATGGCCACTGCACAGATGCAGGCACATCACATGGATCCAGAGCGACTCTTGGAGTTGCAGTACTCGCTGGCCAATTCATATGCTTCGACGCCAGAGCTGCGACACACTTGGCTAGTCACCATGGCACGGAATCACGAACAAAATGGGAATCTCTCGGAGGCCGCATGCTGTCATCTGCATATTGCAGCGCTGATGTGCGAGTATCTCCGTCTGCGAGGTGGCTGCACCTTGAGCTGGTCCTCAACAGCATTTGGCAAGATTTCGCGCAATATTCCACTGGATGAGCAGGGCCTGAAACTGGATGCAGGTGCACAGGATTCGCAGTACACAGAGCAAATGCTGTTGGAACAGCTGAAGCAATGCGCCGATTTTCTCGATCGAGCTGAACGTTTTGAGTGCCTCGGTGAGCTCTACAAGCTCATACTGCCCATCTATGAGCGTGCCCGCAGCTTCATCGAGTTGGCTCACTGTTACGAGCATCTCACGCAAGCCTACAACAAGATCGTCGAGGTCAATCGCTCTGGGAAGCGAATGCTGGGTCGCTTCTATCGAGTTGTGTTCTATGGCATGGTAAGATTACTTTTAAGTCTGTATATGTGCTTCAAATTTATTGACCTAAACTATTTGTAGATGTATTTCGAGGAGGACCACGCTATTGAGTATGTCTACAAAGAGCCCAAGTTGACGTCTCTTAGTGAAATCTCAGAGCGCTTGGCCAAGCAGTATAAGGAAAAGTTTGGCGCCGATGTTGTTAAACTAATTATGGATTCATCACCGGTATGTGCAAAAGATTTTCAATTTTTCAAGAGTTCAAATATGTATTACTTGTAATTATTTAAAATTTTCGGATATTGAGATAATTTTCTTAACAAAATTTTCCTAACAAAAATCTGACAAAGGTCGTAACTTATAAGAGATTCATTACAAAATATGTTAGAATTTTTTAATCAATCGACATAACACTCAGCTTGCTTGATTTGGTCTTCACTTACCAACCTATTTGAAGATTCCTAGATTTTAAGCTTAATTCAATTATTGTAATATCACAAGTTTATTTACTGAAGTGTGCTTGTTATAATTATCTCTAAGACATTTTCCCAAAAACTTGACCACGTTTCTGTTTTCTGATTCCATACTTAACATTATTCAGTTCACAGAAAAACTGCATTTTAACAATTTTTTTTTGTGGGTTCGAATAAATGTTTACAATAATGCTTTTGAACTGAAAGTGTGCAACAAACCACGAAGCGTAAGTGACTTATTTGAACAGATACTCATTGAATTGGACGTCGCTGTCATCGCCGCGCATTAGACTCAAGCGCTAGGGGAGCAAATGAGAGAATATGATATGGTTCGAAAGTAATTGCAATAGACTTACGCGTTTCACCTCCGATTGACGCATCTGGGAGGCATGGGTGCTGCGTGGGACAACAACTCGTGGAGCAGATGTAGCTGTAGCTGCGGTCTGTTTGGGACTGGGAGTTTGCACTGTTCCGCTGGCCAAAGAACGTTCTAAGGTGGCTGCCTTGTTGTGCTTGCTAGTGTATGAGAATAGATTAGTTAAGTCACTTCATCTTTGGAATTTCAACTTACGTATCCGGATGATGTTTGGCCACCTTGTTAGGCGTTTTGAAAACCTGGCTACCAGCTAGCTCGCTCTTGACTATACCTGTTTTTGCAGGTAGCGTCTTGGCTCTGCTGCCGCTCACATAAAGGGGCTCCGGAAGCTTCTTGGTCATTGTGGCCGTGGTCAAGCCATTTCGCACTGGCGAACTGTAGCGATAGCGTTGTAATTTGCTCTCCTTTTCCTTGTGCAAGATGGTCTTGCGAGACTGCAAATTGGAGTTCTTCAGCTGAGCGCTCACTTTGTAGAGTTTGGGATAGGCAGAGGACAGGTTTGTGGTAGTGGCAGTGGTTGTAATAGACATGGCTGGCATGCTAGGCGGCTGATTTAGCTGATCGTTGTTATTGGTCGAGCAGATTTGTTCCTGCTGCGCTTGGTTCAGCTGCATATGGGTGTCGTCTTCACCTGCTGTCAGTCTATAGATTTGCATGGGATCAAAATCCGGCGTAAATGAATCCCAGTCATAGGATTCCTCTTCGTCCTCGTTCGGCGACATTTTACCCTCATCGGCACAGACCTCGGTTTTGGGCTGCTCTGCGGGAACTGCTGCAGCAATGCCGGAATTGAGCAATTGCTCCTCAGGTGTTGTCAGTCCCAGCTTGTTGCACAGCTCCTTGAATGCTTCCTGATAGCGTGTACCGCCATCATCTTTAATCAGCCGCTCAAACGCCTTGATATCCTCGATCTGACGCTCAATCTCCAGCTCGGTGTAGCTGTTCTTTTTCGGTAGAGCTGTACATCGGGGACAGATCGTCGGCTCCTTGGCTTGAGTTGGGTATTTGCTGTCCCTTTTGAGAGTCTCGCACATGGCGTTTAGAAATTGAATAGCTAACGGATGCCCAGCCTTAGCCAATGTCCCGTGTTGTCCAATTTCGACAAATAGTCCGGATGCGGATGCCTGACACAGCTTCTCATCGAACTGCAGCCTACTGCTGCGACTCGGTATCAGAAACTGCACATTGATGCCCTGCGCATTTGGGATCAGGCTGAAATGCATGGCCTCGATGGGAATATCGAGATTGCCGATTTCACCCATCAAATGGAATAGTTGTCGCTGAATGCGGCATTGGACCTCCTGGCGTGTGATGTGCTGGGCATCGCCGATAACCTCTTCTTTGACCAGCGTTGTCGTCGACGTTGTTAATTCGTCGCATTTCTTTGCCGGGCAAGAAGTCACTTTGCAAGGAGCAAACTCCTCGTTGCATTTCATATACGAGGGCACGAACTCTGCAGCATTTGGATTGAGCGAGGATTCGCTTAGACTGTGACTGTCCTCGCTGCCCGATTGCAGTGAGTGTATGAAGTCCTTGAGGTATTGCTGATGCATTGGACCACTAAAATCCATTTTAAAACGAATTAAAGATTAAAGAAAACTGGTAACGTAATTTGGAACTGCTTGCACACTCTGTCAGCATGCAAATGGTTAACTATTTGTATTTGCGATTTATATAAATTATGTTTACAATTATTGTTTTATGTTGTATTTTTACTTATCGAAAAGCAAGAATATTTGGCTTAAGTAATCCGAAAAAACTCAAAAGTTGCTACGTTGATCTCAGAGTCGCCATCTAGCGTTCATATTATTTTTCTCAAAGCAACTTTGATGGTGTGTAGTGGCGCCATCTACATAGGTAGCATTCAACTAATTCTGTTGTCTTCTTACAGGTAAAAGTTGACGAACTCGATACCAAACTGGCTTACATACAGGTGACGCATGTGATACCGTTCTTCAGCAAGGACGAACTCGATCAGCGACTCAATGAATTTGAGCAGAACCATGACGTGGACACGTTCATGTACGAGACACCGTTCACCCAATCGGGCGCAGCACGAGGTAGCGTAGAGGAACAATGGAAACGCAAGACAGTCATCAAGAGTGAGTTCATAATAAAGTATTCAATTTGATCTCAGCTTACTTGATTTTTCTTTCACTTGGCAGCCCAATATTCATTTCCCTATGTGCTGAAACGCATACCCGTCAAATCCCGTGAGATTATCGAGCTGAGCCCCATTGAGGTGGCCATCGATGAGATGCAATCAAAGGTTTCAGAGCTGGAGGAAATTATATTGCCGCCAGCGGATGTAAAAAAGCTGCAGCTGCGTTTGCAGGGCAGCGTGGCAGTTACAGTGAATGCAGGTCCTTTGGCATATGCCCATGCTTTCCTTGATGCCAAGGTGATCAATAACTTTTCACTGGATCGTGTCGACGACTTAAAGGATGTATTTCGGTAGATCAACTAATCGATATGCTCTGCTGTGAATTGTTAATAATGTACGTACTCTTTGCAGCGATTTCATTGGCGTCTGTCACAAGGCGTTACGTGTGAACGAGCGCATGATCAGTGCAGATCAAAAGGAGTATCATCATGCGCTTAAGGAGAACTATGAGAAACTTTGTCAAGCGCTCAGTGAGTTACTGCAGGACGAATCATTCCAACCGCTTAGCGATGATGCCGACGCCGCCGCCCAGCGCAATAGCATGGCTTTATTCAATGCGATCAGTGGCGCATCACATAACTCAAGTACTGCTTAAGTTCAACCACAAACAAACAAAACACATACACACACAGTTACCAATAGAAAAAAACAAAACAAAACACTCACGCACAGCTACTAAAATGGTTATTACAATTACTCAAATAACAAGCCAAGTAGTAGAAGCCTAATTCAAGTAGCATTATCAACTTGTTCGTTTTTTGGTGTTCCCCTTTTTTGTATGATGTATGAGCTATAACTTTGATCTTTGATGTTTGATGTTGTCGTTGTCGTTGCCGTTGTTGTTTCTGTGGCAGCAGGTAAACAGAGAAATTGCGTTAAGTTTCGTGTCTCTCATCTAACTGTTTAAAACCGCGCATCCAAGTGACTAACGCGACTAACTAACCACAAGGTGTATTTGGTCATAACTAACTAACAGCTAAACAGCCAACAGCTAACAATAATAATATTAATAATAACCAGATGTACTAAACCAATGCCAAGCTGCTTAAGCATTCATTCCTTTAGCAAATTCAATTATTTAATTCAAATTTTTTCATTTCTGTTTTAGGTTTTGGTTTTGCGGTTTATTAAAGCCCAAATGCAAACCGTCAAATACAAATACCAATACTACTGCATACCCCACATACTCGTACACATACACACGCACACACAGCCAACTGACCTGTTGACCAGTTGACCAAGTTCCAGTACACTCGACAACAACATATAAACAAAACAAAAAAGCCACAAGCACTTGTTGATTTTTGTATAACGAAACGAATCTTTAATTGTTGTTAAATTACATAGGACTATGTAATTGTATATATAGATTGAGCTTAATTCTGATTGTACATTTCTTGATTTCTATTATTATTTAATTATTACGATTCCAGTGTGCAGAATGCCTACAAAAACTGACAGATGATTTAACTATAACTATATTTAAATATATAATTAATGTTTAGTAATCGCAATGACGAGCTCCCCCTATTATTAATAATAGATGAAATCTGCTAACTTTGTGTCTTCTTCGAAACTCAACTGTTTAATAATTTAATTATTACACTCGTATGATAAACAAAACTTACCTAATACTTACCAGTAATTGTAATTGTAGCTCTTAAGTTCCAGAACAGAGAAGCAACAGAACTTACCAAAGTATTCAGAAAAAGAAAAGCAAAAACGAAAATATCATAACTATGATACAACAAATACATGAATATATATTTACATGCATTTTCTAGTGAAATCGAATAACGAATATTTAAATCAAATAAATGTTTAAAAAATATACATTACTTTTAGAGGGTAATTTTATTTATTAAAGCCAGCTTCTCTTCTCTCCCAAGAACTCTTTGACATTTTGGAATCATATTCAACCAGCGCTAACGAACTTTGCATACTTAAAAACAATGAAAATTTCCACGTGTGTAAAACTCTAGAAAAATGCCCGTCCTTCGTGTTACAATAGTTTCCTACCTGTACACTATTGTTCCCATAAGTATGCATAAATCGCATATATTTCCTCAAGTGTGTCCCTATAAACAACATGTATGATTGGCTACTTGTCAACTTTCAAAAGACCCAAACGCTGCAAGCAAAACTAGAATTAACAATATTGTGTAATTCAATTTGGAACTAAGCTTACTTTCTGTGCCTCAGTTTGACGAATTTGGGATGTGTAAGTGCCACGTGGAGGCAACTTCTGAGGACTCTTCTTGATGGGCTGACCCATACTCTTTCGAGGGGTTGGTGTACCTTTAATTGACTTTTTCCTACCCAACAAAGAAAGTTAATTAATGAATATATTAAGTACTCTAAAAAGTCATCTTACTCGTGTTGCAAATCCAGCTTGGCGATGCCTGGTCTCTGGCGTATCTCCGATCTGTTAAGCTTTAGTCCACTTGGAGAGGGAGCCTTGGATATAAGGCTTGGTTTAGACCGCTTGAGTTCAGCTGCACTGCCTGTAGTTGGCTCCAATTGCTTCTTGGACACTACGTAGCTGCCACTTGGGCTGGCGTTTAATTTGTCGCACTTGCAAATGTCAGTCGCTTGCGAAATCGGAATAGCAAAAGATTTTATAAGGTTGCCTTGCAGATTCTCTGGCTTAGTAGCATCAGAATTGATCGAGTTAATGGTGGTTGTGGTGGATGAGCTATTGGTATCGTCAGCCTGATCACTCCAGGCCATCTTATCGTTGAGCACATCTCCCATGCGAGCCATGAAATTGGCAGCCAGCACATTGGGCAATCGGCGTGGCATACAGGAACGTTCGTCCATTTCCAAGTGAAGTGATGCATTCTGGCATAACTTCTCGTTCAACATCTGTTTGGACAAAGTTTCCCTTTCTCCAAGGAACTGCATATTGATGCCATGACCATCGGGTGTAAGGCTCACATTGATTGCTTGCAGTGGCATCATTTTGTTGCCCAACTGATGCAACAATTCAAAAAGCTGTCGCTGAGCATGCAAATATGAAGCATCGCCCACAATCTCACTATGACCTAATGATGTCGTCGATGTTGCTTCGGATTTCATCTTTTGATTCGAATTCAAGTTCAAGTTCGGTATTTCGGGCTTCAGATACGAAGGCACAAACTCCGATGCTAAGGGATTCAGCGAGGACTCGGCCTCTAATTCGGATCGCAATAGAAAATTTAGCATTGCTTTACAAGGCAATTCATGCTTCCTTTCATTTCTCTTTTCCATTTTCATAAACTACAAAATCAACAATATAATGATTTTAAATACACTGCACTGAAAACGGATCCGTTCTCGGGTGTACAGACGGTACACAATCTTAAAATTTAATATTTTTCTGTTGTGTGCGAAAAAAAACTGTATGTAGTAATAAGAAAAATTGAGTGCTTCAAATGATGAAAAGTTCTGAAGTTCCTATGGTAAACGATAAAGATTTACAAGTCTATAGCATCCTACTCAGTCAGAAAACCGCTAAATAAAAAAGCCAAAGCATATTATGGTAGCGCCATCTAGCGGCTGGTTGCGTGTGAAAAAGCTAAGCTTCGCTGAACGTAAAGCTTTCTCTGTTTCTTTTAGCAGTTATATTTAAAAGCACAATAATCATTAATAATTAATACTGAATTTTTAATAATTATTATTATAAAAAAAAAAAATTCCCAAAGACCTATTCAAAATGAAAATAATTTGAAAATTTCGCTTCAATTGGTATTTTTTTTATTAACAATTTGTTGTTTAAAATTATTTAACAATTTTGTTTTTCATGCGCAGATCGACACGGAAATTGTTATTCAAATTTTTCGTTTTTAGAATTTGTTGCAAACAAAACCATAAAAATATTAAAAATATGAACGATATTGGCCAAAGCGCGTGGGGTAAAGCAGTCAATCAATCAATCGAAAGAATCAATCAATGCTCGGTTTTAATGCTACATAAATATTTCTTTTCCTGTTTTTTCGTTTTGTTTACTCTTTTTTTGTTTTTGTTTTTCGCTTATTTTTAGTAATTAAGAATTAGAATTACAAACGCACATTCGGATTTCTGGAGCGCACAAAGTTGAGCAGCTCATCGGAATCCTCGCAGACGAAGGGCTTGATGTGATGGCAAGCAACATCGTGCCACTTGATGCCATCGTTGTAGAAGTTATTCAGAATGGAAAGGCAGCTCTCATCGTTGCCCTGGGCAGCCTCACGATTATCGGGCTGTGGTTGATTGTAGCCGCCCGTCTGGGACCAGTCGCCAGTGTTGCGTTGCGATGTGGGTCCAATCTTGCCGCCCGATCCCGACCAGAACCAGCCATTCTCATTGGGTGGCTGCAGATCGGGTCTGTCGCAGCCAGCGAAGTTGCACTTTCTACCCGACGTCCAGATGTAACGCACATTGCCACGGGCAATGCGTTGCTTCACAAAATCATTCTCCTGCGGCGTCTCTAGCGAGACGGCGTCCATGCAATGCCGCCGGCAAATGTTACGTGCATCCAACCAATCGACCTCCAGGCTGCGCGTCGGCGCATGCTCCCAGCTGAAGAAGTACGAGTGTGAGACACCGCGGGCATCCCGATAGGTGGCATGACGCACACGATTGGCGCAACTCCGAGGATCCGGGAGGGCAAGACGACGCTGGGCCAGCGCCACAGTGGCGCTCACTGCCAGCAGCAGCAACGTGCGCAGCACAAACATCTTTATTTAAATCTAGAAGAGAGAAGTAGAGCACTGCCAGCAACAGAGAAAAAAAACAGATTTAAGTTATCCGTAGTAGGAGTTGTGGTTACGCTTAAGCTCGAATTTAGACTGTCTTTATTTTTGAATTTCTTGTTTTGTTTTTTTTTTGGTCTGTGACTAACCGACTGACCCAACGAGGCCCAGCGCGTAGCCCAACCCATTTCCGCTCGGCTGAGTTGATGACAATCGTTTATGCGAAATCAGTGATTGGAAATAGATCGATCTATCGGGGGTGCTCTATAGATTTGAGCGATTTTGACTTTTGTTTTTGTTGTGCTCTGTTTTTCTTTTTTTTAGGTTTTGTGTGTATGGAATTTGCCGTCTGGCAATTGTCTAAATCGCGGACAATTCGATTTCCAATTCCATTTCGCCTAATTGAGTAGTTTTCCATTCTCGATTTGGGGTTTGCCAAACGGCCTTGTCTCTCTCTCTTTCCCTCGCTCCCTCTTTCAGCCCTATTTCGTAATCATGAGAGTTCTTCAATTGATACTATTTGAATTGCTGCCTAGCAACAATATTTTACATCTCCCTCCAATTGTGCACTATGCAAATCACTTTATTGTTTTATGCTTTTATCTATTATAAATTATGGCTAAAAGCCATATAAAATTGTATGCAAATTTTATAGTCTTTTGACGGCAGCTGCGCCCGCAACTCAAAGCCGACATCAACAGTGCATCCTATTGATGAGTTTACATAAAATTGCTTATTAACTACAATTGGATCCGGATTGGAATTGTTTTTTTTTTTTTTTTGTTATTTTACATTTAACTATGATCGACAGTCATTCAATCAGCTGGTAATACACGTGATTTGACCTTCAATGGAACAAAGATATTGTATAGAATACAAAGACAGGCATTGTCAAAGCACTAATAGCTGATGTAGTAAATAAAGAAGGCTTCATGCAAGTACTTTTAAAATAATAATCAAAACTGTTTGAAATTAAGATGCTCAGATGTTTATTTAAAAAGTCAATTTAATATATTTTAGTTGTTCCTTTTCTGTCTATTTTCATTCGCTGCACTAAATACTTCCCGTTAATTGTGTACTCTATATGCTAGCCACAATTCCAAAGCCCTCTTTTTGGGTTGCTTTCTACATCTGCTTGGCAATTACTTGCGCCTTAAAGAGCAGTCATAAACCGCAAACGAGGCTTACACTTGGCACAAACACTTGACCTTTACCTTTACCCACTTCCATGGTAGCCAAAAAGTGAGCTTCGAAAACTGACCTATGCCAATGTGAAGCATTTACACTACACTACAGCAGAATTGAGGCGCAAGCGCAAGTGTTGCAAGAGCTGAGAGCCACATGTGAGACATGGGAAGCAGGGTAAGGCAGGGCAGACGCATGCCAAACTCTTTGGTTTCTAGCTATTAAATGCAAAGTCTGGCTTTGCATACCAAATGGTTTTTGTTTTTGTTTTTCTGCATTTTTTCTTAACGTTAATGGAGAAAGTTGCATTGCTGTCTGCTTGTGTTTGTTGTTGTTGCTGATTGTTTTTGGGCCATATATTACACACACAGTTGTTCGCTGTTGGCCGACACTTTAACTCTGTCTGAGCGTGTGTCTTCCGTCTGATAAGGCGGCAAAAGGTTTTGCTTTTATTATTATTTCATTTTTTATTTTCCGCTGTGTGTTGTAATTGAAATTTCAGTTGCTTCACCTGCTTCTGCGTCTGCATCTGGTTATTTGTATTGGGTTAATTGTCGTGGGTAAAACGAAAAAGAGAAGCCCCAAAAATGGAAGAGAGAAGAAGAAAGACAGAAACCAACTCTCGCACTTGCTGTCGAAGTCAAAATCGAAATCGAACTCGGAACTCGTACAATTGTTGGCGTTGTTTAAGTGGCCAATTCGATTTTTGAACGTTTATCAACTGTTATGCAACAATTGTTTAACGCATTTCATTGAATATATTTTGATTTTATTTATTTATCGTGTTGTTGCTTGTTTTTTTTTTATTATTTTTATTTTTCTTTTGGTCTTTTGCGCACTTGTAAATTGCGTGGATCACAGTGGCAAGAGAAAGGCAATGTGAATAAAGTGAATAATTGTGGATTCATATGTGAACACTTGCACCATTATGACTAATACTTATGTTATGATGATAATAATGATGATGGTGCTCTTCAGTTTAAACGCCACTTAATTCCTTATATAAGTGGCAAAAAAAATACAACAATAGCCAAATGCAAAAGAAATAAAAAAACAATATTAATTCAACCTTCGAAGCGTGCTCAATAGCCAAATAAATTGTTGAAAATTAAATGTTTACATTTTTATTTTTTTCTTTAGATATTAATGTGCAACATCTGTGCAATTCCAATTTCTGCTAGTCTCTCTCAGTCAGTGTTGTGTGTGTTAAATAATTAATTCCGTGCCATGCGCTGTGGCATCTGCCTGATTATTTTTTTGCTTTTTTTTCATGCCACCTGCATTCCTTTTTCCATTGCCTCATGCCTTCATGCATGCCTTCCTTTTCCCATACTGTCTCGTCGATGCTGAAATATGTCCATAAATCTCAAGCTTAGACACATCTTAGAGTCGAAAATCTGCAGGCTAATCACAACAGGTTTTTCACACTTGTTTCATTTTTCAGCAATTTCCTTTTTTGCAGTTTGTCATTATTTGAATTCCCTGTTTTTTTGAAAGTCTAATTTATGAATATAAAATACATAAAATCTTTCTTATCAAACAATTTTTAGTCAAAATCTTTCCCAATTTTCACCGACAAAGAAATTTTTAGTTCTGAAAAAATGCTTGTTTGCTAAAAATTTGATTAAAACATTGCAAAATTAACTAATTGATTTTACAGCGCATGATTTAGTCGTTAAGTTTTATTTTTAACGCATTTCAACTCGTTGTTTATGTATCATGAGCTTTTAATTCGCCTATCAAAAACGACTTTGGTTATTTTTAGCTTGTTAAAAAAATTTATTGAAAAATGTTATTAAGCCGTTGATTAATTTGGCTGCCAAAAAGTTGTAAATTAATTGCAACTGTTTTTTAATTTGACTAAAATGTTAAAAGATGAAGAGTTTTTTAAACGCATTGCTTGTGGCAAATTGATTAAATAATTTTGAAATATTCTTTGTGGGAAGATAAAAATTAAATATCAAAATATTTTAGTGATAAGAGTCTGATTTACGAATTTATAAATTATCTAAATGAACAATTTTAGCATTAGCTGCAAACTTCGAGTGCGAATTGAAACTGGGTCCATTGATGCATTTATGCTTCTAATTGAATGGCAGCTTTCTGTTAATGGGAAATCATTGGAAAAGCGGCTCATCAGTTTTCCCAGAGAAATCAGTTTGTTTTGGTTTGGCTAGTGAGTAGTTTGAGTAGTATGAGTGCGAATGCGAGTACTCATACTCGTAGTCGTATGTAGAACGCCAGCCTGAGACGGGTTTTGTTTTTTCTTCTTTATTTTGTTTTTGTAGTCATGATGCGCCGATGACAGCAATTATAAAGAAGACGGATTTGCCAACCACAACAACAACTGGTTGTCACCAGTTATATTGTTGTTGAAGTTGTTGTTGTTATTGTTGTGGCAACAACTGGGCGTCTCTTGGCTAAAAGTAGGTCTGCAACAAGCCTTTGTATTACATACTCATGTATGCAGCTGTTTATTCAAGCTGCAATCGATGGCATTGTTGTAGTTTTTGGTGTTAATTAGAAGCGTGTTGCAACTTGCAAGCACCAACTTGTGGTTATGTCATGGGGTCAAAACGCACTCGACCAAACCAGCCAAAAAGGGCTGAATGTCTGAGCAGGATGCTTGCCACAAACTGTTAAGAAAGTTGCACTTGCGGATGCAATTGCAGTCGATTTTAATTGCCTGACGACGGAGTTTCTTGCGAGAAGCAGGCAGCCAGACGCTGCCTGAGCAAAGTCGCGCAAAAATAATATGTAGAAAAACTGGACAGACACTGTGTGTGGAAGAAAGTCAGGCATGCCAGGCAAGTGTCAAGCAAGTTTGTGATCGCCCCAGACAGGTGCTGGCTGAAGCCAGTTGGAGACGATGCGGGGACAGTTGAAGCTGCTGGCCAGCAAAGGAGCTGAGCTATACTGAGCTGAGCTGTCAGCTTGCTCACAGCAAGGTGCGTTACTTTTACTGCCACAGCAACAGCAACAGCAGCAGCAGCAGCTCAGCATCAGGTACAGGTTTTCAGACAATGCGAAAAACAACAACTTAACAAAAAACAATAATAACAATGTCAGTTTGCGTACCACGAAATGATAGTGAAAATATTTGCAGCTCTTTTGGTCATGACATAAAAAAGAAGTATACATATCTACCACATATATACTACATATCATATATTGTATATATAGAGATGTGAATGCGGCTTGAAGAGAGTCTTCTCGAGTTGGTCTGACCAACTCGCTAATGAGTTGGGCAAATATTAGACTTAGGTTTTTACTTTTAGAGAAAGGTACTCGACGTAATCTAGCTGGCGAAGAATGTGCAGCTGAATCAATTTGTGTTCGCTTCGTTAGTTCGACGTGGGCAGCGCCGCCTTCAACTATTTGTCACGTAGTCAACAATTGCAGCAGCATCGCAATGCTTTCCATCATCAAATGAACATTTGCTTGGAAAACCCTTTATTAATCGCTCAATGTCGTGGAACTTTCCTTTGGGAGATCTCTGCAAATGATCTCTGCAACTGTGCGACTTTCGCAGCGTATTAAAAATAAATTATTTGTTGTCAATTTGGCAGCCTTGAAATTGCAGTTGCTGCCAGTTGCCAGTTGCGAGATGCGAGTTGAGAGACGTGACTTGCGATTTCTTTAGTGGAATTTCTGTTCGTTTTGGAGATTGCCTGCATTATACGAGTAATACTTATAGTATGGTCACGATGCCATCCGCAACTTGCCCATCAGCTGTGCTGTGTAATTTGTAGTCACAGCTGCTTCCCACTAAAAATGTCAAATGCTATTTTTCCACTTCTTTTTTTTTGTTTTTGTTTGCCATTGCCTCTTGTTTCCAATTTTGGCTGTTATCTTTATACACCGGGGGGGAGTTGGGGACAGAGGGCACTCCATTAAGCATTATGAGCATTTTTTATGTTTACGACCTCCAATCTGCAGTAGCATTTATTGTTTTGCCGTTAACAGCAGCGGCAGCGGCAGCAGCAGCAGCAGTTAGCTCATGACCACAACGACGCCTTAACTGACATTTTGGCATATTGCAACAATATACAACAACAATAAAAGCAACAACAAGCAGAGTACACAAAAGAATACGGCTGGAAATTTGCATGCGGCTGGAAAATTAGATTTTCCGCTCATTTGCACTGCGGCCTAAACACAAAACATATTGCGCAATCTTCTGCTTCAATGCATGTAATTTGGCTGAGGGGACGATGGGAGGTAGGTGCAAGTATCTGTGTGTGTGTGTGTGTGTGTGTGTGTGTGTGTGTGTGTGTGTGTGTGTGTGTGTGTGTGTGTGTGTGTGTGTGTGTGTGTGTGTGACATGGGTGTGGGCTGTTCTTGCCCAGAAGTGCTTAGTAAAAAACGAGGGCGCACTTAATTGCTGTTGCATATACGAGCTCAGGCAAAGTTTTCCTATGACATCTAAGTATTTGTTTAGCTCTCAACTAATCTACTTGACTTACTTTGTTCTTCTGCTATTCTATTTGAAGGGCTACCACAACAAGGCCACACACATTAGTCTAGACTCTACACAATCTCCAATTCTTATATTTTCGGAGTTTTGAATAATTGAATTCATCCTTCAAACTTGTTCAAAAATTTTCATTTAAATTAAAAAATAATATATTGTCATTTTATTTATTATCTGCAGTGAGTTAAATTGTGCATTTTTATTCGTTAATTTTTTAAATTGATCAACGATTCTTTAGCTATAATCCAAATATATTTGTATTTTTACGTGTCCTGTTTGTTTAGTATTGACTTACTGTATATGCTTCTTTTCAAATTTCTTTTTCAATTTTTTTTTATTTAAACTTCTTCAATACACATTAAAAACATTTATTTTTCCCTAGAACTTTTATCTTTGCTGTCGAAAATTCTAGTTCCTCCTATGACTTTTGAAATTTCCTTTAATTACCAATTAAAAATTTTCATTACATAGTAATTATGAAGATAAGTGAGAATATTCTTTTAATTATTTTCAAAAAAATTTAATTTTGAAATTGAAAATGGTATCCCAAAAAAAATTGCACTTAACAATTCACAACACAAACTAAAGCCAAACACTGACGGCTTTCAATGTATTTTTTTCTCGAACAGTTTTTAAGTCAATATCCTGCAAGGATATGCGGGGATAATCACCTTGTTTGTAAAATGTAAACAGCACCAAACGTTTCACGCAGCGGCGATTGATCAAGTTGAACGAAAAAGTGAGGAAAACTGACTAATTGGAAAATGATGTACTTAAAATTGGTTTATGGAGTGTGGAGACAACCGCACGCAACGCTTCACTTTTACCAACTGAACGCAACGACGATCTTGCCACGGTTTATAGCTTGTCCCCAAAACAAAAACAAAACACAAAAAGCAAAACTAAAGCAACAACAACAACGACTACAATAACAACAGCAACTGCTGTGAGCAGCATAAAACAAGCTGCTTGATGCTTGACGCTGATGTTGCTGTTCGAACGCGTCTCAAACCGCGCTTGTGTTCGGTCTTGCGACTATCTCTCTCTCTCTCTTTCCCGCTAGTTGTGACTATCTCTCTCGCGATCATAGTATGCATTGCTTATGGCGAAAAACAAACACGACTCTATGTGGCGGCGTCAAGTGCTGCAACCAAAGCGATTTCCACTCAAAACTTCGGCTTGACATCTCATTGTTAATTGAGTTATGGGCCAGTAAACCGCCTCCTAGGCTCGGTTGGAGTAGTTGCCGTCGTAACTGTGTCACTGTGCTAAGTTCGAGAGTTGCATGCAACATGTTTGACCGAGTGCGTACTCCTCGCAGCAAGTTTGTTGCCTGAGTCTTTTGTTTTGTTGTTGTTATTTTAGGAGTGTGGCAAAATAATATCTAAATAGAAATGCAAAACAATTTAACGCCGTTATGCGCATTGTTTAAACACATGATTATCGATTTACTTATGGATTTTCGTTGTCGGCGTCAGTTTCAGTTTCTTCTCCCTCCCTTTGGCGGCACACACTTGTTCACACTCGCGGCATTTATTGGCATTTTATTTACATTTCGTTTATGTAACTTTTATTTTCGCAGCGGCAGGGGGCTCGCTCGCAAGCGGAGGGGGGTCAACGATGCCAACAAAAACTGTGTCAATAATGTCAGTAAATTCAATGAAGCGAAATTGCTTCCGGCACAATTTGTTCATCATTAGCCAAACCACAAAATATAATAAGTGATAAAAAAAAAATCACAAATAATAAAAGAGTCAAATACAAAACAAAAATATGTGAAATATATTAACTATTTTGATTTTGTTGTGCTGTGCTGTGCTGTTCAGGCATTAATTGTATCAGTCAGCCCCTATACCATTATTATCTACATAAAAGTATTTTGATTAATGTTGTGCCGATGTGATGTGTTTAAAATATTTTAATTAATTTCGATGCAGGCGCGCATTTATGCCTCGCAGCAGGTGCGCAAACATAACAGCAACAACAATATCGTATCAATATCGATATAGCTTCTGATCTTTGTTCACTTTCAAAATTCAAGTTCAGTTGGAGCATCGACAAGGCGGTCGAGTTGCATTGCACGCACTTTGGGAGTCACAAGCGCATCTTCAAATGCATCGCAAACATCGAAAATTATGGCAGCAGCTGCTGTAAGGTCATTGAGTACATTAATTGCTATACCCTGTTGTCATTAAATGGGCAACTGAGATTGATCAATAAAAGTTAATTACCATGTAAAGATGATGAAGTTAAAAGTTTAGTTGCTTGCAAAAGATTCTTATTTTAAAATAATGTTTTGCACCTAGTTTTAAAAGAATACCATTTATTAATAGTTCGCTAACCAAAATGCATTCTTAAATACAAACAGGGTATCTGACAGTCTAGTTGTCTACATTAGCACACCCTTACTTGCTTAATTGCAACTCGTTGCTTTCAAGTGGCAACGTCATCTAAACTCAATCGAATATTGAAATCATCAAAAATGTATTCAAAGCCAGCCGAGTTGCGATTGCCGTGCATCTTATTCCAGTACGTCTTGACTTTGAGCGCATCCATTGAAGTGATTTATGCAGCATCCACGGCAGCCACCAGAGGCATAATCATCAGCATCACCATCACCATCATCAGGTGGCAACTGGCGTGAAATGTGTGAATTCATTAAGTGTGAACATTGCCAAATTGCAGTTCGCTTCGTTTCGTTTCGTTTTGATTGGATTCGTTTTGACTTAATGACGGGAGCCTGAACTTGAACTTGAAGTGGTTCGACTTCAAATGCTCACCCAACGATTCGATCTCTATCTATGCCTGTCTCTTTGTCTATTTATTGGTTTGACTCGCTGACTTGCAAAAGAAAAGATCTGACCGCCTGGAGAGCTACAACTGCTTTCATTATCTATGACGGCAATTAGATGTGCTGAGGGCCCCAACCAACCAATGTGACCCCCACCCAACTAACTGGCAATGAAGGCAATTTCAAATTTGGATCTCACCAAACTGGGCTGATATTAAAGCCGCTTACCATGAAGTCAACAGCCCGTGGCCTTTTCAGTTACCCAGCACATACAGTGAAGCATCTCAAATGGGAATTTAATAAGTAATTCAGTTATTTGTTGCATAATTGGTAGATTCGATTTCTTTCATTCAAAATGGAAAGTGAGCTTATTTAGTATTTATTTGATTTACAATTCGTTACCCCACTAAAATCCTAATAAGGTGTTATGAAGTGTGTTTGCTTTGAGTCTTCAAAGTCTTGGTAAATAAATACGAAAACCTCTCCACAAAATAATTCGTAGCAATAATATTAAACTTTTTTTGTATATGTTGTACATATATGTAAATAATTTCGGTAATCATTAAAATTGTATTTATTTTAGTTTTAATAAGTTTCTTTGGCATCTCTCCAACTCTCATTATAATTAATGGCAACTGCAGATCCACCTTAACGAACACTGTCTGCATCTGTGATGGATATGTTGAGGTACTCGTATATGGAATATGGTACATGGTTCGCAGTGTGGGTTGCTTTTCACTTTTCTCTGCCTCATCCCACACCTGAATTGGTGGGCTTAATCAGCTATTTGACATCTTTTGTCATTAAGCACGACAATTTTTAATTGCTTTCAACTCATTGCGAAGTTTGTTTGTTTGTTTGCTTGGCTTGGCTTATGTAACATTTCGAAAAATATAAATGCGAGTATATGGAGCATTGTCAGAGAAATGTTGTCATTTAATTGGCATTACGACTGCTTATCGTTTGCTTTGAGCCTTGGGCGCTGTACCCGCTTCTCCGTTATACATTGTAATGCTGTATGCTGTGCCTCTTTCCTCTTGCTCTGTCTATTATTGGACAAGGCCGTTTAGCGGCAGAATCTTCAAGAAGTGCGCGCACAAAGCGTAAACAATGATAAATTACAATAACATCATATTATGAGGCCATAATTAACTCTGACTCTGCCTCCAACTCCAACTCAAACTCTGACTCTGACTCTATGGTGGCGGCTGCTATTGAGAGAGCTAATTAACTCGTCTGTAGATGTGGCAATTTTATAGCCATAACCCACTGACTGAGTTTGGCTACGGCTTGCCCACCACGTGCTGAGCATTTGGGATTCTGTAACACACAACTGAATCAATCTCTTAACCGAATCTCATCTCATCTCGTCTAATTCAGTTATACACACTTTCGTCACACTGTGCAATCGAAGCGGTACACATTTTAATTGTCGGCCAGTTCAAGTTTATCCAAACATTTTCCATTGACCCTGAATTAAATTGCAACAATTCCGCTTTTATTATTATTATTTTTTTTTTTCAAAATACAAAAATAGAATTCAACTCTGCTCAAGGATATGTTTTTATATAATGCAAAATGAGAAAAATAAAAAAAAATAAATATATCTTCATGCCAATTTGCCAAAGCAATCGCAATCCAAACAAAACCAAGTCAAAAGAGCAATCGTCACAGCTGTTGCCACACTATTTGAAGAACCTTCAGCTAGTCATCGCTTTGGGAATTGCTTCGAAAAGCATTTGTTCGAAATTTGTTAGTAAAACACATAAACATTAAATATTTGTTTATATAAATAAACAATTTAGCGTATGATGAATGCATAAAAATAATATATATTTTATAGGGTAACTGCACCTCTTTTAAATGTGTCTAAATTTCTAAAATAAATCTATACTGAATTGGGTAATAAATTCTTGTTTTGTGTATTCTTTCAAATCAGCTTTGATGAGCGATAAAAATTAGGGGTATGCTATTTTGTTTTCAATTACAATTTTTTTCTTGGCCTTTAGCTTTGACTATGACACACTTTGGCATATGCTATAGCTGTTTAGTCAGGTTCAATATTCAGAATTTAATTACTAACATTTGTTTAACAAAATTTGCACTAACATCAGCAACCTATTTTCAGGTTTGCTTAGTATTTAAATCTGCGTATACTTAAGAAATGATGTAAATCAGATATATAAACAGGTTGGAGAGGGATTAATGCAACATTTCGTATCGGCACATTGACACTGCGTAATTGAGACTGTGCTATAGAAAGTATCGGAAAGCGATAATGAACGAACAGATTTCGGCAGAACAGACTTCGAGAAACATGTTAGTTAAATTGTACATAAATTAAAAATTTTTTTTTAAAAGTTAATGAAATCCAAAAATAATTATATCTTGCTAACTTTTATTTATTTACTATTTGTTTCATAGTTGCCTAAAACACGCTGACCGCTGGGATCGAAGGGACTGCGCAGATGGCAATTCGCCTTGTAGCGTTTGCCCAGAATGTCCACTTCGTAGTCGCCCGCTTTGAGGTATTCTCCATCGATGTTCTGACCATCGCTGCGTGTAATATAAACCTGACCCAGAGATTTCCCCAGCGTGTAAGCGTATTCGGCACGACGCAGCACGCCCACAGGCTCGCCATTACGATAGACACCCTCGAGGCCCCAAATGGGCACCTGATCCTGTAGCGTCAGATAGACCATGCGACGCTTAAGACCATCGGACCGCTGACGATCGACGGCAGCGCGACCACGATAGTCGCCTTGTTTGCGGCATGTAAAGCCCAAGCCAGCCTCGAGTGGCGTGTCATCCGAGCGCAAGTCGTAGCTCCACAGATGATAACCCTTTTCGCTGCTGAGCGAATAGAGCGCACGATAGCCGGCATCACGTAGATCCTGTGCGGCGCCAGCAGCCTTGAGTGCCTTGTAGACCGCCACACAATCCTGTTTAGGCACATGCAGCTCATAGCCCAGCTCGCCCACAAAACTGACGCGCAGAACTCGCAAACCAATGCCATTCAACTTGGCCAGTGTGGTGCTATTGGGTGGCAACTGCTCATCGGATAGTTCGTAATCGAGTAGAGGCTGCAGTATGCTGCGAGAGTTAGGTCCCTGAATGGAAATGACACCCAGATCGGCAGTGACATCGTGGAGCTTGGCGTTGAAGCCCTTGCGACGCATCTCCGCAAGCAGCGTGCTGTATGTGTAATAGGCCGAAGCACCGCCAGCCACAATGTAGTAGCCCTTGCCCTCGAACTTGGGATCATGCAGCTGCCCAGAGCCGGAAACCAGGCGGCTGATAGTCACATCGGCCTCGACGCCGCCAGCATCGTTCAGCGCACAAGTGTAAACAGTTCTGTGGAGTAAGCAATTATTATTAGTTGTTAAACCGATCCTTTCCTGCTTTAACATACTTGCTGGGATCACGCTTGGTGTTGGCGGAGAAGAGCCAGTCTGCAGCCTTGTGCGCTTGCGGACCTTCGAGCACCAGCTTGGCAAAGTAGCTCATGTTAAAGAGCACGGCATTATTGCGACAGGCATGAGCCTCAGCGCCAATCTGAAAGAATATAATAATACATAGGTAAGCATTTATGCATAAAAATAATCATGAAAGTTAATAAGTATATATGTATGTATATACTTATTTTTGTATTTGATTTTTGGTACTCCATGAAAACAAACAAATATAGGAAATAATACGTCATTTTGTGTTATCTACTCGAACAATCTGAATTTATGACTCTCGTTTTTGTTTTCGCGGTTCACGTTTGATACAGTTTTTGCTTTAATTCATTTGAGCTGATTTTAGGTCACGAATGACCAATCTAGAATTTTTGTAGATTTATAAATTTACAAATTGTTCTTTGTTCACAATTCTTATTCTTATTCTTCATATTACAACGTTATTTTTTTATATGCCCAAAATTCGATATAAATGGGAACTCGCAGGCTTAGTGCTTGAACAAATTTAATTAAAAAGAAAAGTAAAGCTGTCTAACTTCTGTTTATAGTAACACTTACCAACTCGTGATGCTCCGAGAAGCTGCTGTACTTCAGGTCGCCCTCCAGGATGCGCTCGTAGTTGCTCTCCTTGTGTCGCGCATGCTCGTAGCTGCCATACCAGTCATAGGGCAGCACGGCTGCCGATTTCTCCTTGTTTCCCAAGAAGAAACCAGGTCGCTCCCAGCCTTGTTTCTCCTCCATGAAGGCGTTGGCTTCCAGCATCTGCTCATGCAGTGGATCCAGTTGAAAATCGCGACCAGCTAGCGGTTGATCGAACTTGAACACCATGCTGTAGTTCTTTACATAGCTTTCGTGCGACTTTTCCGCAATCCACTTGGTGGCTTGTCCCTGTTCCTGTGTGAAGCGTCGCAAATCAAAGCTAAACATGGGCACATCCGGCTGTCCCTTGGTGATCCACAGCGCCGTCTGCTCACCACAGCCGCCGCCAAACATCATTCCAGCCGAATTAAAGCCACAGTTGTGCATGAGACCCGAGACATTAGGATCGGGGCCCATAAGCGGCTTGTGATCGGGCGTAAAGGATTCCGGACCACACACTGTGCTCTTCACGCCATACTTGGCGTACTCTGGGCACAATTTGTGGGCGCCCTCAACATGCGTTTCGAAGACGGACCAATCTAACTCGTAGAGGCCAAAGTGAAAGTCCTTGGCCACAGGATCGAGCAGTATGGGATTGGGTTCATAGCCGCCCATGCAGATGGCATCGCCCTGAATGCGGAAGTAGGTGGAATAGTCATGATCCCTGATGTTAGGTAAACCACGCACACCCGGTATGGACTCGGACACGATGTAGGCATGCTTCATGGGCAGCAACGGCAGATGGGTGCCATGTCGTGCAACTAGATCGCGACCCCACACGCCGGTTGCATTCACCACCGTCTCTGTACGTATGTTGCCGAAGGGCGTTGAAACACCCACAATCTTCTTGCCTCGCGATCCCTGCTCCACGAGTATCTCCTGCACATCACAGTTCTCAATCACCTGGGCGCCATTTGCGGTTGCTGCGCGACGTAATGCTGTGCACAACATGGCGGGATCCATGACGCCATCGCCAGGCGAATAAAGTGCGCCAATGAATGCCTTGGGATCAAGCAGCGGAAACAGTTTCTGGGTCTCCTCGGGGGATAATATCTGGTTCTCAATGCCCAGCGCAGAGCCAACAGTGGCCAGGCGTCGATACTCATCTAGGCGTGTTTCGTTATGGGCAATGAAGATGCCGCCATTCTGTATCCAGCCAGGGTCCAGACCAGTTTCTGCCTCCAGTTGTCGCAACATGTTGCGTGAATTGGCCAACAGTTGAATGTCCACATCGCTGGGACGCAATCGCCAGAGCAGTCCAGCCGTGTGCCATGTGGTGCCTGCAGTGAGTTGAGCACGCTCCAACAGCACTGCTCTCACACCTTGCTTGGCCAGATGATAGAGCGTATGGCAGCCGGCAGAGCCACCGCCAATTACCACTACATCCGCTGATTGAGGTAGCTGCGTTGCAGTTGCTGCTGCTGTAGTCTTTGAACTATTGTTACGATTGAGAAGTCGCCGCAGATCCTGGCGAGTTGCCTGCTGTACGATGCCCGTGCGCCACATATTCCACTCGCATTGATTTTAAATCGAAAACTAAACCATATCGCAGCACAACAGCTGCCAAGAAGATTCTCAATCTCATGATGCTGCGTCTCCTCTGAACTGATAGGTCAACTTTCGTTGATAACTGGACTTAGGGTTTCTCTCTTATCAGCCTTTTAACGTGCCCACTTCGCTCTGAATTCTTTCTAATTTTTTATTTTGCCTATTCTTATCTTTTCGGTTTTATTTACGTATTCAGTCTCAACCCGACAGGTGGCGCTTTCATCATGTGTTATCAGCTGAATTCTATTTTTGAATGTTGCAGATCAATTGAGGACAGATCCATGGTGAATAATAAATAATCATGCTGCTAGTACCATACAATAAAAGATTACAATCTTTTACATTGACATGAAATAAAGTAGTTTTGAGTAATTGAAACATGTTCAAATAAAATAAAGGTTTATTGTTTAATTGCCGGTGAGATTCACGATCAATAGCACCCAATGAAAAGAAAAGTATTTTATCATTCAAATTAAATGAATATCCATCATATTTCTTTCCGTTGGACTCATGAGTATACGGCTGCTATACCAAAATGTCAGGACAAATTATGAGTTAGTAAGTGGATTTACGTTGAAGCGAGGGAGAACTCTTTTTCTGTCTGCATATTTATGTTCCCCTGGTATTTACCTTGATGATTTGGCACTTTTTACCCGTTCACAATGACTACAATTGTTCAAAAGCCGCAATTAGTATGTTTGTGTTGCATACTTTTAGGGGCACATATGCAAAGTATTTCATTTAAATGAAAATCAGTCACAACTTGGCCATATCCTACCGCATTTTCGAAGGACACATATTGCTAGGATCTCAAGAAATAACTCTATCGATCTGCATTCAAAAAATATGGGGTCATCTAAGAATCCAATATTTTGATTACTGATATTTCATACGAAAAATTACCGCATTGAAGAAAGTGTGTCAACAAACCTCTATATGGGAGGGATGTCAGCCATGGGGAAGTGCACAGTCATCTTGTCAATCATAAAATAGTTGCCCTCATCTTATCCCCCTCTCCGTTCCCATAACTAGGAGTTGTCCACCCTCCTCACTCTCCTTCTCCCACCATACACCTTCGCTGTTTACACTTAGTGTTCAGAGGAAAATCAGGAGAACGCAGAGCACTACTAAGTCCAGCTGTGGAAACAAACTCTCTGAGAGAGAGAGAGAGAATGGTCGACTGCTTCTAGAATCCACAGCTTGCTCAGAAGCTCCATTTGCTTGCTGTTGATTTACATGTGGTCGCCTAGTATTTCACGACTAAAATACCAGGCAAATATAATACAGTAGCACGTAGATATATCTAAAAATTGATCTAGATATGTTTTGCTGCCATTGGTCAATTTTGGCTCTTGCATGTGGTTCCTTAGAGCGGGAGTATGAGAGCTTGCATCTGATCAGAATTGGAAACATTGCGAAGTGACTTTGTCTGCAGCTACCTGATCGCTTCTGTTGGCCTAGTAGATTTTAAGATTACAATAATGCTGTGTAGAAAGAATTCGATGTGGAACTACTAAAATATTAG
Organism: Drosophila albomicans; assembly: GCF_009650485.2. Classification (NCBI taxonomy): domain Eukaryota; kingdom Metazoa; phylum Arthropoda; class Insecta; order Diptera; family Drosophilidae; genus Drosophila; species Drosophila albomicans. The sequence continues at coordinate 22,090,805 of NC_047628.2, read as the reverse complement.
GCGCACATAATAGAGCAGAAGGTGGGAGCACGTGCTGCAATTAATTCTTTATTATTGCTTTTTGATGATTTATGTTCACCTGCTATATAAACTGATGATAATGCACTTTTCGTGATTCGGTTTCTACGTATTAAGATCCTCTATTAGAAGCCACGTAGAGCAGCTAAAAATACCAGGCGAACATAGTAAAGCAGTATGAGGTTTTATACAGCAGCATTTCAAGGCCCTGACCTCCTCTCAGAGCGGAAGCACGTGGTGCAATTGACTTTTTGTATTATTGCTTGCTGCTGATTTATGTTCCCCTGGTATTTCATCATATGATCTTTTTTTACCCGTTTGCAACGACATCCTGGCATATTTTCTATACTTAAACAATTTTATAGAAAGATTCTTAAAATGCTTGGTCGGAATATTCGCTGATTATGTTGATATAAACAATTGCATTTATATTTTAATTTCTGCCAACTTTCTCGTATATTCAATATACATATATAATATAAATAATATAAACAATATATAATAATATAAACTCTACTTAGATTTGTTAAGCAAAATATTTAATAATATTTCGCTGCTGTGGTTCATGTTATTAAGATATGCAACTCAAATCTGCCTTACGTCTGTTTGAATGTGCAGCGTTTGCAGTGGCATCTTGGGAATTTGGTGTAACATGACATAGTCGGCGCCATTGTCATGGGAGGCAGACAGAAACGCGACCGCACTTTGATGGGATATGCCAATGCAAAGCAAGTCAAACCAGACTCAGACGACTTGCAGACCTTCTAGTACGGTTGCATTTGTTATCTACTTATGGTTATTGTTATTGTTATTATTATTTGTTTTTGTTACGGCTGGTGGTTGGCAACACAACACGTACTATGTGTATTGAAGTTGTTGTTGCTTGCAAATTGTGCGACAAAATTCTAAGCGAAGCACATGATTTGTTGCGTTTTTTATGTATGCACGAAGTTTCTGGTTGGAGACTGAAACTGAAACTGGTGACGTTGTCAGCTCATTAAGCTGCTCTCATTATGCAATCTCGTTCGCATTGTTAAAGATGCAACACAGTTGACGTTGATGTATCATCCACATGCTGAATTTACTGAATATAATATTTGTGTGCCAGCTGGTGTTACGCGTGTTTCTATAACGAAAAAAAAATCAAGTATAGCACACAAAAAACCAACAATAAATAATACACTTACCGTGAAACTTTTTTCGTATACTAAACTAGTTACTTTGATTTGCTGTTAATTTGGAAAATAATATAAATTAAATTAAAGAACATTATATAAATGCCTGTGAAATACTTCTTGCTCTTACTCAACTTACAGCAGAGAGCAGAAGTCCACCAGATTGTTCAAATAGGTCAGTAGGTTCGTATTCGTACATTTGTTGCTCATAACTTACTCATTTTCAGTTGGAACAAGAGTCTCTTAAAGACTAAACATAAATTGCTAAATGAAAAATCGGCTTATGCTTCGGATTTCCTTAGACTGGTCTCTTTGTGAAATATTTCCGCACTGAAACCATAAACAAAAGCAGTGAGTTGTCATTAGTCATTAATATGATAGGTACGTCTGATAACACGGCAACGGCGACTAGCAACAACCAATTTAATACATTTCAATGCGCATTTCGTTGGCAGCAAAATCGTTTGTTTTGTTTTTCCAATTCTAATTGGAGTTATGGGGATTTGCTCTAAGCACTTCAATGTGATTACGATACGCGATATTTGATCTATCAGAGATAACACGATGGTAGCTAGTTGGGCTGAAAACCGATTAGGCGTGTGCTCCCCAAAGTCTGCAGCAATTATCTGTGGATTTCAATTTAGTTTAGTGCTCTACTGACCGGCCGCATCACGACATGTGGCACCAAAACTTGAGGTCGTCGAGCTTGTGGCAACGCGCCTGGAATCGCATCTTTCGGGCCAAGGATTTCTATAGCAGCATAAGAGTGCTCATTGCCTTGGCTTTCATACTGGGAATAACACCGTATCATGTTACGCAAATCGGTTACCACGGCGAGCGTGTGGTGCGCGAATCGTGGTATGGCTTTGCTAATGCTATCAGCCGTTGGCTTATTTTTGCCTATTGCTACACACACGTTAATCTGCATAATGAGTCCTTAATTGGTTACTTTATGCGCAACCACATCTCGGTGATGGGCACACGGATTCACGATATTGGCGGCATCATAGCAGCTATATTTATTTTCATCGCGCCGATTTTCCTTCGCCGTCATTTGCGGCGATCCTTAGAGGGTCTGGTTCGAGTCGATCGTCGTTTACTGCGTATAAATTACAATGTGGATTATCCGCGCATTCAATTCGAGTCGCTGCGCATGCTGGTGATAATCACCGCATTGGATGCCACCATCATTAGCGTCTGCTTGACCTGCTTTGCTCAGATGGAAGTAAGACCCTCGTGGCAGCTCATCTTCATCATGACATACGAATTAATAACCATATCAGTGACTGTTTTCATGTTCTGCCTGCTGGCGCTCTCTGTTCGACGCCGCCTGTCGCGATTGCATAGGGTAAGTAGAAGCTACATTAAGTAAAACTTACACTTTCTTTCCTCTCATTTACATCCTTAATGGCCGAATTTAATTAAATTTGATTTCAAATTTGACTGCTTAATTTGAGCTGCTGCCTAAAAGTATGCAACGCAAAACTCAAATGAATACCAATCCAAAGCAATTCTCCTCTTAACCTTATTCGTATCTGCTAACTATGTAGGTCAATAGCTGGTACTCGTAATCGTAATTACATATCCAGAGCAAACTCGTAATTAAATTGACTCACCGTATGCGAATTGTGTCCTTTGTGTATGTGCTTGCTGTTTACGCGTAACTCACGTCACGTCATTCAAATTGTCATCGCATATAAACTATTTACTTATTTTGCATGCCACGCTCCATAAATGCGATATATTATGCATGCGCACAGGACAACAGCCAGCAGCAGAAACAAACAACAACGAAACTGATCAGCATATGGCCCACAGAATGTCCCTCTCCCGTTCAGTTTCAGCATTGCGCATACGCCTCGTGTTGCGGCGCAACTGAGTGTGACTGTGACTGTGAATGAGATTGAGCCTTGAGTGCGTAGTGAAGAGTGTCAGCAATATATGCTGATAATGAATTACTATTCAGAGTGTTGCCCATGCTAGGGAAGGCAGCGTGACACGAATTAAATAGTCGGTTGAAAATATAAATAGAAAAACTTTGGAAATTTAAATTTAATGCTTTAAAAAATAATAATAATAATAATTACAAAAAATATAGAAATAAAGATTTACTCATTTACTATTACATATACATACATATTTCCGATTAAAATTATAAAGTTTACCCATTTTGAACTCGTAATATATCTATGTATGTGCTCTATTTACTCTTGTAACAATTGATAGCATGTGCTTCAAAAAAGTTGTCGAACACGATACCTCATCGTTATTTGTTTCCTGCCAGCTCTCACACTCTCCCAATCAACATTATCATCATCATCATCATCGCCATTGGCTGGCAACAGGCACAGACGAACGCAGTTATGCTAACAACTAAATTAAACACAGACAACGGCGACTGCCTGACTGCGTCTGTACTCGTGTGAGTGTACTCACAGTGAGAGGAGATGCCTCGACTGAAGGACAAACGCACACTTGTTGCTCTTGATGCTGCTGCTGTAATCCCAACAGTAGGGACTGCTCTCACGTCGAAGACTCAGTCGCCATCCATCCACATCCCCATATTGAACTTCGTAATGAGCATTTCGCACACGCTGTTGCTTCGGTTACATTTCCGCAGCCGGCATATGGGGAGGAGGCTTCTTTTTTGTTGCGACATGTTTTGTTTACGCGAGTCGGCTTGGTGGTGTTGACTGGCGTTCTCGAGTCCTTGCTGCAGTTCGAGTTGTCCTTTTGAGTTAAACGGTTGTGCGGTCTGGTCTCATCGTTAGTCAAATAAATATGTCGACAGCGCTACGTCGTGTGCGCAAATATTTCATATCGTCGCAGGTCTATGAGGCACTGCGTCCATTATTTTTCCTCACGTTTCTGTACGGCCTGACGCCATTCCATGTGGTCCGTCGAAAGATGGGCGAATCCTATCTGAAGATGTCGTGTTTCGGCATCTTTAATATTTTTGTTTACATCGTTTTGTGCGGTTTCTGTTACATCTCGTCGCTTCGTCAAGGCGAGTCCATTGTGGGTTATTTTTTTCGCACCGAGATCTCCACGATTGGCGATCGCCTACAGATCTTCAATGGACTTATTGCTGGTGCTGTAATCTATACATCTGCTATACTGAAGCGTTGCAAGCTGCTCGGCACATTGACTATTCTGCACAGTCTCGATACGAACTTCTCCAATATCGGAATTCGTGTAAAGTACTCAAGGATCTTCCGCTACTCGATTCTCTTGCTCGTCTTCAAACTACTTATTTTGGGGGTCTATTTCGTTGGCGTCTTTCGGCTTCTCGTCTCGCTTGGCGTTACGCCCTCCTTCTGTGTCTGCATGACATTCTTCCTGCAACATTCCGTGGTATCTATTGCAATTTGTCTATTCTGCGTGATTGCCTTTAGCTTCGAGCGACGTTTGAGTATAGTTAATCAGGTGAGTGAGTTCTTCGTTTCGGTTATTGCCCTTTACTTTGCAAATAATTACTCTTTATGGTTAATCGCGAGGGAATCGCTTTTATTGCTTAGCCACAAATCAAGTGCTACATTAATTTATGTAAATCCATTAGGCATATGCGGAGTTAATATTTGCTTAGCACAATTTGTGTTGGTTCACTTATTGTGATTTGTCTAGACTCGATTTACTCGCTGAGATAGTTGTGCAATTAATGATGCGCGTGGAGTCCTTATTGCGTGACGAAATCCAAAGTGTTTCTCTTTTAAATTGAACTGAAAGCATTGCAAAGTTAATTTTAGAGAGTGCAGCGATTGCTTCGCTAAATTTGCGACAGATGATGAGCTCAAAGTTTGTTGATGCTTGCATGGATAAACAAAAAGAGAAATAATAGTAAACTTCAGTTTTTACTTTCTCATCTGAGGGACATCGCGAAAACAACAGTATATATATGAAGTAAATATATTCTTGGTCTGAATATGCACAGAAGAACTTCAAAGGTTAACAAACTATCTTTTGTTATTCTTCGAAGGACGCGGTCAAGAATTTCCTTTATGAGAAAGTAAACAAACAAATTGCCCTCCACTAAAATTTACGATCATACACTGACAAGCCCCCTCTTTTAAGATAGCCATAAACATTGTTTTAACCTTTAGAAGCATCTCACGTGTTTTTCGTAAACTAACTACGCATCATCAACACCAGCAGGAAATAGTTTTCATAGTCATTCATCAACTTATATTAACTTTATGGCACCCTTAACTCAAATAAGACAATTGCCCAAAAACCTTGCATTCTTTGTGATGACTTTTATTGTATTTTTACGACTTTTATGCATTTTATACCCTTCCAGACCGTTAGCCAACACACTTGCTAGGCTTTCAAAGCCAACTGAGCAAATCTTACTCGGCTTTTATGAACTTTTATAGCAGTGGAAGTCCTCTTTCAGCTCGTTTACTAATTTCTCGCTGAACAATCAACATAAATTCATGCGAACATAACGAAGTTCATTCATGGAAACCATAAACTTCATTGCATTCAATAATATTTACGATTAGGTTACAAGAATAGGAATTGGAGCGGGCGAAGTAATTTGACATGCTAAAGTAGCACTTATTAGTAATTTGAGTATAATTGATTAATAAGTAATATTTAATAAAAAAGTGGTGACTTAAAAGAAGCTAAACTCTACTAATATAATAAGATTAATTTGGCTTAACTTGGTATTCCAATCACACTTGCATATTATTGAAAATAAGGTTACTAAAGGACATCCCAAAGCCAGTTTCAAAAGGTTATCTCTACCAGACAATGCGCTTAGTTACTCATTGGTTATTCGGTTGCTATCCAGACAAAACTCCTTACCATATAAGTACATTAAACATTTGTGAACGGATCGGGCGTAACAATGTTCGTATTCTGTCGTTGAACTGTCATTCATTGAGAAAGTACGAAACGCTTCGGGTAAATCGCATGGCTAATTACGAGTCCTGCGGTAAGTGGGTCCCCAAGGAGAAAGAGTTAGCATTTACCTGTAAATGGGCATTAATTAAAATGCAACAGTTTAAGCTAATAGGAAATACTTGACATACGTTTCATTCTCCATTCGCCGTTTGACAATCCACAAAGTGGTTGCCAAGCGGCATAAAATGCTAGAATTATTTGCTTAAAGCCACAGCCAAAGTCAACTATGTACAACGGGCAACGACAACGACAATGAAATGAATGAAATGTGTTTGCCCCACCTCATTAGGCTGGCGTCGAAGCCGCAGCGGCGTCCAGAGCGTTTTCTGTGCGTTGTCTGTTGTCTGCGTGGGCAACATGCAAATTGTTGTCGCTTTTCGTGTTCAGTTGCCGCGCAAACCTTTAGCTGAGCAGACGACGGACTTGCGATTAACGAGACCCAAAGGATGGACGTTGAGAAGGATACTGATGTGGAAATCGAGCTGAACCATCCGTTGCGGCGTCGATTGCGTCGTTTGCTGTCCGCCAAACAGCTGTACGAATGCCTCCGTCCGCTCTTCCATGTGACCTATTTGCATGGATTGACTTCGTTCTACATCAGCTGCAATGACGAGACTGGTCAACGGGATATCAAGAAGTCCTGGTTCGGCTATGTTAATGGCATACTCCATATCGGTATCTATAGCGTCTGCTATATTCTCACGATATGCAACAGTTGTGAGTCCGTTGCCAGCTACTTCTTCCGTTCGAGGATTACGTACTTCGGCGACATGATGCAGATTGTCAGTGGCCTCATTGGCGTCACTGTCATCTATCTAACGGCCATCATACCAAAGCATCGGCTGGAACAGTGCCTGCAAAAGTTTTACACCATGGACATGCAGCTGCACAGTGTTGGCATCAAGATAATGTACAGCAAAGTGCTACGTTTCAGCTATGCTGTCATGATCTCCATGTTTGTGGTGAACTTTGCCTTTTCCTGGGGCACTTTCGCTGTCCTCTATTCGTCGCAAGTGTCGCCTACCTTGGCTTTGCATTTCACGTTCATTATCCAGCATACGGTCATCGCGATTGCCGTCACCATGTTCGCCTGCTTCACGTATCTTGTCGAAATGCGGCTCGTGATGGTCAACAAGGTAAGGAATCACTTGGACTGCTCATGATCCTTTTCTCGTAAAGAATATTAATGCTTCCCATGGGATTAAATTGTAGCATACTTTGGTACGACTTCTTTAAAGCTGCTCGCTATTGTTAGCCAGAGTCAATTATTAGCGCATGACCGAATTCAATTAAATTAATTAACTCTGCCCTCTAACTTTCGTCTCATAAAGGTCCTTTAACCTGTCTATGACTCCTCCTCCTCCTCCTCCTCCTCCTCCTACACCTTTGCCAACGCAGACGTGCGCTTTATAATTTCATAACAGAAACAAACAAAACGAACTGAAAGTGCCATCAAAATGGTTGAGTCGTGTCTGGTTGGACAAGTTTCCATTACTCGCTTCCTGACAGCGCCTCAATGGCCGGGAAGTTCAAGGCTTTAAACCCACATCAATTAATCAGGTGCCACAATTGAGTGGTGTCTATAAAAGCAGCTCCACCACCGTTTGGCAAATCAGTTTTCATTCTGTTTGTTATTACGCCATGTATACAATTTGGCAGCAATTGTTTCGCCCACGCGATGCTTACGGTGCCGAGCAATCACTGCTCCTATTCACCTTTCTACTCGGTTTGACTCCTTTTCGATTGCGAGGCGAGACTGGCTCACGTCATTTCCAGTTGAGTCGCTTGGGCTATCTGAATGCATTACTGCAGTTGAGTTTCTTTGGCTACTGCTTTCTCTCGGCACTCATCCAACAGGAGAGCATTGTGGGCTACTTCTTCAAGTCACCCATCTCACAAGTTGGTGACTCGCTGCAGAAATTCATTGGGTTGATTGGCATGTTTACGCTCTTCCTTTGGAGTGGGCTGCAAGTGAAACTCTTGATTCGACTTTTCGATCTGATTGCTCACATTGACAACCATCTGCTCAATCTGGGCGTCTGCTTTAACTACGCACGGATTATGCAACTACGCCACATTCATCTTTTACTCATCTCAGGTGTACAATTGAGTTATTTGATCAGCTCTATTGCTATGCTGATTTACAATGATGTGCGTCCCATTTATACAGCCACTGTGGCCTTCTATGTGCCACAGATCTTTTTGCTCAGCATTGTTTTGCTCTTTGGAGCCATCCTTCATCGTCTTCAGCAGCATTTTGAATCCATAAACAGGGTAAGCGACTAATGAAAGATGAGATTCGATTCGATTCGAAAAAAGCAAAAACTTTTTTAATTATAAGAGAATCAAATACAAATACAAATATATTGTATTTGTATGCCCTAAATCAATTCTTTCAAGCAAATAATTAAGTTGAGTAAGATGATTAGTTACATTAAAAAGATTTGGGTAAAGAACTGCATTAAACTATGACAAGCCTTCATTCCGTGCAATGCACTATTCAATGAGCTATCAGTTGTTTACATTCTCTATAATTCAATTACAGACTATTTACTATCTCGCTCCCTAATGAATTAAACTCGTACAATCGTTACAATCGCGACAGGTTATAAGATCTAATAACTTTCACACCGCAAGTGTTGAGTTTAGTTGAGGACATTGCTCATACGCAATGTGGCTTTCGGAGTATTTGGTTAGATTAGCGCGACCTCAAAACGTCTACGGTTGCTACCGCGTAACCTTTGGCCTGGCCCTATTCTTTGGCCTCGTGCCGTATTGGGTGGACAGTACAGAACGAAAATTACGCATTTCGTGGATCGGTTTTGTGAACATTATAGTGCGCCTTTGCTTCTATACGCTGAATTTCTACAGCAGCTATTTTGAGCGCCATGCTTTGATGGATGCTGTATCGCTTACAAATCTCTCCAGTTTAACCACCGAATTGGAAATGTTCAACGGCATCTTTGGCATCAATATAGTGCTGGTCATATCGTTGCTGCATCGCAAGCAATTGATCCACTTAATGTCACTCTTCGAGAGCCTGGAAACGGAAGCATTTCCACGTGTGGGCGTTAACTTCAAGCAACAACAAGCGGCCTATCAAATCAATGGCCTGGCTCTCTTTTTACTGAGCACACTCTCAATCTTTGTGGGCTACGCCTCATTGAAGGTCATAGGACTCACCCACACATTAATTTTGTTCCCGGCAATGATTAGCTACTTTTCGCCCAATTTTATTATATGCGCCGTTTGTATTCTCGTCGGAGGTCTGTTTATTAAACTGCGCATTTATATAAGCGCCTTGAATGAGGTTTGGCAGCGGTCTTCCATTTAACATATAACTATACTACAAAAAGGTAATGTGTTTCTTGTTTTTCAGGTGCTGAAGAACCTCGCCCATCAGTGGGACACTCGCAGTCTTAAGGCTGTCCAGAAGCAGCGTTCTCTGCAGTGCCTCGACTCATTTTCCATGTACACCATTGTGACAAAGGATCCCGCTGAAATCATACAGGAGTCCATGGAGATACATCATCTGATTTGCGAGGCAGCTGCAACGGCCAACAAATATTTTACATACCAACTGCTCACAATCATTTCGATTGCCTTTCTGATCATCGTCTTTGATGCGTATTATGTGCTGGAAACATTGCTGGGCAAATCGAAGCGAGAAAGCAAATTCAAGACTGTTGAATTTGTGACATTCTTTTCATGTCAAATGATACTCTATTTGATAGCCATAATTTCCATCGTTGAGGGCAGCAATCGGGCCATTAAGAAGAGCGAGAAAACTGGTGGCATTGTGCATTCGCTGCTCAACAAAACGAAGAGCGTCGAGGTGCGGGAGAAGTTGCAGCAATTCTCAATGCAATTGATGCATCTGAAGATCAACTTTACTGCCGCAGGACTCTTCAACATCGATCGCACGCTCTACTTTACTGTAAGTAGTCTTCTCATCCACCGGTATCTTTTTATCCAAAACTCATTTCCATCGGTGCTTTCAGATTAGCGGAGCCTTAACAACTTATCTCATCATTCTGCTGCAATTCACATCGAATTCGCCAAACAATGATAATGGCAATGGCTACGAATGCTGTGAGGCATTGCACAATATGACCAACCATACGCTCTAGTCGATTATGATGTACTTCATAGACGTCTGAAAGTGCTACTAAGTAACGTCATGTGGTGTGCAGCAAATAATATTAAGTGGTTTCTCTAGCAGTTGCTGTTGCTGTTACTGTTGCTTTTGCATTCATTATATTCTTGTATGTATGTTTATAGATTAATTATTAGCAATAAACCGATTATCATTGCAGAAAATTAATTAGTTAATTGCCGGCACGCCAATTGAATTCCAATTGTCGAGCTGCAAAGAAGAATTTCTCAATTTTCTATTTCACAGAATTTACAATTTATTTAAAACACATACAACTTTAAAACTTTTTGTTCCTATTGGCCTTACACTATATTTTAGCTAATAGAAATCTTATACTTCTGGGAATTCATTGTACTCTCTTGCAGTTATAGAACGTCCAGAAACTCAATGGCATGTTGATTGTTGTATTGGTATGGGAAAGAGTTACTGCGAAATGCCAAAAAGCGAAGCTGCCCTTCTTTGGTCCCTTGACACGCTTTACTATACATTTAAGCTTAATTAAATATTTGCCGCTATCGGTATTAGCTTAACATGCTGTCCAGTTGTCCAAACGACTTGTGGTTCAGGTGTGTTTGTGTGCGTTAACGATTTAGATATATGAGGTATGACAATGATGATGACATTGCCACGACGAAACATCCTTTGCCTCGCGTCAGTTGACAGTGAACCGGAGAGACGAGCAAACGTCTCTTATTCCTTATCGTAATTCGTTAACAAGAGTTTCCCCTTTGGACATGGTTTTAAAACTCTGGGTGGGCATTTCCCAGGCGGACAACGTATTCCAATCGCTACGTCCGCTAACCTACATCTCTCTGGTGGGTCTGGCACCATTTCGACTGAATCTGAATGCGGACAAGGAAGTGCATACGTCTACATACTCCTTTATTGCCGGCATTGTGCACTATTTGTTCTTTGTGGGCTGCTTCATCTCATCCATTCGGGAGGGTGACTCCATCATCGGATACTTCTTTCAGACAAACATAACGAAACTGAGCGATAGCACATTGAGATTGACAGGTATCATTGCCATGTCCACGATATTCGGTTTCGCAATGTTCAGGCGTCAGAAACTGGTCAGCATAATCCAAAACAACATTGTGGTGGATGAAATTTTTGTACGCCTTGGCATGAAGTTGGACTATCGACGCATCTTATTGTTCAGTTTTCTAATTTCCCTGGGCATGGTGATCTTCAACGTGATCTATTTGTGTGTGAGTTTTAGTTTGCTAATCAGTGCCACAATTTCGCCATCATTTGTCACATTCATGGCCTTTGCTCTGCCGCACATCAACATTAGTTTAATGGTCTTCAAGTTTCTTTGCACCACTCACTTGGCGCAAAGTCGATTTAGCATGGTGAACGAGGTAAGTAGTTAAATATAAGACAACGTCTTTTTACGCATAAATTTAAATACATTTTCTTATCTGTAGTGTAGTTCGGTATTTCGCAATTTAATTTGTAACGTTTTCATCTTCGTTTTCGTCATTAGCTATAGCCAAGATATTCTGCATTTTCTGCTCAACGTTTCGGTACTGTCGCTCTGCTAAAAGGCATATGGTGCACACCTTTTCTCTCAATTGGCTTAACTCCGTAGGCAAAGGATCGCGTCCCGGCAACTTTAAGTCAAATGTGTTGATCTCGTGCATTACCTTAGAGCCTTGTCTTTTAACATCGCGCATTAAATACTCTATCTGTCGATTTTTGCCAGTAAGAGAGACATGTAAAGGATCAACCGATTTGCGAGCCATTATGCGTACAATCGGACGTCTGTACTTAGACTGCGATATTTCGATCATGGAAGAGCGTACTCCCTCGGCATCATATTCCCTTGTTTTGTCCACATTTGCTTCATAGAATTTGTAAATATAGTTGACGAACTCATAATGGCCACGACCAATGAACAAGTCACGCACAGGGACACTTCGATTCAGTCGTAGCCTGTTAAAACATCTCTTTAAGATAAAGAAATTCACCTCGAATTCGCGCTCTGTTGTCGTTCCTATATACACTTTCGATAATGGCATATCTCTTGGGAACAGCTTGTGCATTATTTGACAGTATACCCATCCGGAGCGTAGTTCATAGACAGTCTTGATTTCCACTTTCAAAGTGTTTCTAATCCATTCCCTTAGAAAGCGCAATGACTTAGCATCGGATTTAAGTAACACCACATCATTCGCTATAGACATATCCAAAAATAAAATGTTTATTTTTCAATTATTGTCCAAATTTGTAAAAAAAAAAATAAACACAAATAACCTAGATATGTTTGAAAACGTGCTTAAAAATTAAGAAAGGAAACATAAATGTTTTTCAAAGCAACCCAGATGAATATGACAACAAGAATCTTCTTAAAAATAGTAATTTAAAAGATCATTTATATGTTTTCTATAATGAATTCTAATTTATAAACAAGGATTTAATAAAAAGTCTTCTATTCTGCATCTTTTTGCAGATTCTACAAGACATTCTAGATGCCCATATTGAACAGAATGCCGCTCTGGAGTTGTCACCAATGCATTCGGCAGTCAATCACCAGCGTTGTGCGCATCGTTTACGGAATATGATCAGCACACCAATGCAACGCTACAGTGTTACCTCGATTATACGCCAGAATCCGGACTACGCCATGAAACAAGTATCTAATATACACAATCTGTTGTGCGATATTTGCCAGACTATCGAGGAGTACTTCACCTATCCGCTGTTGGGCATCATTGCCATCTCATTTCTATTTATACTCTTTGATGATTTCTACATTTTGGAAGCGATGATGAATCCCAAGCGCTTGGATTACTTTGAAGCCGATGAGTTCTTTGCCTTCTTCTTAATCCAAATGATATGGTACATTGTCATCATTTTCCTTATTGTGGAGGCCAGCAGTAAAACCATCAGGCATAGCAGCTATAGTGCAGCCATTGTTCACAAGATTCTAAATATTACCGATGATCTGGAACTGCGCGATCGTCTCTTTCGCTTGTCTCTTCAGTTGTCGCATCGCAAAGTTAGCTTCACGGCCGCAGGATTGTTTCGCTTGGATCGTACGCTTATATTTACGGTTAGTTGACTATGTTATGATCGATATCGATATAGTAACCTTATTTGTCTTACTAATTGCAGATAACTGGCGCAGCCACTTGCTACCTCATCATACTTATACAGTTTCGATCCATGCATGAAACTCAATCTGCCACTAATGCTACAAACAATATGTAACAATTTCGAAGTTGACTCAAACTATTTATGTATGTGCTGCATCCTATTTTATGAAACGATTTGTTAACCTGCTTAATCTGTCATTTATTGCACTTCTGACAATAGATGTATAATGCCTGTATACTTATCTATATTACAATGTAGTTTCTTTTTTAATGAACTTGCCGTCTTCATTTAATTGAATCCAATGCTTAATAAACACTTATTAGTTATTATTTTTAGGATGTCACTATTCACTAATAAGATCTGTACACAAGTGAAGTTGGCTGTGCCTGCAGGCTGCAGCATCTTATCGATATCGATAATATTTTGCAACAGACAGTCAACCACAAAGCTTTCTGCATAGTCGCGTTGCCAACTATACGCAAGCAATGATTATGCTATTAGCAGCGAATGTTACACGAATGTTAAGCTAACACAATGCAACGAGCTGGCAACGCTAATCTATTCAAATCGAAACCGCTAAACGTAAGAGCAGACAATTGCTCTAGCTTATGGTGTTGGTGCTTTACAATTTACTTTGTTGACGTACGCCAGCAAATGGTCGAATTTCAACATAATCTAACCGCAAATAGAACGTTCTTTGGCTTAGGCGCCATCCACCACTAATAAGTACTATTACTAATCCACAGAGACACGCCACATTCGTGACTTCGTTGCCATGCACTCTCACATAATCCAATAAGGCGCCCAAATACTCATTGAGGCATTTGTCGTCCAATGCAATGACATTTGATTGTTTTATTGCCTCAGCTAGTCACATTTTCATTTCCAGCTTCGTGGGTGGTGATAATTTCCATATATTGTACATGTGTAAGTAGAATGTGTGGATGGCGTTACTCAATTGACTGACGATATGTAAACTGCTCAATAATCGTGTATAATAGAGAACATGCGAGAGAATATGCGAATATGTACTGGTCTACTTACGGCTAATCACTTCGATTAGCCGCATTGATAAGGCTTGTCAATCCGTTATCAATAATGTTTTACTTTATGATTTGTTTACTTTTCCACAAACACCTTTCAAATTTCAAAATGCACTCAAAATGCGTAGCTTGTACATAATCACGTATTTCTACCATTAATGTAAGTGATGCAAATGCCATTGAGTTGATAAAGACATATAAAAATGTGCTCCAGTTCCAACAAGTGCAATTTCCGATTTTTAGAGGCACTGAGCCTGCTCAACAGTTTGATAAGCAGCTGTGTGCTTACTTCACACAAAGCTACAGTTTTAGAGTCTAGAGCTTGCCATATGATTTTCGCACACACTGCCAATGTCAAGCTCAACGCGGACAGTTTCACGAGCACTGTATAATAAGCAATTTGCTTAGCTATTGAAGCTGCAGTTTGAATAGATCTGTCACTGCTTGCCGGCGACAGCTTGAGCCATTCATTAGCCGGTACAGTGACAGTTTTGTAAGCACTGGTCGACATTTAATGCAGTTTAATTCAAATTTCAATGACAATCATATGGAAAACTAAAGCGCAAATTAACAAACGCACACACAAGCAGAGGAAATTGAGCGAACTTCCAAGTCAAGCACATGCTAACATATATACCGCAGTCCCTCTCCTACACCCATACATTAATTCAGACATTCATCAGCCATAGCTGACTGAGTGCTCGCAGTAAGAGCAAAACGCCGTAGCCGTAGCCACAGTCGCAGTCGCAGTCACAGTCGCAGCTGCCAGACAGTTGCCAGTTGCCTGTCCGCCAGAGAGGGCCGTGCACAGTCGACAGTCGTAATCAAGCCACGACAAGTAACGGTACAGCGAGCGGAGCGGCAATTTCTTTGATTATTTTCGATTTGCACATCAAAAAATAACATAAAAAAAAAAACGCAAAAAAAAATTGAATCCACGTGGTCAAACAGAGAAGTCGCGTCGCGTGTCCCTCAACGTAATATCCAGTTTACGCTTGAGGATATTCCAATACAAAAGTGAGTTGCTGTTATTGTTGAACAAACAAAGGACAAGTGATAGCTAGCTAGGACAACATTCAATCTGCTAGGCCATATTCGCAGTTCCAAAAGTTTTCACACTTTACTTGGCACAGAAGTTAATCGGCCACAGACCCATTAAGATTACACACCACGAACAATGGTCACAAAATACTAGAGACTAGCATTTTAATCGTACTTGTAGGCAGTAGGTAGAAAAGTACTTGAGTGCTTAATCAATCGCAGACTAAACTGTTGCTCAAGTAAAAGTGCAAAACGATTAAGATTAAGCTCTACAGAATTCAACAACTGTTTTATGACTTCTTTAAAGGAAAAAACAAAAAACGAGTTGAGGAAAGTCACTAAAACGGCACAAGTGTTGTTACATCAAAGTGATGTATGAGTTATCTGTAAGTGGCTGCACTTCATTAGCATTAACTGATTGCTAAAAATACTCAAAACTCAATTGCATAGGTCAGGAAGCAATGCACGCTGAAATCTCTTAGAAATTACTTAGAGGCAGAATCATCTGCGAGCGAGTTGATTGAGTAGAATAAATACAAATACTGAGACTAATGCTGATACTAATACGAGATACTTGCACTAAAAAGCGGCGACAAAAAATGCAAATTGCGTTGTTGTCGTGATGAGTGTCGGAAGACTGAGCCAGCTGCGGTTGCCACAATGCCGCATTTTGTGGTCGCCTAGCAATTGTATCTTATATCTGAATATGGCGCATCAATTTAATTAAAATGGGCAACTACTTAGACGTGTTATTTAGCTGCTCGATAGCAAGTAAACAGATCAAGTTCTCGGCTATTAATTACAAGTTTGAAATGATAAAAAAGCAATTGCAAGCATTAGCAGTGACTCTGACGTCGGTTCAACAAATAAATTTCCATTCAATTATAGTTCGACAATTATTTTTTGCTAATCTCTTTAAAACCGTACTAATGGAAGATCTCTATTCAAATCTAGAATTTCAAACAAAGTTATTTGTGAGCAACTGCAAAACATGTGTGAATTCTTTTAATAAGCTGAGTTCAAGTAATTATTAAATTGTCAATAACTAATCACAGCGTTTAACTAACATTTAATTCGAGTAGTGAAGCAATTACAGTTTATTAAAGCACTTAAAGTACTATTGTATCTTGAAGATACTCGCACTGATCAAATATTTGCTGTTCACTTGAGTAAAGCATGTAAATATTAAATGAGGGGCGTGCATCCATCAGAGCTTACATTTCCCACTCTTTTAACTACACACATTTTGATAGATCAATCGTAGAATTCATAAATTATAATAAAGCATTCGGTCGAACTTCCTAAAGAGCAGAGTGCACATGCAATGCGTATTACGAGATGGAGATTTTAGGAACATCACATGCTTAATTCAATGATGAAATATATGTTATGTTTGCCGCAACAACAAATGCGAGTATCGCCTCTCAGAAGAATACAGAAACAGAGCTAAAGAATCACCTAATTGAAAGCAATTATTCCCAACGGAGGTTTCGACTGCGTTGGCGTTTCTCGTTGATGTTGATGATCTTGATTTTAATTAAATTTATGACACATATCTACGCTTGGCATATTAACGAAACATTACAGAAATTCATAAATGCTTTTCGCAGAATTTGTGCTGTAAAACAAATCATCAATTAATCAGTGGGTGGCAGTTTCTTCTTTGTGAAGTTTGCCTGTATTTTAATTAGATTACCATTCAAAGGAAACTCAGGCATTATAACTCAATAATCGTCAATCACAATTCGTGAAACCCGCAAAAAAAAAAAGCATACAAAAAAGTGCCGGCATTTCAACAAATGCATGCAACAAGTCGTGTCTCTATATATAGATATAGTCGTGTGTAGCACGACATAAACGTTAAGTGTCAAAGACCCAACCATAGCTCACATCGGGGTCAATTGATAGACTCAATTATGACAATATATATCACAGAGTAGCGCGACATGCAAAAACGTACTTATGTGCACGAGATACCCACAAATCGTACAAATACATCGTCATCGTACATCACACTCGCGTATAACAAAAACGTATACTTAATAATTACACGTTACGTGAGAATCGAAAAGGGAAACCATTCTTTTGACAAGCTGATAAGCGCGAAAAAGAAAGAGAAAAAATGCAATTGCAATTTCTTTTGCATTTCCTTGTTTGTCTTTCGTCGGTTCTTAGCCAAGTGCTTATCAGGTTCAAAGTACGCTTATCAATGACAGCACCGAGCACCAATTGATTTACGTTCAATACGAATAATGACGATGACTCTTGTGGATCTGCGGGTCTGCATATCAATTGGCAAAACTCAAATCTATATCAGTATTTGCTTATTTACTGTAAACAACAACATTTGTACGATTTGTAATTCAAACAGTTTTTCTCTCGCATACACTCGCATATTACGTATACGTATCAGAGCGATTAAAAACTGAAATGCCGGTTTGTTATTGCGGGTGTGTGAATGTGTGATTGTTCAATGACACTGGAGGCTTTGCAATTATCATCGCTGATACGGATATTCAGTCTATAAATGAGAGTGCACTAAAAAATATGTATATTTGTTTTACACGAATGTAAACAACACATTGTAGGTCACGTGTTCGACTTATTGTCGCATTCGCAGCAACAATAAGCTCTATTTTTGCACTTTAAATTTTGTTCTTGGAAACATTCGTTTGCTTCTTGAAATTTCCTAAAAGTATGCTATACTTTTGTGCTTCCGAATTCATATTTAAATAGGTTGTATTGTATTAAGTAATAAGCAAATTTCCAAACGTTTACAAAGGTTTCATCACACTTCGAATATTTACATGGCAACTATTATTCCTATTTCTCTATTAAAATGTATTTAATATTCTGTCATGCTTTCCGGTAAATTTTCTAGGTCACTTGTAAAGTGTTCAAAGAGCTCATATTTCAATAGCGGTTTAAAAACTACCGTAGCAGTTGATACTTTTTTTAATTAACGAAATTATGCACAATGAACTGTGGAATATATGTGACACAATTTCATGCTGCAATGATGCACGCTATGTGTGTAAAATCAGACAACAAACATAGATTGCACAAGTTCAAGGTCTCAAACATAAATATAGAGAAGCACTTTTTAGCGAATAGAACGACTTTAGCTTAAAGGCATATCGTAACTGTGCTTAATCTGTTGACTTGTACTCACTTTTTCTAGGCCAACTTGACACTTTAAGAGTCTCACATTTCAAACATAATCTATGGCTTCCTTTTCTAGCACTTGCACGCAGCAGTTTTAGGAGCACTGCTTTGACATGCCCACACAGAATAGCGCCCTCTGGCGGCGACGAAGTAATCGCGGCTTATTCATTGGCATCTTTGGCTTTTGCCTTGGACTCTTTGGCATCATCTGCGGCATGTTCTGGGAGGATTTATTCAATTGGATCAAGCATAAGGTAATTAAATGTTTCAAGTTCATTTACCAGCCGAGAGTTAACAGCTGACAGCTGCATTCGCTTAACGCAAAACTGGGCCAAGCAGCCACCAAACATCAAGCAGGTGGCTCAAAAGTGCCGACCGACACTTTGATTGATTGATTCTTCTCAATTAATAACAATTGACAATCTTTGATCTTTGACCAGGAAATGGCACTGGCACCCGACACACAAGTTTACGAGAACTGGAAGACGCCACCAATTGAGCTGCACTTGGACATTTACATGTACAACTGGACCAATCCCGAAGACTTTGGCGATTTGAGCACCAAACCAATACTGCAACAACTGGGACCTTATCGCTTCATTGATAAACCCGACAAGGTCAACATCACCTGGCATCCAGCGAACAATTCGGTCACATATCGTCGTCGCAGCTTCTACTACTTTGATGCTGAGGGAAGCGTTGGCAGCTTGGACGACCAGGTGACCACACTCAATGCAGTTACACTGGTGAGTTTTCACTTTGAGCATCACTTGACCACACTCCGCCAATCTCAAACTTTTCTTTCAGTCAGCGGCAGCAACAGCCAAGCATTGGAATCCCGTCAAACGCAAAATCGTCGATACGGGTCTCAAGATCTACAATCGCGAGATCTCGGTGACCAAAACAGTGGATGAAATGCTCTTCACGGGCTACAACGATGTCATGATCGATGCAGCCATGGCGTTGCCCATTTTTGGCGATGAAGTCAAGGTGCCCTTCGACAAGTTCGGTTGGTTCTACACGCGCAATGGAAGCGCAGATCTAACGGGTGTTTTCAATGTGTTCACGGGCGTGGATGAGCTGTCCAAGTTAGGCCAGATGCACAGTTGGAACTATCAGACGCACACGGGCTTCTTTGACTCGTACTGCGGACTAACGAATGGCTCCGCTGGCGAGTTTCAGCCGCCACAGCTGCATCCAGGGGGCAGCGTTGGTCTTTTTACCCCCGACATGTGTCGCACTCTGCGTTTGGACTACGAGGAGATGGTGGAGATTGAGGGATTGCAGGGCTATAAATTCACAGGCGGCCCACGCTCTGTGGATAATGGTAGGTGGACCGAATAATGCTTCATTCCTTTACTCACTTAAAAATAATCCACAGGCACGCTCTACCCGGAGAATCTGTGCTTCTGTGGCGGCGAATGTGTTCCCTCGGGAGTCATGAATGTCACCGCCTGTCGCTTCGATTCCCCCGTCTTCATGTCCTATCCGCACTTCTATAACGCCGATCCTTACTATCTTGATCAGGTGGAGGGCTTGGAGCCCAAGCGAGAGGATCACGAATTCTATATGGTCTTGGAGCCACGCACTGGCATTCCTCTGGAGGTCGCTGCTCGCTTTCAGGTCAACATGCTGGTGGAGCCAATCGATGGCATTGATTTGTACACGGATGTGCCACGCATCTTCTTTCCCCTGATCTGGTTTGAGCAGAAGGTGCGCCTCACACCAGAGCTGGCCGATCAGCTGAAGTTGCTGCCCCTGGTACTGTTGGCTGGCCAAATCTTTGCCGGTCTCTGTCTGGCCATTGGCATTGTGTTGCTCTGCTGGGCGCCAGTGCAGCATCTGCTCAGCTCTTGCCGCACTCGACAGTACGATGTGAAGATGCAGCACAAGAGTAACGGGCAGTACAAGAGTCGTTCGCAGTTCTCCAGCGCGGAGGAGCTCAAGTCGAAGGCCTCCACGTTGCTATGCGAGGAGAGTGCAGGCAAATCCTTGCTGGAACAGAATTCCAAGCCTGCCACATTGATACCAAAGTCGCAGACTGGCGAGAGTGTTGTCACAGCCACGACACCACTTAGCGAGACGCCAGAGAGCCAAAAAGATTAACTATGCGGTGATTAGATCAACATTGCTATAATCCATCCTAGTGCTTTACTTAGTTCTTAGTCAGTTAGCGTAGAGAAAGTCTCCCTCATTTTGTTTTTCGCATTCAGCATCATTCAGTGCCAATGCCAAAGATAAGTTAACAGTTGCTGCGGGCATTTGTGTAACTTACGAATACTCCATATAAATCTATAGAAATATATCTTAAAAAATGTATCTAGCATGTAGTTTTAGTGTGTGAAATGTTTAGAACTTTTGATGAGCCAGATTTTTTATAACAATTTTATACAGTTTAAGCACATTTTATATGCTAAAATAAATATATCGAATTAAACATTTTATATACTTACTTCGAACCAGATGTTTTTATTAAATGTCTTCACATTTAAAATTATAACGCCTCTCAAACTGTTGCCTCACACCTTCAATTGTCACAAAACTCCTCAAGACTGCTTGCCACTAATGAACTGCTTGAGCACTACTTTGAACTGCTTGTAGTGCTCCCAAAACTGTACAACAGCTTGAACACGAGGAACGGTGCACCCCTAGCCATCATAACTTATAAATTTCGGCGCTTAACAGTATAAAAAGTAACAAACTAGGCATTTTTATTGCATTCATTAACAACAATCTGTGCAATAAACAATACACAGCTACGTCGTGTACTTAAAATACAATATTACAATATACACATTACCTTATGAAAACCCTATTAAAGTCTTTGCTCATTTGTTACATTTTGTTGTTTGTCTGTACGTGTAGATTTAACTTTAAACAATAGAAGAGCAAATAACTAAATATTAAAATGGTATTAAACCAATTTTTTTGCAATATCACAAATGACCCAACTTATCATGTTAAAATACGAAACAAATATGAGATATGGGGAATGGAGTAGAGTCATCCAATTACTTCTTCATCTTGTAGCCCGCGGGATAACCATAACTATCGGCCTCTGTAAAGAAATTAAAGTTGTAAGCTAACTTATGTTATTGAGAAATAAGTCTTGCTACTTACGTTGGTAATCCTTCAAGTAGCATTCGAAGAATTCGCCAAGCAGCTTGCCAGGTGGCAGCTCCCAAGTGGCAGTGCCTCCGTATTTGGGTGGCAGGGCACTTGCATCAATGTGTGAGGTCAAGGATTTCCAGTCCTTGCCATGGAAGAAGATCTGTAAATAATAAAGCAATATATAAATATAATATATACCATTTTTCTTTGAATGTTCCAAGTGAATGCTCTTAACATTCTTTATTGGTTTCTAAATTGCAGTACT
Source organism: Drosophila albomicans (assembly GCF_009650485.2). Lineage (NCBI taxonomy): Eukaryota > Metazoa > Arthropoda > Insecta > Diptera > Drosophilidae > Drosophila > Drosophila albomicans. Next base: position 22,068,821 of record NC_047628.2, on the reverse strand, counting down.
ATACAATTTAATTTTGAACTATTTGAGAATGCATCAAAAGTTTAATTAAATACTTACTCGCTTGCGCAGCTTCTCGCGAATGAAAGGCTTGAATATGGCGAATAGCATGTTGAAAATGTACGAGTTATTCACAATGTGAACACCCTTCAGACGCATACAGATGCATTCCTGTATGTAGTCGAGCAGCATGGCAGCAAACGATGGTGTAAACTGTGTAATGTGGCTCAAAGGCAGACCTGTAACAAAGCAAAGCAGTAAATAGCTTTATTAATGTGGTTTTAGGATCCTTATGTTAACTGCAAAGTGCGCGTAATAAAGTTAACTAACTACCAAATGTCTCTGATGGCACTCTTACCTTCCATATCAATTATGACAACTGCACCACAGATCTGTGAGTACGGTTCCACCATGGAGCCCAGCACGGTAAGTTGAATGCCCCTGAATAGGTCCACCAGCGGAACCTTCGATGGCTTCCATTTCTCTGTGTGTACAAGTTAATGCATGTAATTGGCGATCAGTTGTAAATGAATATGAATGAGCACTCACTGCCTGCCTCGAGCACAAGCAATCGACGTCCATGTTGATCCCTGCTAGGCAAGAGGTTAAGTATGTCGGCCTCGAACACGTTGCGCAACTTATCGGGCACAATATTTTCACAAGCCTGTCCGTACTTTAGCTTCATGTTGTAAAAGTTCTTTAGCTGAAAAGAGAAAGTCAAATTGAATCTCATTATATTGTGACTATACTACGTATTTATCTGGCGACTTACTCGCTTCAGCGCACTGTCTGGATAGTAATGGCAAGGACGCAGGAACATCATCATGTACTCGTCGTCGAGTGGCAAGTTCAATTGCTTCTCATTCTGTATGAGTTCGCGCAGCTCCTTGATGGCCTGCTCCTTGATGCCTTCGACTTCGCGTAGCTCATCTTGTGCCTTCTTCAGTGCCCACTCTGGCGCCTGCTCTTTGTCCATGCGGATCACCGCTGAGCCGAGATCGATGTACGGCAATTGATTGTCATCGTAGCTAATACACTCCGCTTTGCCCATCTTGTTCCGTTCGAGCTGAGATCGAGATCAAGAGTAAACACATTGATTTTTGTACAATTCACTAGGTTCGCTTTTTCAAGAGACTGCCTTAACACAACTGGGTTACTTCCGACGCGTTGCACGTTGGCAGCGGTTCAACGCCTTGGCCCAATGGTAAAACATGACTCAATGCTGATCTTCATTAATAAGCTTTAACAACGGAAGACGTTGCCGACAAAAAAACAAAAAAAAAAAACTCACACACTCGCACGCATATATGTACATAAATGTGAGTGAATAGCGGCAACGAGAGACACACAGCGGAAGGGAGTGAAACAGAAATAGAAATAGACAATGTTACCAAAACTGGTCACACAACGTCACCAGCCAAAATGCCGCTAAAGTTTCGTTAATACACTAACAAAGGGCACCTTCAAATGTGGAGCTCATTTGTTAAGTATACGTCAAGTAGGCCGACAGTTCTTGAATTTTAAAATGATTTTTGTTCAACAAACTGAGCACAAAAAAATAAATCAACTAAAATTAAGTGTATTGAAACTGCGAAAATACTTTTTTTACTATATTGTGAGAATGCTTAAAAAACTTAGATTTACTCCCAATAGCTGGACTATAAATAAAAAACAAACAGTAGCAATTAAAATTAATTCCAGAATTAGTAACTCTAGCAATTATAAACAGCACATTGCAGAATTAAATATTATTATTCTTTGATCTATACCCTACATTATTAATTAATGGAAATTTACGACAATAAAAAATGAGCGAAACGGAAATTATTGCTTGCATACATTAATAAGTAAAATGCATTGAAGTAAATGACACTAATTAAAACGCAATGTTGTCAAATTGCAGAGCATTGAGGTGTCGGATGTCGAGCCTCTCCACTTCTCGTCTTCATTATGTTGCCCATTTTCGACTGTTGGCAGACGACTTGGCAACACCTTGGCTGATGGCTAATAAAACCGGGCTCAGCCAGATACGAGCATGACGTAGCGCTTTATGCTCTACACACCTGATTCACACGTAAAAAGCAACAGGTAATGACTGAAAAGCAGAGAGCAGAAAGAACTCCTAAACTGTAGCACCCAGACAAAGTCGCATTAACTGACCCGAAATTCAGTTAATAACTACGTGGCCAATAGAGCAATTAGTTAACTTATATCTATTTTGTTGACTGACATTTTCAAGGTAAAAGTCAAGGCCAATACAGACCGCCAACTGAATCAATATTTAATTTAATTTTTGTTTTTTTGGTTTTTGTATTTTTAGTACATGTTGTGTTGACCATTAAAATCGCTGACTGTTGACTGATTTTGCGGCATGGCTTTTTGTTTGCTTAACAGACGCAGATTGACAAGTTTCGTAAAAAAGTCTTTTGTAAATTGGATTTGTTCATTTTTTGACTTTACTTTGACAACGAGTTCAACAGCCCATAAAGTTATGCGCATATATTAAGCACTGTGGTGCTATGGACCTTCCTTCAGATATTCCAAGCTTCAACATACCACTCATAACGCAAACAAGTAATGCATGCAACTAATTTTATTCGAGTTCAGCACTTGAATCGTGACACCAATTTAATTGCCAATTAGCTGCATGCAAGCTGACACGTAATTTACAAAAACTTGACAGTAAAATTAAACTAATGATGCGCAGTTATAGTAAACGGAATAATATTCAAAATAAAAAACAACATTATTCTTCACATTAGATATAAATAGTTAAGAGCTGTTACAAATTATCGAGCTGAAGCGAAAATAACAGGAAATTATTTTCCAGACAGGCTAAATACATCAATCAGTCGGTCTCGATCTCGATATGATCTTGATGAGATGTGTTAATGATAAGGAAAGAAACTAAATTAAACAAGATTAGCATGTCACTTCAAATTGTCGTCAAACCGGAACTGTTAACATGCTAAAAGTTATGATTAGACACGATATAATCGCGAAGAAGTATTAAGGCGAATCAAACTACTTTCTAAATTGAATCTAATTAAATAATAACACAATTAAAATTTAAAGTTCTCCAAAGAAATGAAAAGCTGAAGGATAAATGTTGATCAGCTGATCGACAAACTTATGCGATAAAATAACAAAAACCCCAATATAAAAGTAGAAAAACATACGATGCTAATTATCTATTGTTTTCAGTAGCAAATAAGGAAACAAGAATATATCACAGCCAAAACTGAACTTTGCGAATCGTATGCAAATAAATTGACAGCATTTAAATATTACTTTTTAATAATGAAATGCAGTTAGTTGAGCTAAAAAAAAACTGTTAGGTGGCTGGAGAGTCTATAAATGTGTATAAAAAATAAAAGCAAAACCAAAATATGAATCGCAGTCACGTTCGGAACTAGGAAACTAGTTTAATTGTGTCTTAAGTCATGTTTGCCAAATTAACCCATAAGAGGAGTTGAAAGGCCGCATCTGTCATTGAAAATTCAGATAAACCGGGTATCATTTTTTAAGAGTAGTCGTATTCCCTCCATAAATAAACAAACCAATTAACCAGTTTCCAGTTCTCATCAAGGTCAGACGATGATTGTATCACTTGTTTTATTTATAAACTATACTCTTAATTAGGCTGCACAACGTTTAATTCTGAATACTTGCATATAGCTTAATGACACAGGGAACGAATATGTGGAATTTTACAGCACTTATAACTGACCTTGCTTGGTTAATTTGCTTAAGGAAAGTCCAAGGAGACGATTCTTGCTCTTGCCAATGATTCTTCACTGGATGACTGCTCTGCTATTACTAAGCTGTCCTCCAATAAATACGCGGATTATCTACAGTAGTCGACGACTAAATGCCAGTTACTATGTACGAGTTTATTTCTTATTTCAAAATACTGATAACTGGTATCGGAGTACGATTAGTCGGCGACTTCTTCGCATACATAAATACACAGATTTCTCAGATCCACTCGCCAATCTAAAACAATGTAGTAAGTCGCAATTGATACTAGAGATGTGAGCGTGACTCTTTAAAAGTTCCCTTTCTCTATTTGAACTATTAATTAGCACCTAAAATGTCCACATATTTAATTATGTGCTTAGAAGGGGATTGCAAACAATGAAGTAGGCTTCGAGGTCGTCATTATTTCGCTTGATTTTCGCAGTATGCAACATATTTTATGGCTTTACTACTCCTTCCATGCCCGCTATAATCTTCCCTTTGTGTGAACGGCCTTCGCTTATTTGCAACTGTTTCAAAATATTTTTGTTCATTTCTGTTTGCCTCCATCAAATACTCAAATATGGCCTCGAATCTACTTAGTCTTGTGGTGTGCGTAATACAAGACATAATTGGTCATCGTATGTTACAGGGAAAACTCTTTTGTTCGTACTCAATGATCTCATCAAAAAGGTTTCTATACACAAATATTGTGTTATGCTAATTACGAAGCCAATCGCTGAGTTTACAAAAGTTAAGACTAAATAAAATATTTCATTTATTTGTTTTTACCGATATTTACTGTGGTCCCATCTCTGATCTACACAAAGCTTTTATATGACGACTACTTGAGTTCGAATAATAAATATGTAATTGCCCTGACTCCGTTCCCCTCAAGGAAGTTGAAAGTTTAATCGGGTGCTGTTGACAAACTCAACGACTTGTATATAAATTGCATTGTACATATAACACTGTAATTATCGCTTAGGCATTCGCATTTAGTATAGCCGTTAAGCATTTGCCGAATAATTGATAGTAAGTGCCTGATTAGCACTGCGAAACTTAAGCGAATTGCAATTGTTTAACCGAACTTCGAACCGAGCTACATATGTAGTTGAAAGCAGCTGAAAAATCGCGGACAAAAACGTGAAATACTGCGCCCACTTTAATATTGTTCAGGCAGTCAGGCATTAAATGTGGAATTAATTGAATGGCTGCAAGTGGACCACACACTGAAACATGACGAAGCATTCGCTTAAGATTATTTAAAAAAAAAATATTAATTCAATTTGGATAATAATAGTATTCGTATGCAAGGGGCAATGACTAGGCAGTAAGGAAAAAAAAGCATAAACGTAGTTCGAAGTCGCTGTCGCAGTTTTTGTTGCATTTTTGTTATGGACATCTAAGTGTAAATTGCCCGCGCCCCAACCGTAAATGATCATTCATGGGATCGTAACGAGCTAATTGCCATGTAAAGTACTTATACATGGCGAGTAATTACCGTAAACTGAGGGCTTGGCCAATGGCAAGTATCATGACAAATTGTGCGAATATTCGCATCCATACAAAATATAACAAAAATTCAATTGATCAATCAGATAATGGGAAATGCAAATATGAGTCGATTATTATCAACCAGGAATTCAAAGCTCTGACCTTTACAATAATATCACACTTCAAATGGTAAACAAAAGCAATTGAAATTAGATAGATTCTTTGTATGATATTCAATCGTGGATAAAATGCTGATTTACTTTATGAATTGCTTACTTCAACAATTGTCATCTCATATAATATTATAAATTTCGTTCTAAGAAAACAAAACACAAATGATATCATTTCTGTATAACATTATTTCTGACTGGTATAATTACAAAATGCGTTTTTTAATATTTATTTATTATTCAGAGAAACGTTTTGAGCTTGCCTCATTCTGTGATATCTAAAGTCCAGGGTACTTAAAATCAGGTTTTATTATATTCTCATGTAAACTACAATCAATCGTAAACAACTATACGTAGGTGATATTTTTAACGTGAACTCAGTTCAATGGTCAACGCTTCTCAAATACTAATTAAAATAGTAAATAAAATGAAATGACGAATAAAACCTTCTACTCAAGAAAACAAGATATCTAATATATCTTGTGCAACCTTAAAAACTGAGCAGATTGTTTATCATCAAAAGAAAGATGAGGCAACGATGACAACGGATTGACGTTCAGTCTAAAACTTTCAAGTCTGACACAAAAGCGGAGTCAGAATGAATTGGCAAAGAAGGGAAATTAAAAGATATACATATATGGGTTAGTTTTATATCTCGGATCAATAAAGTCCACTTATAATAAGCAAACACAATTCATTCGCTATAATAAGCGACAGCTGCAAAATTTCAGAATTGCAAAAGTATTTGCATAGAAACTCAATTGCATATATCAAACTTTTGGGCCGGCCTAGAAATCGTGCTCTAGAATCGGCCAAAACCGGTTTTGATTTTGCTTAATAAGAAAACGCTAGTCGACGCCTTCGACTCAAGTACGGATTGGCAAATGAGTATATGATTATTTCTGTGTGTTTGTCTGTTTCTATGGGGTCTATCGATCTTATACAAATGCCAACATTTCAATAACTGCTTTTGTTCGATTTTTAACAGTTTTTTACAACTCCAACTGCATAGGCAAATGTGCTAAACATATCGAGAAAAAAAAGAAAAACAACAACGTCTCAAGATGTCTAACTGGTTTCTATTCGATCCAACGAATTGTGTTCACTTTTTGGCGGTTTTTTATGAGGCTCGTAATACTCGATACGAATACGAAGTCGTCATCAAGGTCGTCGATTTTTCAGAAGTTGTGTGGTTATTGTTAACAGTACTATGGCGAGATAGAAGCCCAAATTGTTTAACCAAATTCACTAAAAGCGATATCCGACAATCGAGTCGAATGTCTATTATGGCATCGCACTTTTGGTGTCATTAGCACATAAAACTCGAGACTGCAGTCGGCAATATTTATAAGTCGCTGTCGTATGTAGATCCCATGAATCAGCATTTTAATAAAACCCTCACAATGAGAACTGCAAATTGTATGAAATCAAAATAAGTGCGTGTCAAGCTCAACAACCTTCAAATGACAGAGTGACAAAGCGCTTGACAGACCGACGGACAGACTGAAAGGCAGTCGGATAGACCCGCAGACAAGCGAATGGGCTGAGCAAAGAGACACCACAAATGATTCCAAGCTAATTGATTGTTATGCTACATTTACCATATACATATATCGTACTTCCCTCCATATACAACAAAGTACGATAATAATAATAATAATAATTTGCTTGAAAAATGTACAAGGCACACAATACTATACTGTATATGTGACTATAGTTTTGCATATTACTCATCTTATTTACATTAAGATACTTTTGTATATTCTACAAGTAGTAAAAGTGAAAACACTAGATTATATAAACTTTGAAAATTTCCAACGACTGTATTTCATGTCAGTCCTATAAACAATACTACACCATTTACAATTTTTCTTTACTTTACTTTTTTCGCACACTTTACGATGGGCTCTAAAAATGCTGCAAACTCCCGTTGCAAAAAAAAAAAACTTTCAAAACAAGGTTTGCCAACAAAAAAAGAAATATTTCGAATAATAATTACACTTAGAGAAATTGTGCTCTGCTACGCTTAAAAGCGAATTAAGATTAATAGAAATTTGATAAAAATGAAAAATACAAAAAGAAAAAGAGGAAAATAATAATTAAAATATAAACACGTTTTTCATTAAAGCGCAGCCTTACTGTTTTCACAGTGATATTATCGACAGCTCTGAAGATCATTGGATACAACATAAAAGGGAAGCGGCATTGCATTGTTCGAAAGCTGGGAGCAGAGAGGAAAACTGATCGAGCTGATTATGAATGGGCCCGCCAAGAGGTATATTGTATACTACTATGAGTAGATGGAATCGCTGACGAAATGCAGCAGCCGGAGCAACGGACGGTGGCAAGTGGTAATTGTTTTTATTGCCAATCCGCTCGAGCGGCACTTGAATGCCAGCCAAGACTGTCTGACTTATGGCTGTCTCTGGTGTGGCAGGTAGATACGCCAGACGAACGGACAGACGGACAGACGAACAGGCAAAGGCAGAAAGTGTGTCAACGCTGCCGCGCATGCGCATAACCAACAACAACAACAGAAACAACAACAGAAACAACAACAGAAACAACAACAGAAACAACAACAACAACAGCTGCTACAACAAGGCAATAATAGGAGTACTCAGAGCCAAGCCCGCAGTTAGCATGTTACTTGGCTGACCTGTGTCTGTGATTGCAACTTACCACAATAACTGCTTACAATGCGCACCCTGTTTACTTGCCAAAAAATAATAAAAAATTGGCAATGTCAGTTGGCCAAAAAAGAGATTTCTTGTTTCACTTTATAGATGTATTTTGCAAGCGACCCACAAACACACACTTGTGACTTGTTCACAAAGGCAGCTTTTGCTTTAATTTAGTTGTGCGGCTTTTTGGTGGTGGTATTTGGGCAGGACGCGGCGAGGAGGCGAAGTGGGCGAAATGGCGACGAAACACGACTGATGAGTTTACAGACAGTAAGAATGAATGAAATGCGAAAAGACGCGCGCGACGATTGAAAACGACGTCTAAATGGCAACGCGGCTCAAACAACTCTGAGCTGGAAGCTCGCTCGCTCGCTCATAAAATTAATTAACTGGCCAAGTCAAGCTTGACAACAAATATGTTAAAGAAGCAGCAACAACGCCAGCACAAACCGCCAGCACAACTACACGACAACAACAAGTACAACAGCGGACGGGCAGAAATAGTACTCCAATAATGACATCAAAAGCTCTGCTTACTCATTTGCTCTCTTTGTAGCGCTGCCAACTCGTTTGCGGTAAAAGCTTTGTTTAAAAACTGCCACCACTAACTATGCAATGCATACGTCACCGCGTTAAGAGAAACGAGTTGTGAGTCCAGAGCAACCCCGAAGACCGCTGCAATGGGAATCCCAGAGCGTTCGTCTCTTCTCACTCACCACCGATACAGGCGCATGAGCTTTTTCCAGTTTCACAAAGCGCTTTGCCTTTTTGTTTTCGTTTTGCATTTGTTGACGTCTTGAAGCAAAGCTTTATGACTTTTCGCAGGGAATATTACGATAAATGTGCAGTTCAGCACAATATGGTAATAGTATTTGTTTATCACAAATATATTTATTTTTAATTAAAACATTCATTATCCAATTTAAAATTATTTCAATGTATCAATTTGTATATTGCTACAATAAAAAAAAACATACTTTATATATCAAAAGTTGATTCCTTTATATTAACAAATATAAAGGGTATCCTTAGTTCGCCATCCGGATGCATCCGCTGTAAGCATTTCATTGTTTTTGTTTGCGTTTGTTTGACTTTGTTTTAATTTGCGTTCGCTTAACAATAAACTAACCGGTAATTATACGGTTCAGTGGGTATGTGATAAGGTGCTATCGATAGTGTTTAATCTATCAATAAGTAAATAAACTGCAGCTACCGGTGGGGGGCTTTTCTAGAGCGGACTTTGGGGTGCTTGAAACATATTTGCCAGCGATAAGTGGATTTAACCTTCTTCGTGTTTCTTTGTGCTGATTGCTGCATTTCTTTGACTCGTATAAATTTCTTACCTTTCTTTCGATTTCATAACTTATCCAAGGCCATTTGGGTGAAGTTCAACGCTTTCGTTCTTGACTCTGCAATTTGTGCAACCATGCAGAAAAGCAAGAGATATACTCGAGCATTATTTGGCTTATTTTTAAACAACTTTATCGGCTAATGTCGTTTTGTCACTTATCTTAATTACGCCTCCTTGAAAATGGCAAAACAGTATGCCATAAAGATAGCCAAATAGCTTGCTGATTGATTACTAACACTATTACAGTACAGTGGTGGTCGAGGAATTCTTAGTCCCACATAAAATGACCTCTTGCTTTAGCATTATTAATATTTCCAACTGTGATACGTATATTAGGAATCTGTTGTGGCTAAAGTAAATCCGACATTATCATTGAACATTGTACATCAAATTTAATTGCGAATTAACATACATAGTAACATGTATAGTATGCCCGTGACTGTGCTCTGGTATTATTGTATTCAACATATTTATTATTCAACAGAGAAGGTCAAACATAATTGCCGTATATATGCACATAACCCACTCGGTTAGTCAGCCCTTTTCAATGGTCAAGATTTAGAGTTAAGTGTTAAAGAACCAAATTATTATGGAATTAGTTCAAAATATAAATGGAAATTTATTATTAACAAGTATTTATGTTTAAAATTTTGTAAATGTGTGAATTCATCCAAATGTAAGCATCTTAAAGTATTACTCATCAGGGCTTCCCCAAAAACAAAAACAATGCACTTCCGCCTAATGTGTTTGAGCACTTAGAGTACTCTAGTACCTAGATGTTTTACATGCCTCTCTGAGCTATAGAAATCGAGCTTGACACAGTTTAAAAACTGTATGTATTGTGTAGTACGTTATTCAGTCAAGCGTTCAAAGATTCTTTCTCACGTCATCACTGCGAGGCACGTTCAAAGTTTATATTGATATCGACATGTGCAGCTCTACTTGATTTACACAATGTTAAGTCATTGATTAAACAATTCTAAAGTGTATTGCACTCTGCCTTTCTCGCTATACCTTTCGCTAATCGGATATTGACTCATTATCCCTTAATTGAGCATAAGTTGTGCACCTAATCCAAAGTTCATCATACGATTTGCGAATGTGAATTTCATTAACAATTCATCAAGAACTTGATTTAATAATACCACTTGCAATTGTTTGCTTTATGAATGGATGAAATTCCCGTTGTGTTCAAAGTGCAAAACAAAACAACTAATTGTGCTTGGCATAGTTTGCTACACATAGTTTATCTAAATGGAAACACATGCCTTAGACCCTGTAAACTATTACGCGTCACTATTAAGACACAATAAATTATATTCAGTATTTAATATTAGTATTATGGCTTTACTTAATACCAATTACAGAAATATAATTCATATTTCATAATTATTGATTTTGATATTTTAAAACTCTTCGAGTATAAATTAATCTGACTTTTGTTCGATGAAACTCAATTGTCATGAGTCAGGATCATAGCAACGTTAAACTGATCGTAATATTTGACTGCTGTGTGAGCGAATCAATTGAAATGAATGCGTTAATTAATCGAATCAATGCAAAAAACAGACAAATTGCGCTGTGCCCGGGCGTTATCTGTTAACATATTTAAATAATCATTAACAACGACAAAACAGAAGTTCGATAGCAGTAATAAACAGCAACAAAAAAAAAAGTAACAAATTAAGCACACTCAGCAACTAAACAATAACAACTCGAACAATATTGAATACAAAGAAGCAACAACAACCATAATAACGATGACAACAAAATCGAACCAAGTGCAAAGACTTTGCCCTATGACTACACTACTTGACGGAACCCTCATCCAGATACTTATACATCCAGATATTTATACTCATGTAACACATTGTATTGTATGCATGTTTTTATAAGTATTTGTACAGATTATAACTGTATACAATAGTTGAAAAGAATTATGTTATTTTAGTGCGAGGCGTTTCCAGAACACAAAGCGCACGTTTTGAAGCGCCTGTCAAATTCAATAATAATAAAAATTATATACTATAAATATAAAACCCGCTGAAACATTAACAATGATAACGGGGTGTGCACGCAAAAAACACCAATTTATAGTGTATGAAATTTGCCCCAGGCACCCATAAAAGCAACTGTTTCACGCCACCTGATATATCCAATAATGAATAACCCAAAGACGGTCGAGAATTATGAAATCAACGAAAGTTTATCGTACTTCAATTCTTGATGAAGCATTCTCTCATCTAATACATACCCTGTAAATAGGTTAATTTAATTTTATCAGTGGCATATCTTCGTAAAATGTTATGGAGGATTACGTAAAACATGTGCAAAAAAATGTATACATTATCGGTAAATATCAAATATTATCTTATCATATCATAAAGGAACTGAGAGCTTTGAGGTATTGAATCTTTCCGCTTTCTTTCTTTAACTTTGTGATACTAAGGTATAAGAGAGATACCATAAATACTCTGATATATATGTTAAGAATTTATTAAATAAAATTAAAAAAAAAAAAAACTATTTTTAGAATTTTGAAATTGGTTTAAACTTATAAATTATTATTTAATAAATAAAAAATAAATAAATAATTTTGTTTAATCTTAAATAAATATTAGTTCTGGTTACTGACTGAACGTCGAAACAAAATCACTCTCCAAAGAGGGTATTTCCGAATGGAAGATAGAGAGTCGATATTTCACAAGCGCCGGCTGCAGTCAGCGTTGACGTCGACGTCGCCGTCGCTGTTGACGTCGCAGTCGCAGCCGCAATCGCTGCTTAGACACTTGTCGATCGCTTGGCAGCTTGGTTGCTGATATTGATAAGGACTATCGTTCAAGAATGGAAGCAGAGGCGAAGGCGGACGTGGACGGGATGAGGCGTGCGGGAAAGCGGCTATTCGACATGAAAATGAATACACGATAATAAACTGAAATTTTCGGCGTTTTCTTATCAGCCAAAGAAATTGTTTAACTTGGACTTTAGTCGGAGAAGCAAACCGAAAACCCGAATACCATTCGTCGTCGTCGTCGTCGATTGTATGAGTGTTTCTACACTATATTATTGGGTTCCCGGCAGCTACGACAACTACTTATACAGACTACACTATGTGGTTTATCGCTGTCAATGTGTTTGGCCTTTGTGAGTTGTTTTTGTAGTTTTGTCTTTTTGTTTTTTGACTCAACTTGCAAAGTTGACAATTATGGCGACGCTCTGGTTGCTCTGGTTGCCCCGGTTTGTCCGGGGTTCAAGACTGGACGCCTCCCGTGTAAGCCAACAGACGCAACCCAACCCAACCCAGCGCAATTATCACAATGGATCGCCATGATCGCGATGACGCGACAACAGAGCACGACCCAGGTACACGAATGCAGCATGAAGGGCCGACCTTTCTCGAGGGCGTAAGGTGATTGACAGCGGTGCTTATTTTTGTGGTTCGGGTTGCCCAAAAATATAAACATTATGCTGTATCTTCTACGGTTATGTTGACAAAGTTTTCAGATTCAACCGCGATTGAGATAGAAATTTTTTCTAATCTTTAAAACCGAGTCATTTCCAAGACCAAACGACAGCGACGTCAACAGCGACGACGACTTCGACTGCGACTGCGGCAGCGACTGTGATCGGAGTGCTGCCTTCGTACTTGTATTTGTATTTGTATTTATAATTGTAATTGTAGTTGTAGTATTTGCGATAGCCGTTGCTGTCGATCGTCGTCGCCTGCGTCGTCGACGACGACGTTGTCATGCATATAGACGTAAAGCGTTCAGTCGTAAGGGTTTTTGAAAAGCAAAATTCAGTTGGTATAAAACGTACGAGTCGTGAGCAGGCAGAGCCAGAACGCGATTGAAATCCGTTAGAGCTACAGAAAATATATAAAATATAAGTACACAAACAGGAACAAATATCATACTTGTTGCCGTTGCACATCTCTCACGCCCATAGGTAAATAATAATCGTCAAAGGCATGACTTATTACACGAAATTACTGCAAACAACATTTCGAATTTTGCGTTTGTGCTTACGGCTTAATTCGATGCCAATTTTCGGAACTTCAAATTGCATAAAAGTGTTCGGGAAAACAAAATTTGAAACAATAAAACAATGATGTGGAGATAACTAATTGAAACGCATTCTGTAACACGCAGGCTTTACTCATTTCCATTCCACACAAAATGGCCACTGTCGATATCAGCGAGGAGGCCTTCCACCTCCGCTTAGGTTACCTCAAGCCGGAAACTGTCGAAATTGCCCGCACGGAACTCCGCGAAACGGAGGAGGTGAAGGCTGAGGCCATCCTCAAGCTGCGTGAACTGCTCAAAGCGACACCAGAGATCAACTACAAGGACGACGATGCGTTCCTCACCGTTTTCCTGCGCGCCGCCCACTTCTATCCGGAGAGCGCATTGGAAAAGGTTCGTACATAAGATTGATAATAATAGAAAATAATAATCTGCTTTGTGAGGTTTGATAGACGCTTCATCATTTGTAACTTATCAGAATATAGTTTTTAATCATATAAAATAGTTATTCATAATAATCACTTATTTGATGTTAGTTTATTTGCATTAGCCACAACGTAATTATGTAATAATGATTCATTTTACATTCCTGTCACACATTGTCATACAAAAAGACCTACAAGCTGACCGCATCCTGCAATTGGTTGCGGTCTTAGAAAATGGTTCCCAGTCAGACTTTAATTTGTTGTTACCTAAGCTAAAGGAAATGCATCGTCTTCAGAGACACAACATTGTAGTCTAAATAATAGTATAGTGACTAGACAGATCAAACAGAATAATACTATAGTGACTAGACAGATCAAACTAATCGAAACACAATCTGCATTGCATCCATACAAACACTCACTCCACCCACATAACAATATGTATGTATAGAAAACATTCGATTGCCTTATCGGCCTGCAGTTCACCTTATGATCCCAAATAAGACATATTGACAGCACTTGCTTGCAGTATCAGGCCGGGTCTTCAACCTGCTGGCTGACTCAAAAAATAAGAAAAGACAAAATGAAAAGAAAAGAACTGCAAAGGAATCGCTCGAATGAGCGCAGCAGCAATTGTCGCTAGGCCGATTACAGTTTGTCGAACGTACGATTCCCGTCGATTGCGATTCTCGTATTGATAGGCTTTTGAACTCGCTGACACACACACACACACATATACATACACATACAAACAAAACTCTCTCCAACAAAAACAGAAACCTAAAACACTTGCGATAAGCAGACTCCCATTCAATACATATAGTACTAGACTATGTATAACTAGGCGTATACATAATGTTTAAGGCTGCTGCTGCTTCGGTTGCTTCTGCGGCTGTTGACCATGACGTGGCTTATGGGAGCTACTCGTACTTATAAAATGCGATCATAAACCTTTTTATCATGGCATAAGTTTCATGTTTACGACACGTCCAATGGTCAGGTGGAAACAGTCCTTATCACAAATTTAAAAGTTAGCGGCTCGTAAATTAACCACCATATTTTTTACAGATGAAAAGCACCGCCAACTTCCGCAAGGAATACGCCAGCTTGGTGCACGGCCTTCAGGTGGAGCAGGTGAAGGAGCGCTTCATCAAGGGCAGCGTCATCAATGTGGTGAAGAACTGCGATCAGAAGGGACGACGCATGCTCATCGTCAACTGTGGCAAATTGTGGGATCCCGCTGTTGTGCCCAGCGATGAGATGTTCCGCATGCTGTACATGGTTCACATTGCCGCCCAGCTGGAGGAGGAGACTCAAGTGCGTGGCGTTGTCTGCATAATGGACTTCGATGGCTTGGCCATGAAACAGGTGAAGGCTCTGTCGCCTGCATTCTCCAAGCGTCTGCTCACCTTCATCCAGGAGGCAATGCCGCTGCGCATGAAGGAGGTCCACTTTGTCAAGCAGCCCTTCATCTTCAACATGGTCTGGACGCTCTTCAAGCCCTTCGTCAAGGAGAAGCTGAACAAGCGCGTAAGTTTGCCAAGCTCATTTCACAACCTTGCGGTCTTTTTTTAACTCTCTATCTTTCTCTCTATATAATTAGATGCACTTCCATGGCAGCGATATGAAATCCCTGCACAAGTTCATCGATCCCTCGGTGCTGCCTGCCAACTACAAGGGCACATTGCCTGCCATCGATTACGGCGGTGCTGAGTGGTTCCCTGCTCTCGAACAACAATCCGAGTATGTGAACACCTGGAGTGAATTGGGCCCGGCCAAGTGGTAGAGACGTTAACCAAGGGCAGCCAGCCCAACATAAATTAATGTACGCTTATGTTACGTTTGCCTAAGTTTAAATACATTCTTGATTAGTTTTTAGCACTTGACAATAAACTAGTTACATAATACATAAACCATAAATATTGCGTTTGAATATTGGTCAAAAATTTTCCGCTTCTTGCAGACACTAATTGCATAAAAATATTTATAAATAACTAATTTTAATTCTTCAAACACCTGCGCACAATCACAAAATTTATCTAATCCAGAATTCACACTTGTTCAAGGGCATGATGAAGCTAAATTCATGATATTCATGATATGCCAGGCACTTTTCCTTTTTATATCGACAATAATTAATTGATTTTACTACATCAAACTTGTAATATGATTGATACGATATCTAGATAACATTTAAAACCAAGTCGAGGTATAAATTTAAAATAGATTACATTGTAATTTGTTTATTCAACAGTTTTTGGGGTATTGCAATGTTCCTCTAAAATAATATGAAGTGTCACATACAAAATTATTAGTCAACAAAAATTTTAACGGCTGCTTAAGCGGTGTGTTTTGTGTTATAAATGGGATTTGAGTTTCTGATTTGAGTTGTATTTCGTTGGCGTGTCGAGTATGTAAATAATATCGATTATTATTATTATGTACGATCAATTTTACTACATTACACATTATTATTTATGTTTCATAGATTTAAAAACCAAGTTAGTGCCAAATCGACTTTAAAACGCACAACGTGGATTCTTATAGGGACAGCAAGCCAATTTTAAAAAAATAATATACAATATTTTATATATAACATCGAAAGTGCAGACGTTATATGAACCAGGAGCTATTATGCTTGGCAGCAGCAGAATGGCATGTTGACAGAGTAAATGCCACTCTCCAGAGTGTGGCTTCACTCTTTCCTAGCTATCTGATCCGCATTGAGGTGATTCATTTACAGTATCATTGTCTGTGGATCCTCCATGAATTCACGGAAGTGTTTCAGCCAAACGGCAGCCACGGCACCATCGACCACTCTATGATCAGCGCTCAGCGTAACGGTCAGAACATTAACTTCCCTGAAGCTACAAAATAAAACAAACGATATAATAATAAGAAACTGCCTATAAGTAAGAGTTGCAGTTACCCTTTGAGACTGTCGGGATCCGCCACGAGCTTTTTCGTTGTGGTGCCAATGGCCAAGATGCAGGATTGCGGGGGGTTGATGACAGCGCAGAATTGGTTGACACCTGAAAGTCGTTTAGAATGCATTAGATATTTGCTTTATACACTATTAATCTATGGCTGCTTACCAAACATGCCCAAGTTAGAAATAGAGATGGTGCCACCCTGGAATTCATGTGGCTGCAGCTTGTTATCGCGCGCCTTGCCGGCCAGCTCCTTGACGCTCTTCGAGATTTCTACGACACCCTTGCGATCGGCACTGAAGACAATGGGAGTGATGAGGCCCTTGTCTGTGGATACGGCCACTGAGACATCGACATCGCTGTATTCCCGGATGAAAGTATCCATCCACGCCGAGTTCGCTTCGGGCACCTTGCGGCAAGCTGTTGCCACTGCCTTGATAATGAAGTCATTGACGGAAACACGAACGCCTTCCTTCTCGTACTTCTTGTTCACATTGGCGCGCAGCTTCAATAGCTGCAAGAAAAAGATGAGTAAATAGAAAATGTGAAAAGACGATCTTTAATGATTCCTGCTAAACGACACTCACCTTGTCGACTTCGCATTCGACAGTCACGTAATAGTGTGGCAGATTTTGCTTAGACTCGAGCAGGCGTTTGGCAATCACTGAACGCATAGTGGTCAGTGGGATGTCCTTGAAGGCAGCAGGAGCTCCTGGCTTCGCAGCGGCGGCGGCGGGTGCTGGTTTTGGTTGTGCGGCTGCAAGATCACCAGATTTAAGTGAGCCATGGACACCAGAACCTTTGCCTGCACAAAAGTTTGGGATATTAGTAACGCACAAGAACGATGGAGCATTAGTGATGGCAGTGTTGCATGCACACAGCAGGATATGGGGATTAGTGATAACAACCTTGTAAGCGCATCTGTCGAGTTTCGGCTAATTTCTTGGCCATGGGACTAGCATAGACGCGACCGCCACTTGGGGGTGCTGGACTACCTGCTGGTGCGGCAGCTGGTGGTGGCGGTGGTGGTGGTGCAACTGCGGCGGCAACTGGGGCAGCGGCCACAGGCGCTGGTGGGGGTGGAGCAGCGGCTGCTGGTGCAGCAGCTGGTGCACTTCCGGTATCCTGGAAATCTTTAAAGGCAGCTACGCTCTCCGCGTCGGGCACAATGATGCAAACCAATTGACCAATCGGCACATCCTTACTGCCACCGGGAACCAATATCTTGGCCAGATAACCTTCCTCTGGAGTCTCAAAGCCCATGGTAGCCTTATCAGTTTCAATCTCGCACAGCAGATCGCCTGCAAAGCAGTAAAACAGTCAATAATCAAGGCATATAAATAAAAAAAAAACTGTTTACCTTCGTTAAGCTTGTCGCCTTCCTTCTTCTCCCAGCTGACAATGGATCCGCGTTCCATTGTGGGTGACAGAGCGGGCAGAGGTACGCGTATGTGCTCCGGCAGGCTGGCGTAGGAACGGGCAAAGTTGTAGCCCCATGTCGACAGCACTTGGGGTTTGCTAAGGATCGGTTTGTTCAACGTTGAGCTGCAATCAGCAAAATAACAATTTGTACTGCTGAAGTAATTGATGAGACGGTAGACAGATCAGCTGACAGCAAGCTGTTTTGCTGATGTTGCTATCACTGTTAATGTTATCGATAACACGCACACACAAAATGTAAACAATTGCAGTTGATTTACCAATCAGAATTATGTTAGACAAAATATCACACATGCCGCGCTTATCAACGGAACGCTAATGTTAATCAGAGCCATCATGCGACGCTGATTTGATAATCACGCACTGGACACACGCATACACGCACGCAAATTGCTGCCACCTGCTGCCGCCGCCGCCGCCGCCGCCACCGCCACTCGCTACCCTGCTGCCCACATTGATTGGGGTGGCAAATGCAGCCTCTGGCATTTGCAATATTACACAACACACAAGTTTCTAACCTCAACGCTGTGCAGCAATCAATTTATCTTCGCTGTAAGCACATCCTACCTGTTTGCCTGTAGATGACAGGTGTTGCTCAGAGCACGCACTCCATAGTTGGCCCCACGTCGCACAGCCTGAGACCGGAGGAAGACAGCGCGTAGAGCGCCGAGTTCTTTTCGTGTTGTACTCAATGAACGCAACATTCTCGTCTTTTTATAATTTATTCGATGTGGAATTATCTGTCGCCTGGACGCGCTTAAATGATACCAATGAGTTTAAATTAATATCGCGAATGCGTTTTCGTAATTTGGATAAGTAAATCGAATCGAATTATAAGTCGAAAAGTTTTAAACCGAAGGTTTGCAAGCAGCCGACCTTATTTAACGCCACTAGGTCACGACTTACTACGTCAAACAACTCTGTTCATTTGCTGTGCAGCCCTTTAAATAGTTTACAGAAATGCTCCTCTCGACTGTCATAACAACATTGCTGCTCCTCACTAAGCGATTTGCGTTTCGATTAATCGCAGTTTCGCCTTATTATCATGTATTAAATTGCTTATTCTTGAATTTTTAAATTATGTTAAGCGGTTATTGGTATTGTATGAAAAGATATTGTAAAAAAAAAGAAAAGTAGCTGCCGCCTACGTTTTGAAGATGGCAATTAATAATGAAAAAATGTTATTAACAGCACTTTTAACAGCATCTGTACATAGTCTGCTAGCATGCCGTTATCTATTGCTATCAATACAAGCCAAAGCCAAATATATATTTGAAAAATTCATATTAGTGTTAAACTAAAGAATTTGTGTTAACCGTATTAGTATTAGAATAACTAAAGAATAATAAAAAAGTTGATTACTAATCAGGTTCCACCGAGATTTGAACTCGGATCGCAGGATTCAGAGTCCTGAGTGCTAACCATTACACCATGGAACCACATGCTAGTTTGTCATCCAGAAATACATAAAGTGTAACATAGCATTGATTTGCTACCTACAAAACGTAAAATGCGTAAAAGAGAAAGTTTTCGCATGTAAAAACAAAAACAAGAATCTGCAGCTTCACTTTACTAACATTTTACCTCTAATATTTAAATTATTGATTTTCGTAGAAATTACTATTACAGTTTGGCATTCAAAAATTGTTAAATGTTGTTAAATTTAATAATTGAAATACACAATTAAAAAAAGCGTATTACAAATTGAATAGTCTTATTTTTGACATCACCCGGTGTCGAACCCAGTACCTTAAGACTCTTTCACAATGCCTTGAAATTGTAAATAATTTAAGAATACAATTAAGCTATGCAATTTAATACACTATCCTACACTATCGTTATCACCGTAATGAAAAATCAATGACCATTTAAAGTTTTAAACACATTTTATTGATTTTTTTTTGCATTTTTCATAAGCATTTATTACTAAAAATCCTAATTAGAATTGCCAGCGCGCGTTTGTTTCCATGTCCATTATCACGAATCCATTTGCGGGTCACAGTCACAGTGTTGGTAATTGCCTTTAGTTAGTCGTAGTGAGAATAAGCCGTTAGCACTTAGCCGTAATACGAGTATGGCGAGTAGGCAGAGTATGCAGAGTA
Organism: Drosophila albomicans; assembly: GCF_009650485.2. Taxonomy (NCBI): domain Eukaryota; kingdom Metazoa; phylum Arthropoda; class Insecta; order Diptera; family Drosophilidae; genus Drosophila; species Drosophila albomicans. The sequence continues at coordinate 22,048,462 of NC_047628.2, read as the reverse complement.
AGCATAGGGGCTGGCACCATAGTAGAACTGTGGGGCTGGCTCAGGGCTGGCGATGGGCACGGGAACGGGGGCGGCACGGGGAGCTGGAGCTGGTGCTGGCACGGCGAGGGCAACAGCGAAGAGAGCGGCGAAGAAGACAGCGAGCTGAAGGAAAGAGTTAGTGAATTAAAGCCCGACTCTTCTCTTGAATTTTCGTATCCTTGCGAACTTACCAGCTTGAACATTTTGGTAGTTTTTTGGGGTTTTGGTTGTTGTTATTGAAACAATTGCACTTGATGTTTTGATGCTGTTTGACCAGATACGCCGGCTATTTATACTCTAAACTGATGCTCATGACTTATGTATGATGACCAACCGACGAAAATCGACATCGCAATTTCGACTTTTGTTCACATTTATAATACTTCTAATTGGTTGTCCCAAAATTCGCATACCCTTCGCACAGAGTACTCTACCTTTCTCGACAGGTGTGTGACAAAATTAAAAAACAGGTTTGCGTGAGTGTATTAAATGTTCTGCATGCGTTGAATATATCTCACTTTTTGTTTTGATAGTTTTGTAAGCCGGGCAGAACAGCAGAACAGTAAGTATCTCTCGCATTCTAATGACTTCTTATCGCCAACTCATGATTTGGCAACTATCGTATACGAATAAGCATTTAGCATTCACTTCTCCACAATCCACAATCGAGAACTCTTCTCTGTATTGGTGTTCACTCTTTTGTATTATGAACTGACCTTCAAAGTGATTACTGTTTTTTGTTTGGTACTTGCGATCAGACACAATTTCGCTATGCGAATTGCATGTTAATTAAGCAAAGGCTTATTTCACTCTTATTTCACTCGCCACATTTCGAAGACATTAAAGTGATAAATGATTGAACGTATGAATTTCAATTTGCGAATCAAAACAGAAGCTCAAATAATTCCAGAATAGAAAATGGTTATTAAAAGTTTGCAATAGAAAATAAAAGGGAATATCGTAAGCACTTGGTGAACTCATTGCTCACTTTAATTATTTAATTATCTTAATTGAAATGCAGTGAAAAAATATTAAGTGTTTTTACTACGCAGTTAATTTAGCACCTTATTGAAAAGAGTGCACCAAGTGATTCAAACTACTTTTCCGTATTAAATCGTATTAAATGATTTTCAAAAATAAATACTCAAAAAATAAACAAAGCTTACAATGAAAATCTAAGCAAAAACGCTATAAAAATATATAACCACTTAAAACACTTTTTGGGTAATTAAATAAAAACTTATTAAATGGAATATCTACAAATGCTTTTCTAATGAATACAATCACTTTAATATTGCAATTGATTATTTAATAAACAAATCGGGCTAAAATTTTATTTTATTTGTAATTGTTTGTTTGTAACGGTTTCCTGCTTTCGGAGAGAAAAGGAGAACTTATACTATAATTCCCTTTCAAGTTAAACCCTTTGAAATTATATTCCTGTCAGATCAAGTACCATTTTGAATAAAAGCAAAATATTGCGGTATTTTTTTTTTTTTTCAAAATATACCCAAAAAAACAAATACATAAATACTAAATATATACCAAATGGTATTTTTTGTTATACCGATATAGAACCACATTCAAAATATACCATAGACGGCATAATATATAATACCATATTGTCGGCCAAAGCAACTAAAACCCCTAGTAAGTAGACGTTTTTGCCCATGCAAAAGTATTTCTTTAATAACTTGCACAATTTTTATCTGATCGTAACCAAATTTTCAGGAATCACAATTACTATAAATATTATTGTACATACCAAAATTTGAAACAAACTTGATCTGCGTGCAAACATAACAAATGCTGTCGAAAAAAAATTATAGCTCTATCTCTCGTAGTCTCTGAGATCTAGGTGTTCATACGGACAGACGGACATGGCTAGATCGTCTCGGCTGTTGACGCTGATCAAGAATATATATACTTTATAGGGTCGGAGATGCCTCCTTCTACCTGTTACATACATTTCCTGCCGGCACACCCATTGTGCCTAAAGTTTTTGCAAGCGTGATAGAGTGTGGGAAATAGATAATTTAGGTAGCTTTTTGTGAGTAAATGATTTGCTGATTTTGTCATAAAATAATAACAAACTGTGGCATCAATCAAAACCCAGCAAATTACACTCATAACGAGAAAAATATGAGAACTCGCAGCAAGTGAGTTGACAAAAAAACAAAGAGACGATGGCAAATGACGACGTCGCTCCATATCAATTGTGCAATGGAGCCGGATTAAGAAACAATATATATTTTTTTTGGCACAAAGCACCCGCGGGGCTTATATGTTCTTTATATGTACATATATATATATATATATATTTTTTTTTTACCAAACGATTCGCATATGGAGCGACATGCTCACATTCAGATGGCTATTAGTGAGTCGTTAGAGAAAAAAATGAAGCTATAACTCGTCTAACGAATGCAGATTGAATATTAAGAGGCAACAAGGCGACATTGCAACGATGCGATGATGACGCCACACAATGGGTTGAGGGAGGACTGCAGGTTGAAGGGTGGAAAGGAGGCAGCTAAGCAGCTTATCGCCGTCTCCCGATTACCGTGTGCTAATGACGCTGGCGATGATGTCAAGATGGGAATTGGGAATTGGGAATGTCGCTGCCATTCACTTTGTCAGTGGGTCGCTTATAAAAGCCAGAATTCGATCAAACATCAACTGCAGTTTGATTCTGTGTGCGTTCCAAGTAGATAGCTGAGAAATCTTTTCCATCACCATGTTGAAGCTGGTGAGGAAACAACGCATTCATCAAGTCGCAATCACCACGATTATTTGGGGTTTATCCACATTTTGTTTTTTTTTAGGTATTCCTTTTGCTCGCCGCTTTGTTGGCTCTGGCTGTGGCTGTGCCTGCTCCAGTTCCCGGACCGAATCCCGCTCCCAGTCCTCAATTCTTTTACTCCGCTGGCTACCCGGCTGTGGGTTATGCCTCGCCATATGTCTACTATGGTTAAACGTTGATAATAAAAACACATTGTCTGCATTTCAAAAAACAAGCTCTCCACAAGTTTATTTATTTATTCAAAATCTACACCGTGTTATCGGAACACATTGACCACTCAGATCAACACAACTGCAATGGGTGCCAAGGGTAATTGATTTCTCGCTATTATCCAGGTTAGTCGCGTAGCGTGCAGTTACACATAATAGGTTCAATAGGATGAACCAGAGCAGGTACCTCCACTTTAGAAGCATTGCGAATGTGCACTGCTTACAGCGCGATTCTTTGTGTTGCTCTCCGCTGCAAGGCCTGGATTGGGAAAACAACATTGCCGATAATGAGATAAGAGTGCAATGTTTTATATATTGCTCTTATATAGAACACACCGGGTTATCAGCAGTCATTCACTTAAATTCCGGTTAGTAAACATTGAAATATTCAAAAATGAATGAAATTGCGCTCACAATAATATCGAAATTTTCGATAAACTACTCCAACGATCATAGCGCACTCTACCGAAAGTATCTGGAACTACGCGATTTTGGAACTTCTTGAAATGGCGCCATATGGAGCGGTATAAAAGTCATCGATAAATTGCCCGATAATGCGGTTGAAAATAAAAAAACGTATTGATTATATTCAAAATATATATAATAGTTTAATTTTTTTATTCGTTTTTCATGAATTTATCCGCACATAGCTCTCGGCAGACATATCCCATTTACATGACAAATACAAGATGTTCCTAGGGCAATACGTAATCCTTGCTCTGCACTTGGGCGGAAGAATAGGGTTAATATGATCATAAAAAGCAAAACTCGCGACCACTTAATAAACATTATGAATGTTGTATTCAAAACAAATCTTGTACTACTGTCAGCAAAATCGAATAGCGATTGATTATTTATAGTGTTGTCTGAAAGCATGAACATGATAAGGCAAGTGCAAAAGGCGTACAACTTTGAGCCGATTAAAAAGCTTTCTATAGTAATTGTAATACAAATTACTGTATTTTACATGCATCTTTATGGAACTACTTATCAAATTGCAATAAAAGTTCTACCGCCATCTATTGTCCAATTATTGAATTACATATACGACGCCATCTATTTGCTATTGAACGCAAAGTGTACTACAACTCACAATTATGGTACTAAAACTTAAACTTGGTGTTATACGCAAAGCATGGTAAGTTGTTTTTATACCCGCTACCCATAGGGTAGAAGGGTATTATAACTTTGTGCCGGCAGGAAATGTATGTAACAGGTAGAAGGAGGCATCTCCGACCCTATAAAGTATATATATTCTTGATCAGCGTCAACAGCCGAGACGATATAGCCATGTCCGTCTGTCCGTCTGTCCGTCCGTCCGTCTGTCCGTCTGTCCGTATGAACACCTAGATCTCAGAGACTATAAGAGATAGAGCTATAATTTTTTTCGACAGCATTTGTTATGTTTGCACGCAGATCAAGTTTGTTTTAAATTTTTGCCACGCCCACTTCCGCCCCTGCAAATCAAAAAAATCGAATAACAAGCGTAATTTTAAAGCTAGAGTTACGAATTTTAGTATATACAGTAATAACTATAGTAGTTATGATCCCTGAAAATTTGGTTGCGATCAGACAAAAATTGTGGAAGTTATTAAAGAAATACTTTTGTATGGGCAAAAACGCCTACTTACTAGGGGTCTGAGTTGCTTTGGCCGACAATCTGGTATATTGTGCCGTCTATAGTATATTTTGAATGCGGTACTATATCGATATACCACATATACAATTTGGTATATTTTTAGTATTTTTTGCAGTATATTCGGTATATTTTGAGAATAATACCGCAAAATATATTGCTTTTATTCAAAATGGGTAGCGGGTATCTCACAGTCGAGTACATTCGACTGTAGCTTTCTTACTTGTTATAATTGCGTTAACTACGCTGTGCTACTTTTCTACTGTAGCAAAGTCCTTGTAATTCTTCATATGCTAGGATGTGCTATTTTATCATAATTGCGTTAACTACGCTATGCTACTTTTCTACTGTAGCAAAGCCCTTGTAATTCTTGTTATACGTTCATATGCTAGGATGTGCTATTTTATCACACTTTAGTACACAAGGAAACACGTGAACTTCCCCAGCTTTCCGTTATCGAAACCATTACGAAATTTACCCCTAGCAACATATTGCAGCCAACAGGATGTTGGTCAACATTGCCAAAAACCAAAAAAATGTAATAAATGTGGAGCGACGAAGTTGGAGCTTCCTCTTCAAATGAAATCGTGCTGCCCACGAAGAGTCGAACGGAAATTGAGGATTCCATAAGAGGCATACGGCTGCATATCCTTCAGTGCAATTTCTGATTTCGCAGTGATTTGAACTGAGCGCGCCAAAAAACAAACGAAATTCAATACAGCGAACTCGAAGTTCGCGTATCGTTTATCCTGCTTCGCGCTTCGTAAGCCAACGAACAGCGTGTCCTGTCGTTACAGCTTCAGTTCATTTTTGGCACTCGTTCACAATGGATCACGCACCGCGTCACACGCATTGGACATTATTATTATCATTAGTCCGCCGAGTGCGAGCAATATACGTAATATTTGTGAATGTGAACGTAGTGTGAAGGACGTCATCGAGTCACGAGACTCGAGAAACATGAAACAAGAAACGAAGCAAAACAAAAACAGTTCTGACTAAAGGATATGTGGCCGGAAATGTTATCTTTCTCGTTGCCGATTTCGCGTAGTGCAACAGCAGCAATAATAACAAAAACAACTTGTAGTTGAAAAGAAAAAAACATAAAAGGAAGGAACTGCCAGAAAACAGCTCACAAGCCCAAAGGGGGCAAAAGAAAAACAAAAAACAAAAAAATGATTATGTTGATGGTGCCACTGAGGCAGCCACTGTCTATGGCCAAAGTCCCAATGTCCCTGCCCCTGCCGTTGCACCTGTCTCAGTTTCAGTCTCAGCGTCAGCTACAGTCTCCATGTACGTCTACATCTCAGTCTCCGTCGCAGTTCGAGGCACTAGATCTATGGTTGCCCATGGCGCTGATGTCATACATTTGTGCCCATCAAAGTGAAAGTGTTGTTGTTGTTCCCACTGCTACCAAAGCTACTACTACTTTTGCTCGTGAGCCTTCGTGTTGGCCAACTGTCAACTGTCTACTTGGTCGCAGTCGCAGTCATGTGTCGTTATCCTGCAAGTGAAAACAAAAGTGTTTTGTGCGCTATGCGAAAGTAATTAACCAGAAAAATTCAAGAATAAACCCAAAACAACTTGTGAAGTTTTATGAAGTGAAACTAAACTGAAATTAGGATTACTCAAGACTAAAGCAAATCACATCACAACTCCATTAAAGGATTATAACATTAATAAATCGTATCAATACAATGGATAGTTTCATATTATTATGTTGTCTCTTGCAGTTGTTCAGAAATGGTGAGCATTTGTTCCTAATATCGAAAGTGTTTAAACAATATTTGCATTTTAGTAATAAATATAAAATATACAAATATTTACACAAATGTTCTTTGTGAAAATAGTTTTAATTTCGATTGAAAGTTCACTTTTCGTCTTGCATGTTTGACAAAGCAACAAAAAAAGTGCAGCATACTTTTGGGGCGCAACACAAATATTGTGTATACGACATGCATTTGAAAGAAATGTTTGTTATTTGCTCTACGCTGCAGTCTGTCGTTTCCAAATTCAGTACAATTAAAATAATTGATGCTGAAACATTTTGGCAATTTTGGCTTTTAGAATTTAATATCCGGTACATTCATATTTCAACATTTGTGTGTTGCATTTGCTCTTCGTTAGTATCCGATTTAAAACCAGGCGAATGTATTTTGTGTTTTGGGAAATCTGTTTTAGAGAACTTAATAATTGTTGTGGCTGTTAGCTTACTTGAATATCTGATTACAATACAACAAGTCGCTTGAGTTTGAGTATTTATTTATTTAGAAAGTTGATTACTAGTTGTGGTAATTACCTATTAAATTAGCAAAATATTTGTATTCGTTTGATTAGGATTATCATATGTATTATATACATCAAGCGAACTTAGTACGCTAATTAAAAGCTATGCATATCTTAGTCACTACCTTACGCCATAAATAATGCGAATATTCTGCGCAACAGAACAAAAAAAAAAAAAAAACAAAATAGTCGGCTCAACAATGTCCAGACTAGTCCACTCCCTTTATTTGCCACGTCATAAAATTTATCCATTAGTCACTTATGCGAAAAGGTTATTTCACTCATTTGCCATGGCGAAAGTAGTTTTTGCGCTTTTCCCTTTAAGCTTTCTTTCTTCCGCTGTTAAATTATTAAATTTACTCAATGATTTAACTACATAAACTTGCTCTATAAGTTCACATAAACAATTGGGTAATTTAATTTTGTAGTTTTTCAAAGTTTTCTCTAGCAATCGAGATACTTTTTTGTATGGTAATGTTTATTTTCAATTTAAAATGCTTTGTGCAAAAAGTGGCCTCTGGGCTACAGACTGTGTTGTTGGGCGTGGTGAGGGTAGAAAATAAGAAAGTAACATCGCGTGCTGGGAATTGTTGTTCGTATATATGTATATGTATATGTGAAATGACCAACAAATTGTTAACAAACATTCCATGAAACTTATTAAATTATGCTTGAAATTCACTAAACATTGCGTAATGTCTGTAAATAAATTGTTTGATACGCAAAAAAAAAGAAAGATAATGAGTCAAGCTTCAAAGAGTGGCATTTCTTTTCAAAGTTGGTATTGAAATGTTTTCGGCAAGTTGGCAAGAGGCATCGAGATTTCGCACAAACAAAAAACACTACGTAAAACACAAAAAGGTGCAGACATAAAAGATTTGTGCATTTTCCTCAGCTATCTGCTTCCATCTACAGTTGTAATTAAATCAAAGGAAAGCCAAATAGAAAACCGAGCACAGCTGTTTTTCCTTTTTTTATGGAACCCATCGAGGGGATAGTTGCCAGTTAATATTTTGCTGTAATTTTCCCGTTTTTTCCTTGAATTCTTTCTCTTTTTTTGTTTTGCTGGTGCAAAGAGAGAGTTAAAAATATTTGCAACTATTCGTACAACGATGGGCAAGTGATAAATTTAATGCACATTTTTACAGCAGCTGCAGTTATCGGAGTTGAGAGTCCATCGATGGCCGTTGGAGATGGTGCCGGAGAGATGCTGGCATCGTCTCAGCCACCGCCACCGCCATCAGCACTCACGCTGACGCCATCGACGCCATCAATAACGCATTTTGTAAATGACTCCTTCATCATCTTCTGCAAAACAGTACAAAAGGATATCGACACCAAGTGGCGTGATCCCCGTGGCCAGACCCGTGAGAATACCAAAGGACGTGTCCACATCGAGAAGAAGACGGGTAAGCAGACAACAACAACAAAGAGGATAGACAGACAGACGGAACATAAATGCTATAAGTTATGCTAAAGTAGCCAGTGCAGAGTGCAAATTCTCAAACTGAATCATCAACTCCCCTCTCCCCTTTCACTCACGCTGTCTAGGTCTGTTGGCTCTCGTCTTTGAGCATATTTCACTGGACGATAAGGGCAACTGGACCTGTGAAATGGACCCAGCTGCCGCTGCACGGGAACCAACAAAATCATTTGAGCTACTCGTAAATCGTAAGTTCAACTATCTTTGCAAAAACATATTTATACTGAACAGTATCTGTGTGTTTGTTTGAGTGTGTGTGTGTAGGCTTGCAAGTGTTTCAAGTGTAGATGGAAATGTTCTTCTTACAAGCTGATACTTATTTATGGCATAGATGTAATAAGCTGTGTATGAAAAATAGAAAGGCATGAATAACTATGTAAGATTCCAAACTGGTTCCACATTTACATAGATTTATGATAGGTGTATTTCAACAACTTGCAGTTCAACTGATTTACTAGCTTTAGCTTCATAAAACTGTGGGAATATAATAAATTTAAGATAGTTATATTATTAATGATTTTAAGCTAGACAAAAATACCACACAATGAAAAGAGCAATAAATATAAATTATGTAGGTTTATTATAGGCGTTAAACTGATTTACTTTCTTTAGCTGAAGTCAATAAAACTTTTGAAATATATTGGCATCAGTCTAGTCATATTTTTAACGATTTTAAAAGTCAAGTTTTAATTGACTATTGTCAAAATAAGTTTGTTAGATACTAAACAGGTTCCACATAATAATATAGAACAAATATATTATATTGAGATATGACACAACTATTTTAACAACTTGCAGTTCAAATGTTTAACTTTCCTTAGTTCAAGTCTATGAGAATATATTGAATATAAACTAGATATATTTTAACAATTTTAAAGTAGAGTTCCACTTGGATAATATTTCGAAATGCAAATTTCTTTTCTCTGTCAATTCAAAGACCAAAAATAATTCTATTTCTTTTGAGACTTTACTTATATTAGGTTGGCATATTTAAAATTCACAGCATTTGTTATGCAAATCTCTTATCAGGCAGCTGCAATTTTGCCTGTGAAATTTTCTGTTAAAGTCCGCACACACATTTGTTAGTAATATGTTTAATCAGCTGCAAAGTCAAGCTAAGCTGGCAAATTGCAAACTGCTTATTGACACAATGTGACACAATTGAGCAATTTCCTTCTGGTCTTTCTCTTACTCAAAATAAAACACAGAGAAGATCTCGTTTGACAAGACGGAGCTGGTGCAATCAGTGCGCGAAGGACGCGATGCGCTGGTCAATTGCTATGTCAAAGGACAACCAGCACCGGAAGTCTCTTGGCTGCACAATGGCGAATACATAAACAGTGAGTAGTCGTCAGTCAACAGTTTAGGCAAACGCAAACTGTATTTGCCAAATCAACTGAAACAATTTGGTCTCTTTGCTCTCTCATTCTTCACTCTTAACTCGCTTGTGTAGCTGTGAACTCGACGAAGCATCGACGCCTGTCGGACGGACTGTTTATCCGGAATGTGAGTCAAACGGATGCCGGAGAATACACATGTCGCGCCATGCGCATCACGCCCACATTTTCCGATTCGGATCAGATAACGATACTGCTAAGGATACAGCGTAAGTGATAGAAACGCGATTGAAGATGCAAGTGTTTAGTTAATGATTAGTTGATTAAGAGTTCTCCGCTCTGATTTTAATTATTGCGCAGCACATGACGTATACTTGATATACATATACGTGCATTATAAAGCAACCAACACCCGTTTAATCACTGACTGCATTCATTTGAGTGCTATAGGATTACAGCGTCGCTTTCAATTGAGCTGTGCTTTGCCGTCAAAATTTTACTAATGACTCTCGACTATTGACTGAAAGTAACCCAACCCGCACTCCAATACAAAGCTGACCGAGAGTCGTGTCTGTCTGTCTGTCCGTCTGTCTGTCCGTTCGTCTGTCGCAAGAGCAAACAGCAGGCAATGGCAACAGAACCGAAACTAATTTGTAGCTCTGTTGAAATGCTGCAATATATATGTTTGCATTTCCTGAGCAATAAACCTCAATGAGCCCCAGTGACGTCGACGACAACGAGAGAGAGAGAGGACGAAATGCTAAAATGTGCCATCAGTTTACGCTTGAATGGAGCTCGCTTGTGGCGCTGTGCAAAAAGTGTAACTGATGTGCCGTGTGCGGCTTCAGCTGGGGGATTTGCCTAAGACAACGATGGGGACAAAGTGCTGGCTGGGCTGCTTGCACTTTCCCCCCCTCTCACTCTTTCACTCTCTCACTGGCAAATAGTGAATCCTTGATGCGGGTGCAATAAAGCTTCCATTACTCTCTCTCTCACACTCTCACTCCGTGTTGCAGATAAACCCCATTGGTCATACAACGAAACGTTGCCAATGCAATACGCCTATGTGGGTGGCGCCGTTAACCTTAGCTGCGATGCAATGGGAGAGCCACCGCCATCGTTCACCTGGCTGCATAACAGCAAGGGCATCGTGGGCTTCAATCATCGCATCTTCATGGCCGACTATGGGGCGACACTGCAGCTGGATATACGCAATGCCAGCCAGTTTGGCGACTACAAGTGCAAGGTGGCCAATCCCTTGGGCATGCTGGAGCGCATCATTAAACTGCGAACGGGCATCAAGCCAATTGGACCCACACGCATTCAGCTGAAGCGTTTGTATCCGGACGCTCTCGAGCTCGATCTGCGCTCGCCTCGCATGACCAACGCCACCGATGAGATGCAAATCTTTGGCTATCGCGTCGCCTACATGAGCGAGAGTGATTTCAAATACAGTGCTGGTAACTGGAGTCATGCCAAACAGCGCGATTTCTCCTTCCATCGCGGTGAGTAACTCCCAAATGATTTGCTTTCCCATTTTGTCAGCTATATTTTGATTGTGTTCTGTTTTCATTTTAATGCCAATCTATATGATATTCTGTGATATTTCCTTATAACTGATTGGTCGAATAAAACTTCTAAAATCGATAACAAAATATTGCATTGAAAAATAGTATTCAAACTATATTTAGTGCGATTAAGGCATAGACTCTTAAATCAATCTGTTTAAATAACTCACACTTGTAAAATATGTCTTCTAATTTAACCCTTTCATGCCCACTGTTGCCCACATTGACTTTACATATAACATTTACATTTTTGTACTTATTTATATATATGGATGGAAAAATGTTACCCAAAAGGCAACATTGCAGTAAGGACATACCAAAGGACTTGGAGTATCGAAAATCGGAATGAAAGATACTTAGGGCTCCTTTTAATCATTTATGAAAATATTTTCTATGTGTACCCATTCTAATTTGGTCATGAAAGGGTTAAAAAACTAATGTATTCTTTAAAGAAAAAGTCAAATCAAGATGTTAGCTATTTTATTTTTATAAGAATAAAATATTCTATATATAGAATAAAACTTCTAAAATCGATAACAAAATATTGCATTCAAAAATAGTATCCAAACTATATTAAGTGCGATTAAGGCATAGACTCTTAAATATATTTAAAGGATTTATTTTCTACAGCTGTAATATTCTGTAAATATTCTATGTAGCTGTAAATATTCTATATATTTAAAGGATTTATTTTCTACAGCTGTAACTTTCAAAATTGACAACGAAATTAATATTTAAATTCTTAGAAGACTTTATTAAATAGTCAATTATTAAGTGAAATTTGCCATCACTTTCTAACGCATCGCTTCAATCTATTTTGGTTGCAGGTCATCGTTTCATTGTGCCACATTTGAAGAGCAACACGACGTATTTGATGCGAGTGGCATCCCGTAATCTGGCTGGTCTGAGTGATTGGAGCACGGTGAGGAAATTTGCCACTGCAACGGCATCAAGCTGGAAGGCAATCAGCTGGCAGCTGCTAATGATATCGTTCATTGGCCTCGCTTTGATGTGGTATTAAATGAGTAGGAGTGGAGAACATTAAATTATTTGCATTGATTATAGAATTATTGATTATTCGTTATTACGACAAACTGATTATCAATTATCGCGTTTTGAAAACCAAGTTAACTGAAGCCTTAGTTAATGTTGTTGCTGTTATTGCTGCTGAATATTTTGGAAGCATCTTGTGTTTATGTGTGTATCTTCTGTGATAAAGTTTTGTGTGCCATTCACTTACGATTGATTATCCCTCTCCCCAACCCTGATTATATAGAGAGAGACGACTGCTTTGCAAACGAATTTGTTCATACCCATCATCATTTCAAATATGAAAATTTGTTTAATCGACTACAACTATTGGTTTTGATTTTGCGGAGACAAAGAAAGAATCTATAGATAAATTCGAAACAAAACAAAAGTAAACAAAGCAAAAAAAAAAAACATATGCATTGTCAACTCTACCTTATACGAGTAATATGATAGTTAAATCTAAATTTAGCCTAACTCTACATCAATGTTGTTCATGCGATACTAAATAAATATTTAAATAGCATCTAAGATCTTCCCAAACACACACACACACACTCACACACAACAAAACTCACTTTGATGAAATTTACAACAAAAAAGTCCAAGTTATTGAATACAAAATGCAATGAGAAAAGAAAACCAAAAACAAAATAAAAGTATTTATAAACTGAATATTGTGTAATAAAGCAAAGAAAATGCAAACCAAATCAATAATAGATGTGGATTTATATATGCTTAATTCCAAAATGAGAGCAAACCAAACCGAAATTGATAATGCAAATAAACGATTTAGTTGTTAAGCCGACGGTACGTATGAGTAATATGGAAATAAATTCATTTGAATGTGTAAAATGTGTGTGTTTTTGTAGCAAACTTTCTGCAGCTTTTAAGTGCTATTTTATTGATATGCACTTGTAGGTGATTCTTTGCAAAAGATTAAAGTCACTATATAGATTTATTGTATGAAATAATTTCGGTATTGATGTAACCTTAACTGCGTTTACTTATTTCAACATATTCTTAGATTTGTTTATAGCCACAGCATTAAGAATCTGCGATTATATTGACTGATAAAGATGCAAATAGTTCGTATACTTAATATACTAGCTGCCACCTGATTGTTGACCAAATTTATGCTGCGCTATTAAACCCTTAAGCAGCATAATAAACTAGCTCATAAAAGTCAATAAACCAGTCAAATTGCCAAGCATTTACATCAGTTAAGCATAAATCTCAGTTGGGCAGAGCACATTACATTACGTATACGTAATGTGCCATGAGCAAGCTTAAGCCTTAAGTAAAAGGAGAGAATCTCTCATTTTTTTTGTCGTTGCTGGAAGTTAAGTGGCGACAAAGCCTTCACAGTCGATGCAGACTCTCGGCTCTCGAGGCAGCAGCGCTATTTGCGTAAGCCCAAAGACATTGTCGGCTATAAATGAACATTAACGCTATCGGCTATCGGGTCGTAATAACTTATTGTCTGTCTTTTATTTTATAACACGCTCGCGATATGTTTTAAAGTCTGCAAATATTACAGGTCAATGCAATTCCGGTCGCAAACGTGACGGCATAAAAAACAGCAGCGCCAAAGAGCGAAAAGAAATAATATAAAAATATTGCCATAAAATAAATAAAAAGAAAAGGTGGTAGGTAAAACACAGAGAGAGAGAGAGAGAGAGAGAGAGAAAGAGAAAGAACGGAAGAATTGCATATTTACATAAATGATTCGTTTGCCTATAGACGTGTAATGCGCTTATTATTAAAACACAATTTATTGAAAATTTCGACCATGTTCGGCCAGTTGTTCTTAACTGACAGATTTCAACTTTCACTCGGAGTACACAATCCCTTTCGCATCGACCAGCGAACAGTTGCAATTTACCATTTTTACCCGCAAATTGACAATGTGCACCGACAGCAAAGAAGATTAAATCAGTTACTGTTGCTGCAATTTCAATAAAATCCATATACAATATTGTAATTCATAACGAACTCTTGATACACTAGCATTAACTGGACTGAAGTAAGATCTTCATGCGTTTACGAACTTTGTAATAAAGTGGTAAACCATAAGCTGATTGAAAACTAAAGGTTAGCAAATTTAAGTTTTAAGCTGAAAGATAAAATCTAAATCTCAATGCATAATTCTGTCTTTTGTATACATTTTGCAATTAACTCACACAAATCACTTGCAAGACAGCCTGTCTGCTAGTCGACCAACTGTTCGATGCACGATGAAGTCAAACAATGACACCTCCATGGACGAATCATCTGCCTCCATTATTTACGATTACCGTACTTCCTCTTGTGCACAGTTTGTTTGGCAATTAATGGTTTCAGTGTTTTTCTTCTTGCTTTTTTATTGTGTACTGATAATGCATGGGAGTATTTGTGGATACTTGAGGCTACGTCTATATGAACTACATGCATACGTAGAGGTGGAGCTGGGTTGAATGGGCAGTAAACATTATTACCTGGGCTATCAGCTGCAGATGATTGTCGTCGTACGATGCATGGCGTCGGTTGGCTTCCTGCCGCAATCGTTTCGGTTTATTTTAATTAAAATTTACAATTAATATTTAATGAGTCGGGAGAGTGACACCCGGAGCATCAGTATCAGCTTCATCAGCAGAAGCAGAAGCAGGCAACACGTTCATATTGATGCAGCACATCAAATTGAATCTCCATGAGCGGCAAGATAGATGTGCAGCAAGGACATGCAAGGACCCATCTCTATCTCTCTCTTGTGTGTCATGGTAATTTTGTGAAAAGTAATTTTGTGCCACAGCCACGACAAATTGAATATAATTTGTCGCATCATCTGCATCAAGTGATTGCGAGTGATTTCCATTTACAGCATCACCAGACAGAAGCATTTATTGGTTAGTTTTATGCATATTATTAATAATAATGAATTACTTTGTCAGCACTTAATTGTACAAACTAAATGACAAATGCATGTTAATGCCAGTTAACTTAAAAGACGGACTCGAAAACTGAAACTTCATTTTGGTGAATCACAAAACACTCTTTAGTATCCACCCCGAAAACTAGATGGAGCCACTCCATAATTACATGGATCAATTCAAACACTAGATGTCGCCACTGTTGCAGGTATTCTCACTCCACATACATCAAATGCTGTCTTTGCTGTGACTTATCTTCTTCACTGCCGAAGCCATTGGGCTAATCAGAAGCGTATTTGCAAACATGTGTTTAGACAGTGTTCAGTATAAAGATTACATCCTTTCAATCCACATTTAATATGTGCTGCAACACCTCCCAAAATGGCCAAGCGTATCCCTCAAGATGCCCTCAGGCCCAAGACTTCAACATTAATTAAACCGCAAGTCATCAACAAATCATTAAGCTGTCAATTTGGCAATTTTGCCGTTAGGTGTAATAAATGCTTAATAACATATTTATGAGCAGCAAAACAAATAAGGACAAGCATGCAAATAAATTTCAATTTGATTGCGCTCTGATAGCTACAGCTTCAACTCGATTTTGAGTATTATGAGTGTATAAACGATGTTCGTAATAAAAGTGGTTATTTGCAGGGATAACCGCATAATTCAATATAAATTGATAGACAGAAATAATTACCATATTTGATTAGTAACTTACACGTATAAATCGCAATAAACTCCATAACGCAACTAGAAATGAAAAACAAAAGGAAAATATATTTAAAATGTGACACAAAAACGAGAGAAAAGAACTGCAATAAAGTAAAATAAATGGTAGTAGAAAATGCAAGTGGAAAAAAGTGAAATCTAGTAAAATGAATGAAAAGTCAAGGACATCTTCAAATGAAAGTAGAATAACAATACTGTGCGAAATAATAAATTAGGATCATAGCTTTAAATTTAGGAAGCACTTTACATTAAATATAGAGACAGCTAGCAGGTGTTTGCTGTAAATTGAATATACTTTGAGACCTTTCTGCAATGCTGCAAACGTAAGACTCTTTTCTAAATATCACGTATACGCAGCGTAAAATAGTGCCGTTGTAGTTGGGACACACATTGTCCTACGCCATTTTAAATCACTTTCAATAGATGTGCAGCACATAAAAGGTTAACAATATCGCAGTTATTTCTAGCACTTCCGCTTGACAAGCCCCAATGCATAAATGGGTCAGAGAGAGAGAGAGAGAGAGAGAGAGAGAGAGTGCACATTGCATACTGCCCCGATATCTGTCAAATCGATTGACATGTTGAACCCTCGCTTCGATGCATTGCCAAAAAAAAAATAGAGAAAGAAGGAATCAATGGCGAAACAGTCATTATTTAAACAAATTCCATTCAGCAGAGTTTTCACCCCTTTCATGCAACTCATCCCCGATTGTCTATTCGCCACACACCAACAACTTTTGCACCTTGTAACGACTTTTTAAGTGCCAAAATGTGGAGCACAATGAATATGTAAATCACCATTCTCAGAGGTCTGGGGGGAAAAGAGGACAAACGCGCGTTGTACGCGAAACAAATAGGAAAACGCGTTGAAAATGAAAATAAATGTGAATATTTAAGTGATTTATATGCAAGAACACTTCAACTGCAAATGTGGAATATGCCAAAGTCAGCATATGTTAAGGACTAAGGGATACAGACTGAGAGAAAGATGAAGGCAGGGATTGAGGGGGTGTGGGGTGCTTTTCATTTGAATATGTCAGTGGGTCTGAGAGTCATTCATTGTGCGGTGGTCTAGACACATGTATGACCCGACCTGTCTGTTACTTTCTACCACACAATCTTGGCCGGAGGGAAAGTAGGGAAAGGAGGGACAGGAGGAGGAAACCTTTCAGCATGCAAAATGGTTATTCTTCTCATTTGTCTCGTCATCAGCAAATTTAATTAATTTCGCAACAAATGAGCAGTCTCGAAAACCCTTTGAAAGACTGCAATTGTTTGTTTTATATTTTGTTAAAGCACAGTTAATGAATTTGTAAATTTAAAAGCTCAGCAAGTTGGAAGCAATATTTTTAAAATAGCATCAGTTCTAGAGGAAGTTATATATTCAAGATTAATTAATTAAAGTAATTCTGCTTCTTTTCTTACAAAACATTCAAGAGCAACATATTATCGATTACAATACAGGACGTCAAAAACTATTACATGAGTGCAATTAATTAAAAGTCAATTAACTAAAATAAATAGAGCAAGTAACCAATATTATCGTAAAGAAAATCGAGAGCTTCATTGATATTTTGGGTTTATAATAGAGAACAACAAGGAGTCAAGCAAAAGGGCAATTAATTAAAATTTAATTTGTTTTTAATCACAGACATTTTGCACATGCCACTGGAAATAACAAATTTGCAGTCATTTGCACATGTGGACAAACAAATTAAATCATTAAAAATGCAAAGGTAATAATCATGACAACGATACACAATACACGTGGCATCCCTTGCCTTGTATTTCGATCCCTTTTAATGGCAGCCACCCGTTTTGGGCCAAAATCGGCTTACAACCGAAACAAGAAATTGTAAACAATTTAAGCTATCTCTTTCACCATTTGATTAATTTCAATACAATTATATTATGTATAACCGGCAGACCAGAACTGCACCAGGCCATGACCAAAATGGGCGCAACGGTAACGTTATCCATTTTATACAATTTTTACCCATAGTCTTCTCTCATTGTTGTTGCTGCTGTGGCTGGTGTGAGAAATTGACATCTGCTGCATGGCAGACATGCAACATTTTTGGCCATTTTGGTTATTGTTATGGCTTTTAATGAATTCCATGCGGCCGTTAACATTTACAACAACAAATTTATGGCCATCACATGCAAATAATTAAGATACGCGCAACAGCCGCGTTCAAAGTGACAATGAATGTGATTTATCAATGAATAACAAGATTTTACGCTTTTAAAATTCTCGCCTAGAAAATACCCTAAATAAATTTAAAACTGCAAGAAAATGTTAATTGAAGGAGTTTTGTTGCTGATTAGGCATTAGAATAATTTAGACATATTAACATACAAATTCAAATTACTATAAAAAAGTTAGTTGCATTTTATATGCTGATTGCCAGTAACCAAAAAATTCATTGCATACTTTGCAGCTGAAATATGCAGAACAGTTGATCTCTGAAACTACCCTTGCTACTCAATACTATACACATTGAACGGGCTAGCTATCAACTGATGACCACAACATTCTCTCTCATCTTACTGATTCCCAAGGCTCTCTGACTGTACTGACTGCACCTGGAAGTTCCAGACAACTAGCAAATCGTTACTGAGTGAGCGGAACGTTTCTTAGCTCTATAACATCATAACAGAAATAAAAAAAGAGAGAGAGAGAGAGCGGCTGTGGAAGCTGCGAGCGCATGCCCCTGCAGGACTGAGTGCATCAGAACTTTCCAACTCTCACGACTCTGTGCAAGACTTTGAGCTGCATGCGCTGCTGCTGCTAGAAACTGTGTATACTTCTGATTGAGAGAGAGTACTTGCCGCAGTTATATGTACATATATGATTGTATGTACATATAAGAAGTCACTGCAGAAGCCGCTGTCATGTAAGTGAATGTAGCTTCGTGCTTTACCAAGACCAAGGTTGATAAAATACAGAGCGGGCCTTTGCTCTGATTGGACAGTTAGTTGTTGGTCTCAACAATAATGCCATTAAAAACACATGTAATATATAATTAGTTTTCATCTAATTCCGGGCAACATGCCTGTTTACAGAACCAGATTTATTCACTTGCACTAGTTCTGTTGACTTGCATAGCCCGTGATCTGTTTGCAGCTGGAAAGTCAAAAGCTTTTTATCGCTTACTTGCGACTCATACAAAAAAAGAATTAAAATCTGGATTGCCTGTATGATGCCATAAAACCAACATGCTTATACTGCGATTATTACCAATCTAATTTCATATAAAAAGCCAGTTAAATATTTTACTTGCGTCTTCTGTCATAATAAAATGCACAAAAAACTTATTAAAGCTGCTTAAACTTGCACACAGACAACATTATGTTAAATTATAAAGCTCGGTTCAGCAAAGAAAAAAGCTCAACTGAAAGCAAGTTGCATTTTACTTGTAAATGCAATAAAAACGTAAAAGTGAAATCAAGTTCCTTTAGCCGAACTGCAAATACCCTTGCTGTTTGTTTGTACCTATTTATTTGATATCATTCGTTTTTGCTTAAATGATAGTTTAATAAGAATAAAACAATTACATATTTCTTTTTTTAAAGTTATTACTTTGTAGGTTAACTTTTGAATGCAGCTTCTAGCTTTACATACAATTGTGTCAATTTCTGTATGCGGGATATTAAAACGCTCATGCTGTTTGCTATTTATGCAAGAAAATCAGTGCAGCGACACAGCGGCTTACACGCAACAAGGATGAAAGACATACGAGGAAGGCAGAATGGGAGGAAAGGAGAGACGAACTGTAACATTCTCGTACATCGCTTATATGATATTCAGCTCAGAATCAGAGAGAGATAGACAGAGAGTCGCAGACTTTGCCCACATTTTTTGCATTGCAGCATGTGTCAAGCTTTTTCTTTAAATGTCAGTTTGCGGCTATGGATGGGCGTAACGGGGTGTCGAGCGTGGGCGTGGCACCTCCCTCCATGCCTGCTCCACATTTCTTGCTTTTTGCGAACTGCCTTATGCGGATTCGTATGTAAATGAAACGAAAGCGATAAAATGCAAACAGGAAGGTGTGTGTGACTAGAATATACCCTAAAAAGCTATACATTTATACAATACTACAACTTTGTGCTCAACCTACATAGAAATCATTCACTGTTTAAAATGAATGACTTCCAACTATTATTATCGTATATATAATACTCACATATCAAGAATTTTGATATGACTACCCCAAGCAATTTGTGACAAACGAAAATGAAATGATAGAAAGCTTTCTTATCAAAAGGTCTGACATCACGGGTCTATTCCATATACATACATATTCATGCACAGCTGCGTAGATAATGTAAACAAAGAGAGAGTTATCAGAAACCTTTGCTCTGACATAGCAATTTTTCGCAAAACGCAATTTAAATTGAGTCCCTGTAAATAATGTTTTTCACTTGCGAGATCAGATGGCAGATGAGCCGACTTCTGTTAGAGTATCATTGCTAGTGTAACGCTAGTCGGTTTCTTAACCTTTCTTCTTATGACACATTCGCCTGGAACGGAAGAATCAATAAAAAGCAAACAAAGCAAATTACAGCGGGTCCACAGAAATAGCGCGCCCGCATACACAGACACACACACTTCCAAACACAATGCCAGCTAATTTTCGTTTTCTTTATTTTTACTTTTTTATTAGATTACAATAAGAATACAGTCATCATGCAAATTTAACAGTGAAACTTTGAGTAATCTTTTATTTAATATTATTATTGAATTCTAGCGGGTATCTCGACACACACGATATCGACATTATTCTGATCCTGTAGCTCCCATTTGACCAATACAGACACTTTCGGGTAGCTCTTTAGCACAGGCAATGTGGCCGTGTATCGATACGTTTCGTTCTTTTCCAATGGGCATTTTAAGCCACTGTCTTGGCACGCATCTGGATTGGAGAGGGGGAAGGGCATTTCAATGCCAAGAACTTTGCCGTGAACAACGGTTTTCACGGCCGATGCAACTTCAGCCAGCGCAATGTCTATCGATATCGAGACGTTCGTGTTCCTTTTGAGTACGCACTCGGACTTTGTGGTATCGCAGCCCTCGATGATCACCTGCGTAAATTTGCCCGTTTTAGAGCCGCAATCGTGAAATTCAAGTGCGCCACTCAGCTGCATCAGCGCCAGCAGCAGCACCAAAGACAAGGTAAGCACATACGACTTGAACATGATGTTCACTTAGCTTAATTAAATTATAAAAATCTCAACCGAGATCCTAAAAAAAAACGTAGAATTTATTTTTCTTCTGCAACAGCTTAGCAACTACTGAAACTGAGAAGAAAACGACAAAACGCAGAGACCAAAATCAGCTGCGCGCCTCAAGCAGCTGCGAGCTTTGCTATCGATAATTCGCGTATCGTCAACAAACGATACTTTCACGGGAGAGCTTTTCTGTTAAGTACTTTAAACTTGTAAAGTACTTTTTGAGCGCCTTGCTTAGAAATGTATTCTGCACTGCATTATGTTAACATTTAGTACTCGATTTATATTATTTAAACACCAGATACTATTTAAGTTCACTTTACCGTAGCATAACATTTTTGCATTAAATAGTATATTTTGAAACTCAATTTGCGGTCACTCTGATGAACTGAACACTGAAAGCTTTTGTTATTTTCCAGTTGGCAGCAGTTGGTTAGATTCTCTTTCGCCGTGGTGGACGCAGCATTTTTTGGCGGCATTTTAAGCCTTTTGCATTTTTGTCTATAATTTATATAATTTAAAAGATGTCGCAGATTTGTAAACGCAGTTTGTTGACAGCCAACCGCTTGGCAATTAATGCACCAGCCGTTCTACGTTGCAAGTAAGTTGAAATCTTCATCCAGAACGTTTTGCTTGAACCTTGTTGTTTTTATTTTCGCTGTTCGTGTTACACGTCGTCGTCACTGCAGTGCAGTGTCATTTGTCAAGGTCATTGCATATGCCGGTTTACTTGCCATCTTATGCCTACATGCTATGTATGCATGCATGTGTATAAATAAACCCAATACATATGCATGCTAAGTACATACATGCGTTTCCTCCTTTAGATAATTTTTGCTGTTTGTTTTTGTTGTTTTTTATTATGTCAGCACGCTGTGAGACAATAACAGCTGCTAAAAAAATCCCATTATGACCGCGAACATTATCACACACAGATACATATGTATATTTTGCGCACAAATGTGAAAGCAACTTGATGTTTGCGTGTGTGTTCCAATTAGAAGACGAATGCTGTTTTATTTGTTTTGCGATAAATCTTCCTTGCTGCTCCGATAAGGCAACACTCACTTCCTTTTTATCGAAATTTTATATCGATTTCGTTTAATTAACTGATCGACAGTGTTAAAGTTAAAGAATAATTAATTTATTAAGAAATAAATCAGATGGAATAATACTTTAATTACCGGCCGCTTATCGCAATTCGTTGACATCTTCGGTCTCATTAAACCGGATTGAACTTGTTTACAATTGACGACAACGGGCGATAAGCAATCTATAGGCAACCCCCAGCAGTGGAGCTGAGTGATCAGATTAGTTAGGTGGGGTGGAGCAAGGTGTGGTAAGGTAGAGGTCAGGTATATCAACTACGAAACCTCTAATTGACTTTCAAACTTTGCTCATGCATTGCCACCATGGTTTGATAACTAATCAGAAAAAGTACCAAAAAAATGATAATTTTATAATTGTACCGACAAATTCTGCAGACTGCCGAACTGATTATAAATAATGAAAGATAATCATAGGGCAAAGAGCAGACATATTAGACTAGGAAATGAGTATAATTTGATAATTCAATTGCAACCTATCTTTGTGATTTGTTATGCAGATCAACATGGTTTTCGGAGGTACAAATGGGTCCACCGGATGCCATTCTGGGTGTGACAGAAGCCTTCAAGAAAGATACCAATCCCAAGAAGATTAATCTGGGCGCTGGCGCCTATCGCGATGACAACACCAAACCCTTTGTGCTTCCCAGCGTGCGTGAGGTAAGTTCGAGTCGTTATTATATTGTACCCATCTGATTTATTTTGTAATCCTTGTAGGCTGAGAACCGCATTGTCAGCCGCGGCATGGACAAGGAGTATGCCACCATTATTGGTGTGCCAGACTTCTACAACAAGGCCATCGAACTGGCTTTAGGAGAGCAATCGCAGCGCCTAAAGGCCAAGCACAATGCCACAACACAGGCAATCAGTGGTACAGGAGCTTTGCGTATTGGTGCAGCCTTCCTGAGCAAATTCTGGAAGGGCAATCGCGAGATTTACTTGCCCACGCCATCTTGGGGCAATCATGTGCCCATTTTCGAGCACGCCGGTTTGCCAGTGAAGCGTTATCGCTACTACAATCCCAAGAACTGTAACTTGGACTTCAATGGCATGGTTGAAGATTTGAAGGTAAGTTTAGCTACTAAATTAATAAGCACCACGGTACTATTTAGAACTTATTTATTGTTATTGTATTGCAGAAAATCCCCGAGAACTCCGTTGTGCTACTGCACGCCTGCGCCCATAATCCTACTGGCGTGGATCCCACTGCCGAGCAATGGCGTGAGCTGTCACAAGTGTTCAAGCAGCGCAAGCTGTATCCCTTCTTCGACATGGCCTATCAAGGCTTTGCCACCGGCAACGTTGATGGTGATGCCCAGGCTGTGCGCATCTTTGAGGCTGATGGCCATGACTTCTGCTTGGCTCAGAGTTTCGCCAAGAACATGGGTCTTTATGGTGAACGCGCTGGCGCGTACACTGTGATCTGTGCCGACGAACAGGAAGCCGCTCGTTGCTTGTCCCAGATCAAGATTCTTATTCGTGCCTTGTACTCCAATCCTCCCATTCATGGTGCACGCATTGCTGCCGAGATTCTCAACACTGCCGATCTGCGTAGCCAGTGGCTGAAGGATGTCAAGGGCATGGCCGATCGCATCATCAATGTGCGCACTCAGCTCAAAACGAATCTGGAGAAACTTGGCTCAACCCGCAACTGGGAGCATATTGTCGATCAGATTGGCATGTTCTGCTTCACGGGTTTGACGCCCGAGCAAGTCGATAGCTTGATCAAGAATCACAGTGTCTACCTCACCAAGGATGGTCGTATCTCCATGGCCGGCGTAACCAGCAAGAATGTCGAGTACCTCGCCGAGAGCATTCACAAGGTGACGAAGTAAACTGGAATCGAAAAGTTTGCATCGTTTTCTACAGCTAAAAAGCTACTTATTGGCACCTGTTAAATGATGTACCTAGGAGCATATATAGCAGAATCCGAGATATACGTACGATATTGCATTTTCATTTATCTCTTACTCTCTTTCATACACACTTTGTACATAAGATTCTAGATCTGCCTTTAAGCATAAAGCATTTTTAAATTTATATACACACACAAAAGCACATACTGCAATCTATTTCAATTAACTTAATTATGCAATCTAATATAAAGACGCGTATTTAAGCAAAACAACACATGTGATTTTCTCTATGTATGGATATTCGAGTGTTTTCAGTAGACTTTTCTTTTCGTTCCCTTCAATGCTATTTCACTGAAGGAAATGTATCGCGTTGCACTTGCGTAAATAGAAGTGTCAGTATTAGTTCTGTGTTTACATATTCATTTATTGATTAGAGCGCCACTATACGAATTAATATGTACATAAATTAGACCTTAACAATGTAGAATATATAATATATATGATTGGGTCTGCTGCGAAAGCGCTTTCTAAGTATTTATACAAATGTGATTTTCCTAAAAAACATTCAACACATTTTGATTAATATCGTTAATTACTATATTGCACATTTGTTGCCTCACAACAAATGTCAGTTTTGTCTGCTATCTGCGTTTCTTGATAATGCGTTTTAATGAAAAAGGTCGGCAATTTTGGTTGTAATTTGTTTCTTTTTGCTTTTACTAGTAGCATCTTCTGATACGTCCAATTAGATTATACACATTTATTATTTGTTATTATATACAACTAGAATCACGGTTTGTTATAACGATATCGGAGCTTATCGCTTGGCTCGCAATACTCCTTGATAATCAGCTTACAAAGGAATATATGAAATACTATAATTATTGCACACACTGAGACCCAAAAGAGAGCAGGCAAACCGCCAAGTTGATGACCATGCTTGTGCAATGCAATGACGTGTTGTTCATGCGCCGGAGCTGAAGGATATAAAACGAATTAGCATTGACAAAAAAGAGAATATTTTGTTTATGTACCTTCTACCACTTCCTTGACGTGTATGGCATGGTGTATCTCCTCCATGTGTTGTTTATCCTCAGTTATATACAATATTGCAGTCAGGGGTTCAGTCAATTTGACAGGGAATTCGCGACGACTTTGCCTGCAATATTAAACTGTTAATACATAATTTCAAAGAATTATAATGTAGCTAATTACGTGAGCAGAACTGGCTCGTCAAGACAACCGCCATCGCAGGCGTAGTAACTGCGATCGGAGCGATCCAAGGCCACATTAATGACCGCTTTATTGTCCTCCTTCACAATAATTGTCACATTGACGTGCGTCTTGTTACCATAGTTAAGACGCCTGAAGTGAAAGTCGCGATGCAAGAATTTCGGATGCATATTGCATTCCAAATGCTGATTGCTAAAACGAAAGCTACCAAAACTCAGCGTCATAGCCTGAATGACGCCCGAGGCGCCAGCGCGTATCAGATTGTGGCAGCCTTGCTTCTCCAGCGTTAACATCCACGACGAAACCAACGAATTGAGTTGAGTCAGGGTGGCCATGTCACGCCACAGATTCTCGGCCTGCAACGTGTGATAGGAATCAAAGCAGCCTTCGGCGTATGTCAAAGCCTTGGCAATGTCTTCGCGTATAGCAACCGAACCGGTGCCTAAGCCAGCATTAAGTTCTTCAAACTCAAAACTGCGCACTTGAGAGAGCACCGCATACATGGTTGCATTAATACGATCACCATTCAAACTGTTTTCTGCCTTAGAGGTGCTTATCGTAAAGCCTGTGGCCCAGAGATCGGCCCAAACATTGATGTGTTCTTGCCGGAAGTTATTGATGCTGTTTAGCGAGCCTGTGAGTTTCTGCAGCAGGTTGGTCATGGCTTGAATTGTGTGCTGCTCCAGATTATCCAAGGTGGCTTTCAATTGCTGCTCGGCAACGGGCTTGGAATACTCCACAATCAGCGGGTAAACGATGCGCACTGTACCGCGCTTGCGTAGCTGCACAGTTGGCTCTAGTTTGGGTTTCACAATACTGATGGCAATCAGTTTAGTGGGATCATCGGGCGAGGGCTGCACATTGCCTGTAATCACCTCCAGTTCGGTGTAGCTCAACATGCCGATTTGGACGGGAGCGCTAAAAGAGAATGAAGTGATGTAGGTACGATTTTGAAGCTGCAACAATGTGCTTACTAACCCGAGTGGAATGCTGCGCACAGTAGACTTAGGTAACCGATTGCGCGGCAGTATCAGCTCAATGTTCTCGACCATGTTGCGGGTATTGGTGATTTGCAGTTCTTGCATGAGCACATTTGGCTGTGTGCGATGCGCATACAGTGTGTAGGAGACAAAATAACCGGAGTAACATTGAAATCTATGCACCATTCCTGTCAAATACTCCACAACTGTAGCTTCTTTTTCAGCGCCGCCCATTTGAAGCACCGAGACAATGGGTTGAAAACGTATCGGCAGCTGCATAGCACGGCCATGTTTAATATTCAGTGCAGCATCGTGCGAGACCTCGAGTCCAATATAACCGTTACCCGCATAGGGCGTGTAATCCCGCTCCCCCTCCAGCAACGGAGCCACGTGACGTATGTTCGCGTCATATTCGTAGTTTTGCAGTATATACGGAGTTAGACGATCGTCCATGCACACGCTGTGCACATCTGTCAATTGTCAATAGAACAAGAGTTATATATAGAAGCACAATTGTGACAACGTTACCTTTTTCCTCGTTTGTGCTTAGAAATAGATAACGAAAGATTGGCGGCAGCATATAGAACACTATGCACACACACAACAGCAGCACAAATAAACGCCGGTACGACGTCACTGTGCCCTCGGCTAAACGTTTGAGCCGGCGAATAACGTCTACCGCTTCGAACTTGTTTTTGGCTGATCGGAATAACATATTGTTTTTGTTTTTAAATGGACTCACATCGAAATAAATAACGCTTTTCAAAAACTGCTTGGCCACAAATTT
The DNA here is from genome assembly GCF_009650485.2 of Drosophila albomicans. Taxonomy (NCBI): domain Eukaryota; kingdom Metazoa; phylum Arthropoda; class Insecta; order Diptera; family Drosophilidae; genus Drosophila; species Drosophila albomicans. The sequence continues at coordinate 22,021,255 of NC_047628.2, read as the reverse complement.
GTGGCCAAACTCAGGAATAGTTGAGACAGAGCTGCAAACGCATGTATCGATATATCGACTGCAGAAAATAGTTGTTACATATTCAAATGCTAATGCAAACATCGATTGCTGCAAATAGTTGTTAGATCGAATATCTTACAATTCAATAATTTGGGTTACATTGATTAAAATGTGTATGCTTGTTATAGTGTTTACAATTAGCTTTCACTTAGATTTAATTTATTTTAGTATATTGAATACTGTAGATGAATATGAATCTCTTATAGATCGAGTCATATCGATGCATGCATATCGATTACTTTGCTCATCTGTATTGAATTGTGTTGTGTCTTTGTTTACGTTATTAAGATTATGTCGAGTTCCAAGAGGAATGGGAGTTGTCGAAATGTTTGGAAAAAGAAAAAGTGTATTTTATTTTCTATATTGATTTTCTTAATATTTGTGTTATTCGTCAAATACACGATCGAAACGAACATCAAGTCTTTCAACGCACAGTCTCCAGCGAAATGTTTATTTTGTCAGTTTGCTAGTGGAAACAGGACACCACCAGTCCTTGAATTTGAAAACGATGAATATGTGATATTTAAAGACATTCGACCGGCATCTACTTATCATTATCTTGCGATTCCCAAGAAACATTACGAAAGTTTAAAAGTGCTTAACAAGTCCCACGTTGGCTTAGGTAAGTCGAAAGTCGGGCTTATTTACATATTGTTATTATTTACACACGTTTTCTTAGTGAGTCGCATGTACAGTGGCATGGTCGACTTTCTGGGGTCGAAAGGTATTGATACGTCAGATGCAGTGATCGGATTCCATATTCCGCCCTTTATATCGCAACATCATCTGCATCTACATGGAATATCACCCATATCGGGGATGGGCTTTTGGGATCGAATTAACTTTTTGACGAATTCATTCTGGTTTAAGTCGGTAAGACAAAGTGCTTAATTTATAATTTTGTTTGTTCTTAATATATTATACATATGCAGGGCAAAGACGCCATCGATTCATTGGAACGCTCTGAACTTTGAAAAGATTCCTGGCTTAGAAATCAAAAATAAGTTTCTCCTTTTCTCTGATATGTTTTGGATAAATTTCCCAATTCTATACGTTTACAAGAGTAAATTGAAAAAAAAAAAGTTTAAAGTAATGCATCTTAAAGATACTAAATAAACAGTGTAAATTCTTGCCCTACACAATCTCACGCACATACACACATATCAACATACGTATGCAATTTCCAATATACAAACACACAGTTCATAAGCAACGAACGATAAGAAACCGAAGTACCTCAAATATGAATGTTTATAATAATACAAGTTGAAATTATGTAAATACATCACAATAATATACTTTAACGTCTTATGTGCATACATAAAAATTAAAATTTTGAAAGTTGCACTAAGGTGGTAACCCTATTGAAGTCTGCATCGAAAATAAAATGTTGCGATCTTGGGCAAAACAAAAAATAAATGGCAAAACATTATATTAATAAGTGAACAGTATCAGGAAGTGTATTTCTTAACATAATTTCCAGTGGCACTAGTTGAATAAATGATGTTTAGCAAAAAACAAATATTAAAAACAAGGAATTGGGTCACATAATTTGCACAACGAAAAATAGTATCGATAATGAAGAATCGCCAGGTACTTGAAGGGTTGCATTCGCATTGCGGAAGTGGTATTTTGTAGCAAAAATGGTATATTTGAAAATTAAACATACGGTCACACGCTGAGCACCAGCAGCAAACTCGGAGTTTTGGTTTGTTTTAGTTAATAAAAACTGCAATAAGAAACGCGAAAAGCCATTGAGCAAAACAACTGAGAATTGCGTTTGCAAATTGAATCGGATTGGCGAGCGGCAATCGTAGTGCGTTCAAATACAAGCCGCAGGATGTGGCCACAAACGCTGCAAATGTCGCGCGACGAATGTCGAGGCATGCTGCGTCGACTTGGTAGGTGAAACGTTGATACTTTCGAGATGTTGCCGCTGTCTTAGTGCCACACAACAAGGAACAGCAGTAGCAGCTGAAACTGCCCCTTCATATGCAACTAACATTGTTCACCTTTAATTTCACACAGAGCTTGAATCGTACTCGCACATTATTAGCGTTTTTCGCGCCCAAGGCTCGCTAAGTGAAACGAAAGCGAAACTGTTGGAGGAATTGCGTCAAGTGTTTCACATCACCCAGGAGCGACATTGTGCAGAGGTGCGACGCGCTGCCAACGATGAACAGCTCTGCACCATAGCTGAGAAGTGAGTTGCCACCGCAAATTCTGTGTGTTTCTAGTGAAAAATTTTGTGGAATTTTTAACAGCGTCTGCGGTCCCAACACATGGCAGGAATGGTCACGTGAAGGTCGCCGGCCCTATCCGCTGCTGCCACGCATCAGCCCACAAACTGCGCTCAGCATTGTGGCCAATGATTTGGCAGCGAAAGCTTTGGCGGAAAATGCCAAACTTGCGTCGCCACATGAGACTGGCGCCAATCTTGGCGAAGCGCTTCGGGAGCAGGCAAATTACGTGATGCTAAAGCATGGCAAGCACAAGTATCAGGAGCAGCCCCATGTCATTATGGAGGAGCCGGTGAGTGGATCATGATCATCTCATTATATAACGTATGACCTGGACAGCATATACATTTAAATATACGTGTGTGTTTGCGCATGTATTGGGGGCAAAGCAAAAGTACAGTCTGCACCTGGAGCAATGCTGTTCCACAAGCGTCTCCTCTCAAGCGCTCTTTATTGTGTGTTGCAAGTGGGTTAAATGCTCGCCAAGATCTGTCCGCTTACAAAGCGGTGTAAGTCTGTTCATGTGTGTGTGCGTGTGTGTACGGCCAATTAGGAAACAACAATCCAATTGGAACAGTCGGAAGGTTAAAAGTACCAATAGAATTGGACAAGTACAGTTCAATTGCCGCTCAACATGTTAACTAAGTGTTTTTTTTTAAATTTGTGTTTTTACCAAGGCTTAAGTTGGTGTTTTTGGATACTGCTTTGCAGTTTGCAATTTAAATTTTGCGTTAAGCAAATGCCGCAGTTAACAGCAACGTTAACACTGATAATTAACATTAACATACAGCTGTGTTATTAGCAAAAATGTTATCGATATATACATATACAGAGAATACTGAGGACAACAGTAAAAACATTTGTAAATACTTTTAAGCGGGAAACGTTTAATGAGTAAATATTTGATTTATTTGTAAATTTTAATTATTGAACGAAACCAGATTTTTTGGTTTCTAAAAATCCTTCAATTTGCTTTTCAGTTTGTAATTTGAAATTTGTGTTGAGCGAATATTACTGTTAGCAGCGATAACACTGCTAATTAACATAACACAACTGCCCGCTAAATGTTAATAAAAAGTTACCCGAGGACATGTAAATAAAGTAGTGGCAGTCAAAATTTAAGCGGGAAAAAAGTTTTGCAAGAAAATACTTAAAATTTGCAAATTCTTATTTAAATGTAATTATTTTCAACATTTAGTGAAATTTAATAGTAAAATAATCCAAAATAATCCAATTAATATTTGAACTCGCAATTAATGCGTTTTACCTCTTGCAGTTCAAGGTACCCGATTTACCTAACGAGATCAAGAAGGCCACATTGAAGCGCAAGGAGAACGATGCCGGTGAGGCGTCGAAGCCCAACAAGAAGCGGAACACTCAACACGATTATCGGCAACAACTACAACAGGGGCAACAGCAACAACAACAGCAAATAGCTGCACAAGATGAGGATGGACATGTGGGACATCCGGTGGAGCAGCGACCGAGTCCGCGGACAATGCAGCAACGTTACTTTTACCAACAGCAGCAGAAGCACAAGCAACGCTTGTCCAGTAAAAAGGGTGCAGCACATGCAACCCTGGCCAATAACAGTGGCAATTTGTCGCCTGCTGCAGCCAACACAAAGCCAGCGAAAAGCGGACGGCGACGAGCGCAGAAACAGTTGCAGCTGCAGCAAAAGCAACAGCAAGAGCAGCAGCAACAACAACAGCAGCAACATAAAGTATTATTGGCGACAACGCTGCCAGCTGTAACAGCAGCAGCAGCAGAGCCGACGACGCCGACAACAACGCCGCAGCTACAGCAGCACCCAAATGCCAATCACTTGGTTCAACCACATGTGGAATATATACTCGATGAGGCACTCAAATCGGTGGCAGCCAGCAAACTGAAGACATTGTCGCCCGTTGTACAGCAATCGCCAGCAATAACGCCACGTTCGATTGTAAGCTCACCCGTTGTGTTTAAAGATAACAAGATGTCGCCCACGCCACAGCAGCAACAGCAACAACCATTGTCACAATTGAGCACGCCGGTTAAGAAATACATTGTGGAGGAGCGTCAAGCATCGCCCACAATTTGCACCGCAAACTTGCCGCTGGCACCGCAAATCATAAGCGTGCAACAGATTGCGGCGCCACCCAAGGTGCGCAGTACCACAATATTGCCACCAGGCACCAAATTGACGCCCAAGAAGATTCAGCTACTGGACAAGCAGCCGCTGCCGCAGACGCCGACTTTGCCCACTGTTGTCAGTCCAAGCACAGCACAACTGCGAGTTATCGCCTACGATCAACAGCAACAGCAGCCAAGTCCGCATGCCATCAGCAATCTCAGCAGCAAGGCAACCACTGCGGCTGCAGCTGCAACAACCCCACAAAAGTACATTGTGGAGGAGCGTGTGCCCAGCCAGACGGCGACTCCAACTTCGAGTCAGAGCCAGAGCATAGCGACGCCACTGAGCAGCGCGAGTGCTGTGAATATCATCAAAAATATACCAGCGAGCAGTTTGAACAACACGCTCATCACACCGCTAACAAATGCGATGCCCGTGTTTCGCAAAGCGACGACGAGCACGGTGGGAGCAGCAACAGTTACCGCATCCCCCGTGGCAACTGCTGCTTCGCCATCGACGTCACAATTGCTGGGCAACATTAAGCTGAGCAGCAGCAGCATCAAACAGGTGCCGAGCAGCGCGTTGCGCAATATCAAGATTTGCTCGCCTAATGGCAAAGTATTTCTGCCAGCCACCAAGCTGCATGCGGGCAGCATAATACACAAGCTCAATCCCAGTCCCAGCAATCCCACGGCGGCTGCTGCAGCTGGCGGCACAACAGTGAGCAAGACCACAGTTAGCGTAAGCAATGCAGCTTTGTCGCCCACTGGTCATCAGTTGACAACGCCAACGTCTCCGCAGCCAGCAGCGCAGCAGCGTATAACCATACAGAAGATGCAGTTGCTTACCCCAACGCAAATGACGAGCGGCGGCGTTGCCAAAGGCAAACCCACCACATTGAGTGTGAGCAAGAGTAACCTGGTCTTTCTGCCCACCAGCGGCATGCGAGCGGTTACACTCGCCTCCTCTGCCGCCACCAGTAAACCGAAGACGACATCTGAACTGCTGTCAACAGCCAAACCCAATGTATTGGTGATTGGACCAGCTTCAGCGACAGCGAATGCAGCCAGCAGCAGCAGCAGTACGCAACAACAACAACAACAGACTGTGGTTGCCGCTACGACAAGCATCTTGGGAGCAGCAGGCAAGGCGAAGCCGACTGCCAATCAACTGATTACAGAGGACACGCCCATCGATATCATTAATATGCCCATCATTGTGGCGAGTGACAATGGAGCCTCAACGGAGGCGTCGCCAAAGACGCCTGCAGCAAAGACGGCGCCAACGTCGATGGTTGTGTTAAATGCCACCGATTGGGAAATGGAATTGGATCAGGCTTCAAAGGCTTCGTCGGCTGTTGTTACGCCCAGCACAACAACTGCAGCAGCGAGCACAACAACAACGCCAACAAGCACGGTGTCGAATGCTGCAAGCAAGAAGTTGCTGGAGGCGCTGGTTGTAGAGGATGTGAGGGAAGAGGAAGTGCCGACAGCAGCAGCAGCAGGAGGAGGAGAAACAGCTACAACACAGCTCAACAATCGCAGTGAGTAGTTACGAGTTTTATATCTGACAAAACATGCTAATGTTCCACTTTCTGTTTCAGTAATTGAACTGCAGGATGATGATGGCAGCGCAATCGAGTATGTGGACATGGAACTGGAGCAGCCCATTGAGATTGAGAGCAGCAGCAGCATAACAGCGCCGCTGGAGGCGATCAGCAGCAAGGTGACGACAGTGACAGTGTTGGAGGAGTCGAAGAAACCAATGGAAGTGACAAGAATGGCAGCGACGACAACAACAACTTTGCCATAGGCATCAAATTGCCACTCGAATTTGATTTGCATCTTCTGCTGATCTGCGAGAGAAACGCACAACAAAACACATACACACACACACACACACAGGACAGACGACACACTCACACACCCAGAAAGCCAGCCCCGGTTTAGTTTAGCATTAGTTGATAGATTAGTTTCGAGTGCAAGATTATCATTATCATTATATTTATGCATATATATAGATATATTGTAAATTCAACTATCTTTGAGAATCCTCGTTCATCCCATTGAGAATCGCGTTCATCTAGTTTGTAATTGCAGCAGTCACACTAAACCTTGTTTTATACTATACCATACCATATATTGGCATTGATTTCTCCAAAGTTGCCAGGCATCGAATTACCTTAAAACTAAAACACAATTGTAAATAGCATTTCTCTTTTACTTTCTCTTTAGTTTAGATAAGCTTTTTACGTTTTAAACAGAAAGAAAAAATCCCCAAACAGAACAGCCAGCAAAGCAAAGCAGCAGATGATGATCATATTATGAAATAAGATTCAAGTGTTTTTATTAATTTTTTTGATTATTTTCAAATGAGATTATAGAATTTAGTTAAATCAACGCCTCAAACAATGGCCGCTATTAAAAACAAAAGAAGAATTCAAAACAAAAATTGTAAATATTTAAGTCGAAAGAAATACCAATTGAAGATTTATTGATCTAGAATTCATGTATATGTACCATGTAAAGATAAAGAATAGTTTTTTGGGACTACAAATAATAATAATAATAACTGCAAATTATAAATGATCCATTTTGATGACTACTACTCGCCGGGTAGTTTAGCACTTAAGAATTTTATGCGTCGATTTTGTAATAGCCAAATTATCCAAAACGACAAACACAAAACGTTAAAAGGAAATGTTGCAATTTTTTAAGACAACACTCAGTTTGATGCGAAAACCGCCACGGAAAAAAAAGAGCGAGAATATAAAACAAAAACAGATTAATTAATAATTAATACAAAAAAACATATTGTTGAACAATGCGTGCAGCTGTATCATTTTTATCATAGAAGTTTTAAATGAAATAAATATAAATGTAAATGTAAAACGGCGAGCAGTTTATTAGGTTTTGTCCCCCCATAAACCCTTTTCTTTGTCTGCATATATTTATATATATGGTATATATTTGCATTTTATGGATATATCCATTCAAAATCATGCCACTAACTAATCGAGGTACAGCATTCGGAGTAAGATGTTCGAGTTTCAAAATTTGATGGTGTTTAGTTTTATCTTTTTTAGCTTTTTTTTTGTTTTAGGAAATTCAGTACATTTACAGCGTAACCAAAAAAGGTTTAAAAAAGAATTACGAATTACACATATTAACTAAATTAGTATTTATATAGATGTATAGATATATAATCTGGGCATCTCAATTACGTCCCAAAGCATTGCCGTGTCCCCAAGCCGAGTTGGCTGTCTGACGTGGTGGTGGAGCTCTGCTCTCTGGCGGCACGCCGAAACCACTGATACCACCCGACACATCGGGAGCAAAGCGCTTGCTGTGGATAAATATGGAAAATAGGTTTGTTAAATTGTTTCAACTCGAAACACTTACAATACTTACAGAATTTGTGGTGTCTCCAGAAAGGCGTTTCCGCCCAGCTCTTGGGGATATTGGAACTTCAAGAAGTAGTAGACATGGCCATTGAAAATGCCTACCAGCGAAGCGAGCGAACCATGGAATATCAACTCAATCCCCGCCAGCACCCAAGGTAAATACATGGCCTTGAAACGACTGCCAAACCAAAAGTTCACAATGACTTCTTTGTTCAACTGACACCAGATATAGGTGATGGCCACAACCAGCATGTCCATCAAGAAGTACACGTTGAACACCATGCCACCAAGATTCGCCAGGATTGCAGTGATAATCAAGAGATACATGTAATCGGAGGGACTGCGCACATATTGATCCTTTTCGAGGCGTGCACTATACTGTGTGATGAAGTAGCAGTTGATCAGAAAGTGAAAACCCGTCGCTCCACTCAGAGGGAACACAAAGAGCGAGGTGATGCAGCGCCACAATTGCAGCCGGCTGAGGACGAGCTCGCGAGACAGGTACATGTATTCCATGGGCAGAAGGCCGAAGCGGCAGAGCAGGCTCAGGCCCACTGTGGCTGTTAGCCAATAGCGAGTAAAGCGGGGCAGCGAGTTGTACCATGTCCCAGCGTCCATGATTCCAAATAATATACGAAATGCGTTGTGCTTATTGTGTAAAATTTCTACAACTTTCCGGACTGTTGATTTACGTGTCTTTAGCTTCAAACAGTGTGACCCCTATCATATCGAGTATATTAAAAATACCAGTTAGGTGTTAAAGCACCAATACATACCACAGTATGGAGTTAGCGCGGGTTTAAAAATGTTCGTTTTAGTTTGGCTGCTCGTTTTAGAACTAATTCGTATAGTCTATGTTTTTTCTTAAATATTTATTGAAAAGCATGCAGAATTTCAGTGCGTTCTTTGGTAAAAATAATTGGCCGTCTACTATACCAGTGTTGGAAAATACCGACATAAAAAGTGAAGTCAATTTATTAGCTGGTAACGGTATATCTAGTATATTATTCAATTTAAAATTTGTAGAGATGAACTTTTATATTTATAAATTTTGGTAGTGATTAAAAAGAAAATTTTTTATATAGAGAAAAAGTTGTAAATTAATAAAAGTATATTATATTTAGTAGGGAACCATTTACAGTAAAATAAATATCAATGTTTTTCATAAGGAATTGATGTTTAAAAAGGTAATCGGTATCCATACATCGATAGTTCCATCGAGAAGGGAGGGAGTTTAAAATTTATTGAAGATGTCATAATAAATTCCATTGACACCGAAGATGTGTAAGGTAAGTAAAATAAATATTAGATTTTGATGTTATCATAAATTCCATAAGCTAACTTGAATGAAAAACTTATATATGTACTATTCCATATGAAGGCAACATCACACATCGCGGCTTTTGAGAAAGTACTTCATGTGTATATTTCCAAAATAGTGCACACACAAGTAGGAAGGGGACGTAAATTGAATTAGCTCAACGGTGCTGAAACAAATTGCCTAAATAACAATATTAGTCAATCCAAATATAGAATGCAGTTTGTTTCCTTATCTATAGAATTAATGTCACTAAATATGTTGTAAAAATATCGACCTTAAAGTAGAAAGTAAAAGTGTATGATAAAATTTGAAAGCTAACATTATAGAAGTTTAAAGTAAGCCGCAGCTGGTGTGGTATTGAATAAATGCATTTACAAGCAAATGCGTAATGCTTATGTGGGTGAATTTCATTGCCTGTTGAATTTCATACTATTTTTTTGCACACAATTATGTGTGAGAGAGAGACAGCAAAGCTCACAGTAACAGAAAACATCGAGCTAATCAAGTGTTTTCGGACCGGTTCAATGTGCGCTGACATCTGCTATGCATAGGACGAGCTGCTACGTTTTGCCTGCGTTGTGTGTGAGAGATTGTGGTTGTGTGTGAGTGAGCGAAGACACACCCACCATTCAAATACAAAATGGGTGCCACCTTCAGTGTGACAGCGACAGCGAGAGACAGACGCATGCGCTGCCCCTGTCCCTTGTAGCAGAAGCAGAAGCAGAAGCAGTAGCAAAACACACGCCCACATTTCGCCATGCTCATAATGAAGTTGCCTTGCTGTTTTAGTAGCTGTTGACAATGAGAGCGGGCACAGGCGCGCACACAAGCGCAAAGAGGAGCGACGAGGTTTTATTTACTTAGGCGTTGAGCTTTTACTGCGCCTTTCACTCACCTGCTGAGCTGCTGTCATTTTGTTGTTGCCATTTTTGCTCGCTCATTTCGTTCTAATAGCGTATGCATACATATGAGTGTATGTGTATGTGTATGTGTATGCATGTACATATGTATGTAGAATTAACATTACTTTGTTGCGCTTGCAGTTTGTCTTTTTATTTAACGTGCATTTATTTGGTATATATAAACACATTTTAATCTCTCTTCTTACTCGCAACTTGGCTGTGTTCATTTTAATGTCAGTTCCTTAAAAGTCAACTTCTTTCTTGGACTTGACATTTTGCATGGGAACTTTTAATATCAAACATTGCCATGCTCTGCAATTATAGTAATTATTTGATTAAAAAATCTCCCAGTGTGCACACACATACAGTTCATATTTCGCACAAGGAATTTGGGAAACGATTTTGCACACAAGCATGTATGCGATGGGTTTGAGAATGTATTGGTGTGTACATATTTCAAACGCCCGATAATGGCGCAGCGGGAGAGGAGGAGAGGTCGTAACAAGGGGGCACCCAAAAACGCACTTGTGTAAATGAGAACGAAAAAAGAGGCAACTCATAAGAGGAGCGTGCGCCGCCAAATTGCAGTACAAATATGTATTCAGTCAGCTAGGAATGGGGGAGAGAGAGATGTAGGGGCATAGCTTAGAAAAAGGACAGTCCGCAGATACAGCAGCTGCCTACAAAATACATACTCACATAACATGATACACACACGCTCAATATATGTACATACAAGAGACATATTGCGCTTCGTTCAGAGAAACAGCCCTCAGAAATTGTTGGTGAGAGGGGGTTAGAAGGGGAGCAGCAGCGCGCTCTCTTATTGGTGCAAGCGAGAAAGCGAGAGCGAACGAGAGAGTGAAGAGTAATGATGTTGATCAATGATAATGATGTTCCGTATACGTTTCATTTCATTCCAGAACGTGGCGTCAGAGCGAGAAAGCATGACGCGCGCATTTTATACATTTTGACTGGCGTTTGAAACCCGACGGCAAATTTTCGAACTCACTAAGAAGCAGAGAGCCATCACAAATGCGTAGGTGAGAAAGAGCCGAGAAATGTAATGCAATGTAACGGTAACGGTAACGGCAACGGTAGCGCATTATTGACTTTGCTATTAACGTTAAACGCGGTTGCTATGCTCTCTTGTCTCCTTTTTGAGCCCTGGAACTGTGGAACGACAACTTGGCCTCCGACTATACACTTATTATTTTTGTTTTGCCTTAACTTACTTTGGGCTCATAAATCAAATATTTACATTCCGAAATTGACGTCTTGAACGCGCGGTCGCAATTTGCAACGTTTCTCCTGGGCTTCTTTTCTTCATCGGTGTGAATTAAACGGGCAGCTTTCACCTTAGCTCCCTCGATTTCTGCGTGTTTCAGTGCATGTGACTGTGTTAGTGTGTGTGTGTGTGCTGCGATTAACCCAAGAAATACTAAGAAAACTGGCAAACAGACACCGATTATTGCCAGCAGCAATTGCTTGGCTTGATTAGTCTGGGATTCATTTGAAAGACGCTTCGCAAAAAGCTTTGAAGTTTTCACAACTCTCAAAATATTAAACAAATATTAAGTCAAGACATCAAAAACGGATTTAAATACTTAACTGCAATTAAAAGGAGCAAACATCATAACAATATTTGTCTAACTTTGAAGGTGAGTTCTACATTTTATTTATTTATTTTTTACAAGAAATTAAAATTGAGATACTTTTTATTTATCGCTCAATTTCAAATACGAAGTGGATTGCTATATTAAATTTATAATTATTTCTTTATAAAAGTAGACAAAAATTTATAAAAAATCTAAGCCTAATAAAGGAGAAGAGCCATGCGACTAAGGTCTTCGGCTGAAGCCTAGATCTAGTCCAAAAACTGTATAAATTTTTAAATTTATTTGATTTTGAAAATGAATGTATGATTATAACAGCTTTTAGTTGACTAAGATTTTTCTTATGCGAATTAATCATTGAAAAACTATTATAGTTTATTTTTCAACAAACAAAGTTTTTATTTATTATAATTTTTATATTTTCGATTAAAATTCGTTGTTTAATTTAATTATTTATTTGCGATCAAATGATCATTTAGTTTATTTTATTCGTACAAAAACTCTCTCGATCCTTTTCGTTCCCATTTCGCTTCCGTTGGATGCCAATCTTGGCTCGATAAACGATAGTTTAGTTGTCTCATTAGTTCGTTTAAATGTATCGTACTATCGAATGCAGTTGTCAACAAAATTAGTGGTAACATTCTTATTGCAAAAAGTGAATTTCCAAGTCGACGGCTGTTGAATTACTTGTGACTTTGCCACAGTGGCCATTTTGGGATGTCAACAACACTTGAAGAGCTGCCCGAGGAAGCACAGGCGATGTGCTCTGTTCAGTGTGTCACTGTATGTGTGTGTGTGTGTGTGTGTGAAATGAAATGGAAAGTGCCTCTAAGTAAGCTCCCAGCTGAGTCCGACAATCTGTCAAAAGTTGAACCGTGTGGCAGTTGTCGTCGTGCATCAATTGTTAATGCCACAGACGCACACAGCGTGCTTCAAAAGGGGGGAGGATGAGCAGAAGCTTCAGCTTCAGCTTCAGCTCAGCATGGTGGCCACAAAACTTGACGACGTTTCATTTCGACAACTACTATTTAACTGTCGTTTTTCGCGCGCTTTTCAATTTTTAATTGGGATTTTTGCTGCTGCTGCTGTTGTTGTTGTTGTTGCTGTTGCTGCTGTTTGTTTGTGCAACGCCTTCGCAGGACTTGCAAGTCCTTGCCAGGTTGGCTGTGTGTGTTGACTTGCTCGGCTCGCCTGAGTGCGCCGCACACATTGCCAAATGCCCGTGGGGTAAAATGTCTTACGGTCTATGCTCTACGCTCTACGGTTTACCGTCAGTCGGTTAGTCGCCGTCAAGTCAAGTCGAGTTGAGTCGCGTTGAGTTGAGTCGGCGTCATCGCCACGTGGTTGTAAAATGCGCTTTTGAATAAATACAATATGCAATGGAAGTGGTAATGGTAATGGTAATGTTAATGGTAGTGCCAAATGCTTTTTATACGCCACATCTCTTGCTTCACCTCCTCCTGCTTTTTCTTCCTCTTTCCTCTTCCTTTGCTGCCGAGGCTGTGCTCCTTTGGGGTTCAACGTATTTACCGATTTTTCGTGGTTTTTTGATTCCGTGACACGGGTACGACGGCAATCATTGTGACATTTTAATTGTTTATTTGCGCAGTTTGCGCATGCTTCCGATTCCGATTTCGAATCCTGTGAGTCCTGCCACAAATCCCACAGCTCCTCATCCTCTCGTGCTCTCTCTGTGTGCTCAAGTGCTTGCCAGTTGCTGAGGCTGAGGTAATTGTTTTGAAGTTTCATATTTTGACAAAAGATTTGCGGGTGAACTCTCTGTGTGTGTGTGTTTGGCTGCGTTTCGTTTGCATTCGTTTCATTCCTGTTTAGTTCTTGAAAAGGACTCTAGTCCTGTATGTATTTGTGTGTTTGGTTAATGTAAATATTGGCATTCATTGTCATTTGAAGTGAGCTTTAGTGCAGTTGATTATTTCCGTTTTTCTTTTTTTTGCTCAGCGTATGTGACATTCAACATTGCTTAAAAAAGTACTTGGAATACTTTGAATTGACTTTAAGCAAATAATAATTTCTTAGCTTTTTTCTCGAGATTTTAGTGCTCTTTATATATTTGATTTATTTAAGATTATACAAATTATATTTTGCAGAATACGGAATTTACGGGCTTACTATTCTACATTGTTGACGGGTGAGTCTTTCAACAACTAAATTAATAATAAACTCTTATCATTTCAATATACTTAAAATACAATCTCAGTCAAGAGATGTTTGCTTTGAAACATGTCTAATGGATTATCATAAATTTGCAATTAGTAATATTTCATTTTCCAATAAAGGCTTCTCGAGTGACCTAATTCCATTCAAAATTGCATTTGAAAATTATATTCGAGAAAGATGGCGCAGCTTAAAATATAATGCCATATAATTATTACAGCTTATGAAATGTATCTTTTTTTTATGAGCTCTCACCATATCGACATTTAATAAACAACTTTAGCTATCACCACTTGAGCTGTTGTTGTCTCGACTCCCGTCCGAGGGTCAGTTGAGTAGAGAATTGAAAAATCAACAAAATGAAATTGTAATAATTTTGATACATGACATGAGTGAAAGAACCACCACCAATGACACCAACCAGCAACGTTTATCCACACCCATTTTTTGGTTGTTGTTGGGCACCCTCATGCTGAAAGATGAACCCAATCAAATATTTATGCCTAATAAGAGAGACGCCGAGAGAAGCCAGCACATATGGAACTTTATTAGATACAAATTCTTTGCATTTGCCTTTCGGCTATCGGGCTGTAACTCTGCAGCAAGGGAACTTGCCCCTTCCCCCTCTGCCTCTGCCCTCTTCAGTCAGTCCGATTCATAGAACGCCCGTTGTTGCGCTTGTAATAATGTAAAACTCGCGAGACGTCAACCATTTTAGTGTTGCTCTGTTCTTTTTTTTTGGGTGCGGCAAAAGGGGTTGCTTTGATGATGATGATGATGATGCTGCTGCTGAGGGCTCTAGACGATTTGTTGCAATTTCCATGGATCGCCGTATGTAGCCATTTTTGGAAGCCAAACTGCGCCCGCCCGGTGATCCCAAAAAGACTACCCTTAAAAATCTCTTCCATGCTGGCCATTCAAGTGCGCTTTTTTCCTTTTTTTATTTGCAACGGAGTTTGCTCGTTTGAAAACCCGCAATTAAGTATGCGTTTTATTCGCTCTCCTCACTCCCCGTTCTCGTCGCCGTCTCCGTCATCGTCCCCTGGTTACTATTGCTGTTGTCGATCCGTGTAACTTTTGTTTATTATGCGTAATTGCAGTAACATTTGTGTGTTCGCCTTTTGTGCGCTCCTTTTGCAGCTGCTGCCATTTCCACGGACTCTGCTCTTTTCTGTTCGCTGCCATACATGGCGTATGCTTAATATTTTCAGGGTATATTGTGTTGAGCGGTTTGTAAAAAAGCCAACAGCGCAAGATCAGCTATTTTTTTTTGGGGTGCTGAAGTCAGAAGTGTACGTGATTCGTTTTTTCATCTTTTTTAACCTGTGGCGAAAATTGTTGGTTTCGGATAGTTTCAGATTGAATGGCAGACAGAAAGACATTGAGGTGGATAACAAAAGGGTTTTAAAAAGAGTTCATGCTCAATGCATGCCATCCATTTGTAATGAATGTAAGCTAGATCTACTCTATTGCGACTTTTGAAAGGGTATTGAAGTCATTGGCCTGAGAAAATCTAGATGTGGATTTATCTAAAAAAAAACCCTATTTTGAATATAGATGCAGCTTGCATTTTTTTGGGTGCTAAACATTTATATTAATATATGCAAACCTTTACTTTACTTTGGTTTACAAAAATATTAAAGTGTTCAGGTTATACAACTTTTTAGGCCACTTTTAATATTATTATTGTACTCAATTGTATAGTGTCTTAGTCAAAGTTTTTACTCTTCTATATTTATACCTCGACTTTCTATTATAAGCTTCTGCTAGCAGGCCATTTAGAAAGAGATTACTAACATGCAAAGTCTGAAGTTGGAGCTCGAACTCGTTGAATTGTAAATTACAATATTTTTGTTGTTGTTTTGGGGGCGGAGCTCGGCTGTCGGCAAATTACGGCAGAGTAAATGGGAATTTATTTTTAAACGCAACAACAAGCGCAATTTGCAACTTGGAGGCATAACGAAACATGTTGCAAGTGGCAGCAATTGCTGGAAAATGCGGGTAAAGGCAAAAGGAAAAGGTAAATGTAGAAAAGGCAAAGACGCGAGTTGCACATTTGAAGGCTTCAGCAACAAAATGGCGTCGTTTGATTTGTGTGTGTGCAAGTTTTTTGTTGCAACTCGCGTGCTCCGCTGATCATTTGACAAGCGACAACAAATTGGTACCTTTAGTTTATCGTTGAGTATCTGCAGACAGACAAAGTAGATACTTAGATATCGAAGTGAGCGAGGTGAAGAGTGAAGAGTGAAACAACCCTCTGCATGTTGTAAGCAGAGCGAGCGCATCTTTTGTCAATATTTGCGAGGGGCATGTAAACAATTTAATAGGCTGTTAGTTGCTGTTTACTTAACAGATATGGAAAAACCGCCATCCAGCCAGCCATCCAGAGCCACTTGACAGCTGTTGCAATTTACGCTTGATCTAAGCCAGCGAAATATGTTTCAGTCCTTGAGGGGTTGAGTTTTCTGTTGCCGAGATTTTGGCTTTGTTGTATCTTTACCAGATACTTAATTTATACTGTGTTTGCGTCAAGCAAATAGTTTATTTAGCGTTCTCCCAATTGGGCTTCTGGCACTTGTGTAAAAAACTTTTTATTCTGTATTTGAAAATTCCATTTGAAAAGATTTGCTTTGCTTCGCTTGATTCAGGTGTTTGTACAGTTTAATGAGGTTTGGCTAAATGCTTGCTATGATTACGCAATGAAGGGCAACAAAAAAGAATTCTCGCAAAAAAAAAAAACGTTATCGAAAGCACAACCCTTGCGGGGATCGAACCCGCGACCTTTGGATTAGAAGTCCAACGCGCTATCCGCTGCGCCAAAGGGTCGAACATTCTTATCGCGTCTTATCACCCATGCACTTGTTAACAAAACCCCATTTCAATTTCCTTAATGTATCTATAACTCTTTGAAAGATCTACCAATTGTTGTGAAATACTTCTGTACTTCTGTGTATAAGAGAGCGTGAGCTCAATATTTGTTCTCTTTGTTAACAAAACATTCAGTTTCGACCTGAACAAAAAAAACAGCTATTTAAATATGCGTAGCAGCAGTTCCGATATTTATAGAACGCAACACGGCAATACGCCAGCAGCTAGCTTATAGAAATATATCTGCCAGGCAGAGATGCGCGTCTTGCTGCAGCAGGCGGACGCTGCATGCAGATACAAATGTATCTGTAACGAATGGATGATTTTATTGCGCTGAAGAAGTTTGATTCCTAAATGCAATATTCAAGCGTGCACTTTTAGTATAATATATGCATAAATATAATTGCTTTAATCCTTGTAATATCTTGCCATAGATACCTGTGTAAAATATAACCACAATTAAGAAATGAAACTAAAATATATTTGTAAAATAAAGTATAAAGTATTTGCCTTTTAATCAACACGGTTAAAATTCAGAAATTGAAAACACAAATGCAAGATTTGTAATATCATAAATTTAAAAAGTATGCAGAAAAGTAACTCAAAGTCAAGTCTGTTTTACTAATGTATAAAGTATCTGTATGCTTGCAAGTAGCTTGTGCTGTACACTTTGCTGGAGTTGAGCAAGATCCTTTGCTGGAGATTTCACTTAAGGACTTCAACTTGTACCCTTTGTATTCGTTACTTACCTCCTGGGGGAGAGCAACGACGACAACGACAACGACTTTCAAGTGCCAGTTTCTCATTTACATTTTGCCGTTCAGTTGGCTTTATCGTCGCTGCGATCTTCATGCGCTTTTAGCTAATACGCTGCTGAAGTTGTTCTGTCTGCCAACACGGGGAACGGAAAGGACAGGACAGGAAAGGGGAGGGACTGCGACTGCATCAGGGTTGTTCACTAAAAAATTTCGGGCCAAGGCGCAATGACGTGACTCTCGGCAATTACTCAACGCTCGTTGTTGTTGTTGCCCTATGTTGTGTTGCTGTTGCTACTTTCAGTTTGTTAACAAATTAATCAAATCGAACACCGCACTCGCAACACCAGCACAACAAAAAAAACGGTCCCTGCCCCTTCTCAGCTAATAGAGTAATCGTTGAAATGTCGAAATGTGGAAAAACCCCCATTGAAGTGCTTATCTCTATTTTATCTCTTCCCGCTCTCCCTGCTTTCGAGAAGTTTTCTCACTTTTTTGCTGCGTGATTTATCTGCTTCTTCCGACGTTTTTATATCAATGCCCTCCTTCCTGCCCTCCCCCTAAGTGACCCATTGTCACTCCAAGTCTGGCGGGGATTATGCAAACATTTTTACGCAAATCGCACACTCGAAACGGATATTAAATTTTATTGCTCATGTTGCCATGACTTTGGGACTTGGTCTATTTGCCATTGTTGTGTTCATTGAGCACTCGAGTAGTCGCTCGGTCAATTAGCCAGGACGAATAGGAATGCGAGGAATGCGAGTGGAGCGAGAGCACTTTAATTAAACTTTTCAACTTGAATTTATGCAGCTTGACCTGATTTGGAGTTCAGAGTTCTGATTGCAGCTGCCGGCCGCATTCCTAGAAGATCGTATGACTTTG
Source organism: Drosophila albomicans (assembly GCF_009650485.2). Taxonomy (NCBI): domain Eukaryota; kingdom Metazoa; phylum Arthropoda; class Insecta; order Diptera; family Drosophilidae; genus Drosophila; species Drosophila albomicans. The sequence continues at coordinate 22,002,914 of NC_047628.2, read as the reverse complement.
GCCTGCTGCATAATGTTTTTGCATCAGGCGTTGACGCCTTCTACAACGCCTCATCCTAGAAACCCTCGACTTCGTCAACGTCTTCGCCTTCGTCTTGGTTGCGGCACGCGCTGAAGTACACAATTTGTTTGGCACATGTTGGCAGCAGGCATTTAATTGCTACATATGCGACACACATCAAGCTCACGCCTCCAAAAGTAATAGAAGAAGTAGGAGCAAGCAAACCCTTGTGCCCCTCGTGCCTATTTGGCTTGCCTTGGCTGCTGATCCTTCCGGTGGCGGGATGCACACAATGCTCAGCCGGCTGAGCAGCAAGACAGGAAGCAATGTGCGGCGTTGAACAATTGCTCGCTGGCTGGCTGAGATTTGGACAGGCGCAGCTGCTGCTCTGTATCAGCAGCAGCTCCTTGAAGTGGGCAAGGATAATCAAAACGCGCGTTGCTTGTACTTCATCTTCTACTTGTTTACTCCCCGTCTAATGATCATCATTATCCTCATGATCATCCCGTGCGCTGTGTGTTTGTTTTGTATTGCAAAACCGGTTGCGTCTTTTGGGCGTTAACCGAGTTCTTGTTGCGTTCGCTCTCTCGACTGACATTTGATTTCTCCGCTTCTGCTTTTAGAATTCTCAATTCAATTTCGCTTTCGTAGCGGAAACGCTTTTTCTTTTCATTGCTTGCATATTTGAACGGTTGTTGACACGCGATCCTCCAGCAAGGATACTCAGCGATCGTCGGTGGCATCGTCCTTCTCCTTCTTGTCGTTGTCGGGTTCCGCGACATCGTCTGCTCGTCTGCTCGCCTGGCGCGTGTTCCCGCTTCCGGTTAATTATATTCACGTAAATTGTCCTACGACCAGCAAAACAAATGTGCAAAAGCCGAACAACAAAACAAGTACCGAGTCCTTCGTCCTCCGACCCTCGCTAGACGCTGTAATTGAAAGCGAAATTTTATGCTTTCATTTGTTTGCCTTTATTCAATATTAAATTAAATGCATATGCTCTTGGCTCTGGCATCTTGATGTCCTGCCATTGGCTCTGGCTTCTGCTTCTGCTTTTGTCCTTCCGCGTAGCCTGTCAGTTTGCTTCTATTCTCTTCCTGTGTTCTCGTCTTTGTTCCGTGTGCTCTCGCTAACTAAGCAACTGCTCATTAAATGCTATTCCTCTGTGCTTTTCGCTTTTTGCTTACTTCTCTCTCTCTCTCTCTCTCTCTCGTCTGTTGGCATTACAATGTGGCTCGTGCCAACTTCAGCTTCGACTTCAGCTTGAGTTTATTGTAATCTGAGCAATCCTGCATCCTGTTTCGAAGCACATGAGATCCAAGTTCAAGGTGAAGATAAGTTTTTGCTAACACTGATTTGCTGACAGCAGACGAGCTTGTGAAGTATTCTTCGCTATGATTCTATAATATTTAAATAATTCTTTTTATAACCGCTACCCATAGGGTAGAAGGGTTTTATAACTTTGTGCCGGCAGGAAATGTATGTAAGAGGTAGAAGGAGGCATCTCCGTCCCAATAAAGTATATATATGCTTGATCAGCATCAATAGCCGAGACGATCTAGCCATGTCCGTCTGTCTGTCTGTTTGTCCGTCTGTCCATATGAAACACTGGATCTCAGAGACTATAAGAAATAGAGATATATTTTTTTTTTTCGAGTGTCGAGTGTACTCGACTGTGAGATACCCGCTACCCATTTTCTCAAAATATACCGAATATACTGCAAAAATACTAAAATACTATCGACATAGTACCGCATTCAAAATATACCATAGACGGCACAATATACCAGATTGTCAGCCAAAGCAACTAAGACCCCTAGTAAGTGGGCGTTTTTGCCCATACAAAAGTATTTCTTTAATAACTTCGACAAATTTTATCTGATCGTAACCAAATTTTCAGGAATCATAACTACTATAGTAGTTATTGTATATACAAAATTCGCAACTCTAGCTTTAAAATTACGCTTGTTATTCGATTTTCTTGATTTGCGGGGGCGGAAGTGGGCGTGGCAAAAATTTGAAATAAACTTGATCTGCGTGCAAACATAACAAATGCTGTCGAGCTCTATCTCTTATAGTCTCTGAGATCCAGTGTTTCATACGGACAGACGGACAGACACACAGACGGACAGACGGACATGGCTAGATCGTCTCGGCTGTTGACGCTGATCAAGAATATATATACTTTATAGGGTCGGAGATGCCTCCTTCAACCTGTTACATACATTTCCTGCCGGCACAAAGTTATAATACCCTTCTACCCTATGGGTAGCGGGTATAAAAAATTATAATTATGAACTTATTAACTAGACGTTTTGTATACCTATTTTATTAGACCTTTGGTATTTAGATGAAATTGTGATGTGTGTATTTTAAAGAAAGAATCACATTTACATTTATGGCCTATAAATTAACTACTTAGTTCTTATTTATGGAACTTGAAAAAGTTGTAAATCCAACAACTTCTTAAAATTTTTCGAGCTGTCTTAAATTCTTGAAATTGTTTAAGCTGTCCTCATTCAAACAATCGTTGGCCTAGTTTTATATGTCTTTTTGTTTAAATAAATGTATTGGCGTCACGCCTGTCTGTCCCTTGACCCTTTCCTTTTCCTTGCTCAACAAATATTTAACTATCATGTCCAATGAGTTTCCCTTTTCCGCTGCGCTTCGCATGGGAAAAAGTACTCGCAGACATAGTTGCAAACATTGCCAGGCTGATTAGCATAAGGATATGAAATGTTTTGACGGCGGCCAGGTTAGAAATATAGAAACAACAAAAAAAAGAGAAGTGTTCGTGGAAAATTGTGTGCTTCCTGTAATAAAAAGCAACAACAAGAACAAGAACAACCGGCAGCAGAAACTCGTAACACTTCCGCGTGACAAACGCACGACTCTCTCACAGCGAAGGGTTGTGAGCCTTTTTAACAACCTGCAAACAAGGCAAGTCAAACGGTCCAAACCCAAAGCGCGTGTCCTCGTTTTTGTGACGGGCGTTTTGGGCGCCGACGAGGAAAAAATGATTAACATGCTCAGTTCCCAGTTCCCAGTTCTCAGTTCTCAGTGCCACCCCGTAGCTGTGGGAAGTGCGGTTAAGCGCATTATGCAACATTATGACATTCACATCGACATCTAGTACATCCAATAAAAATTGTGACACGCGACCGGAGACCGAAGAAGCCAATACAATTATAATTGCAACAAATTGAACGACGCTGTCGACACGCGCCCTATTAGCTCATCTTCCGGTAGCCACAAAAACACCAGACAGCAGACATCGACGGACCAGCCTCAGTCTCAAGCACAGGCTGACTCAGAGTGAGAGAGAGGGAGAGAGAGAGAGAGAGAGAGTGAGAGAGAGAGACGGATTTTCTCCCTCTCCATCAGGGCGTTGGGCAGTTGGATGTGGGCTGAGTTTTGTCGCTTGCCACGACGACACTTTTGTTTGTTTTGACGATCCTTAAATGCTTGTTTAGCCCTCGTTTGAAATGCTCTACCTCTAAGCAGAGCAACAGGGTTGTTCAGGCTAATAATGACACTTCAAGATGTGGGTGCTTTGATTAGTTATGCATTGATGTTCATAGGGTATCTGTGATTCGTATATTCGTGAGCCTCTCATGCTTGCCTTATTTCCTCTACGGCTGATTTATTGGCTTTTACTTATTTCCGGCCACGTTGCAGACACTTTACCACATTGACGTTTAAGTAGTTATTATTAGCGTGTTTTGTGGACGGCTCCTTGACACTTGACTTGTGCTTGGACCGGAAATCGACCAAGGAAATAGATAGACTCGATGAGTAGACCAATTGACAGCTTGAGATGAATGAGTGTGAATGGTCTTGCAGTAGCTTAAATATTTGCAAAATTATTAATCTTGATTAGTTAGTTGGCTTATATAATATAAAAGAGTAATTTTTTCATTTGTAGATTTATTTATTATAATTTAAGTGGAGTTAGCTTAGTGTAGCATAAGAAATTCTTTCTTTATTTTTGTAACTACAATAATGAATTCCTTTATAATATGCATTTTTTATCTGTCATGTTAAAGTACATTTTGTTTGTGCAAATTCTTGATTTAATTAATTTAATTTTTGTGTATCTTCACTTTTCCTTAACATTTTCTAATATAGCAAGATTATCATATGAGTTAAGTATTTTGTACTTTTAAAATAATGGCTGCAATAATTTTCTTTGTACCTCTTATGCAAATTATAAACTGAGGCTGCTAAATTTGGGTGGTTATCTCATATTCAATCACATTTTACATTCCAAATCCCTTTTAAATGCCTGCTGCATATTTCTGGTTCCTTGTAAAGTCCCTAAGCATAATTAGATGGATTTGCTGAAGTGCAAACCGCAGCTGCTGGTCAGCAGCAATTATGCAGTCATCATGTTGGCCAACTTAATTGGGTTGCACAATTTCCACAAAGTGAAAGGGCAGCTGATTTCGCAGTGAAATCTCGGTCAAAACAACTTAAATCCGCATAATTTGGGTTCGTTTTGGAGATGACAGCCAAAACATAAATTCAAACACGTCAAAATACTGTTAGTCAATGAATACTGAACTTGTGTCCAATTGTTCTGCAGACAACAAAAAAGAAAGAAAGAAAGAAAGATATTTGCCAGCTTTGAACCTGACCGACTCGCTACCTAACATAAATGTGAAAAATCTGAAAATGTGGTATTGTGAAAATGGGAAAATGTGTGGGTGCCGTAGGATCAGACTGAGATTCCTTTCGGTTGGCTATTGTGTCTGCTGGACAGAGTAATGATGGGATTGAACCGGCTTTAACAAAAGGATTAGACATGTAGTTTGCGATGCTTAGTTGCTTAATTGAGCCCAAATCTATGCACAGCATATCAAATATTTGCCTTAAATATTTTGGTTAAATTATGAAAGGGTAAACACTTATATGGCTAAGAGCAAAAAGGATGGGAGTTTAAGGAATATGAAAGATCATAAACCAGACAAAACGTGTGAACTGAATAAGAGTTCAAGAGTGGGTTTTATATAGAGAGAAAAGGAATAAAGAGTTTAATTTTCGAAAATATTTGAGAAATATTTAGACACCAGTTGAATGCTGAAGTTTTCATGCGTTCCTTTAAGAATGAATTATAAATATGTAGCAAAGTTAGAAGTAATTAAATACTATTAAGGAATAGATTTAAATGAATCCTTTTATACTTATTTTCTAAAAGTGTAGAAGAAAATCTTTGTTATGAAAATATTTGTATAATCCACAAATCTTTTTTCAATTTTATGAGGGGTTGAGGTTGCTTTATATATATATATAGAATATATCATTCAAACATATATTTGACAAGTAATAACCAATGTTCATCAATAATAATCTTTAATCTTATAAATGTCATCTATTTCTTTTGGTCTTAAAATAATCCTATAATATATTTAATTTAAATTGCAATGACAAATCATTTCCTCTCTCTAGGAAATTCCACTTAACCTTTTCTATGAATCTGCAAGGATTCACACTCAATTTCGCTAATAAATGCGTTTTGCAGTTACGGCCAAATCGAGGCTTTGAACGATGTCAAATGTTTAATTTAGCTTGCTGAGCCACAATTTCCGGCAACGCCCATGGAATGAAAAAGATGAACAGGAAAAAAACAGGAAAAATGGGAATCAGGAAAACGCCCTGCCATCAAATCAAGAGTTGCTGTCAAAATATATGACAGAGGGGCGTTGAGGAAGGCAGTGGGGTAGGGGGTGCTGCAATGTAAATGGCAGTAAACGCAGGGAAAGCCAATTAGGAAGAAATAAATCACGCGTCATGTGTGCGAATTCCTGGCAAGAAACGCCTCCATCATAATAGACAAGCACAAGCTGAAGCTGAAGCTGAGGCTGAAACACTTCAACTCAGTTCATACACAAAAGCAACCACAGCCAGATGCAGATGCAGAAACAGAAGCAGAGACCACCACCCTCCACCTTCCACCTCACTCCCTCTCTTCACATCCAGCCTAGCTGAAGAAGCTAAACAAGTGCCAAAAGCTGATTTCACTGTAATTACAATTCACACTCGCAGCATATTCGAGACACCCGGTTAGCGGGGGGGAAGAGAATACTACAAGCTGTATCCCAGTAAATGTGTTCTTTTTGTTTGGCAGCACTTAAGCGATGTCTCCCTTTCGTTCCCCACCCCCCTCCCGTCCTCTCTAGACGACCCAAAACATCATCCACCGGAACGAAACTTTTTTGTATGCCAGCCTGGGGATTGGGATGAGGTGATGAGCAGGAAAAACCCACAAACAGACACACCTACTAACCGACAATGATGCCTCAAAGAGAATGAGAGAGCAAGAGAACTCTTTCGGATGGATGGCTGGATGGATTTCTGGGTTGGCAGCCAGAGCTCTGGGTGGTTAGCTGCTTGGGATGGCTGGATGGTTGGGTGGTTAGGTTGTTGGGCAGTGGGTTGTGTACGCGTGTCAGGCCTACCACTAAATAAACAAAGAGCAAAGAGCAAACGGAGGCAGGGGCAGCAATAGAAATGTCACAAACAAACCGATTAAACAAGTACTTTTTAAACAAACACCACATAAAAAAATATGCGTATAACGAGAAGTGGAATCGCCACCTTCTGTCTCTGGAAAGTTCGAGGTACAGAAAGGTGCAGAGGGTTGGCAATCTGCAGAGAAACCCTTTAAGTTCATTTCGATTCAATTTGCCAAAAATGTGAGCGACTTTTCATCTCCACATTAAATTGTTTTTTTTTTCCTTCCATAAGTTTCTGGTCACGCGACTCCTTTGTAAGTTGTCCTAATTCCAATGATATTTCCATTTACAACTTCAGCATTTATCTTGCATCTTTTTACTCGCTCTCCGTATGCTAATGCGACCTAAGCCTATTAGTGTCATTTAAAAAAATTATTTCAATTCACAAAAAAATGCCTGCGATGAACTTTACTACCAGTGGGAACTTTTAATTTTGAGAAGAGGGTTTTGCTCCACTTTTAACACTTTTCCCAAATGTCAAATGCAAGCACTTTCGCATTAAATGGGATTATTCGGTCAACAGATTGTCAAAACTTTCGGCTTAACTTTGGGTGGGAATTTGGTTAGATCAGGTTCAAAATAAAGAACACTGAAAACTGTGTAAAAAATCAGTGGACATTTTTAACGTTAAATGAATTTTAGATAACTTGAATATTAATATACATAGATATAAGATTGAAAAGTAACTAAAACGTTAGTTTAACTAACGAGTACACATTTTCATAAATGAGAAGAATATCACAATATTGTGTTTTGTATTTTTTGTTCATATACTTTATTGAATATTGTTTTTTATTTATAATTATATGATACAAAATAATATAGCATGCAGCTTATACAATGTTTCTAAGAATGCATTCCTCAGAGTTTTTAGTCAGCTGCCATCTCTGTTCAGATTTGTGCCCATGTTCTTGCCCTACTAAACCACTAAAACATTTCACAGCTCGCACCTCATACGTAAATTAACCTTAAAATTGAAGATTTACACCTTGTGTGACATGTTGAGTCGTACGCAAGCTTATGGAGATTTTCACAATTTCCTGTGAAAAACTGTGAAATCAAAGCCAGTAAACGAGGAAAGTTCCATTTCCGAGTGAGAGATGAAGTCCTCATCCAGTTACTTGCATAATCTGTGGTAAGCCAAAGCGATTACACGGCATTGTATAAGATCACGTTATTGGAATAGGCAAGCGTATATGTTTGTACATACGTAAGTAACCATGAGACCCAGCTGCAGGACCCTGAGTGACCACAAAGGACCTGGCCGATACACGAGGGAAACTCAACAGCTGCTGAACAGTGAACTCCTCGATGGATGAAGTGGCGTGGGTGTCTGTCTGTTGCTGTTGCTGTTGCTGCTGTCCGAGCAACAAATATCCGATTTGCAAATGAAACAATTGCGGTGTTTGACCAATTTCACAATTGATGTAATCCTGCAAATCTCTATATTAGCGTGGACGATGAGGACAAGGACGATGCAAGAGCGTTTTGTTGCCATTGTGAAATTGAAATGTTTTGAGTTCATTGAAGAGTAAACAGCAGCACATACTTAATATGTGTTGTATGTGGGTTACGGAACGGGAACGAGAACGAGAACGGGAACCCTGAAGGTTTATAATAATATTTTGCTAACCTTCTTTTCGCTTGTAAAAGTTCAAAAAGATTTCGCCCGCTCATTGTGCGCATTTTGCCGATTACCGACACAGATTAAGGGATGATGGGATGTGAGGTTGTGAGTTGTTCGCCAGGCCATCCTCAAATCAAGGCACAGACTTGCACTGTGTTTCAGTTCTCAGTCTCATTCTCAATCTCATTCTTAGTTCGCAGTTCTCAGTTCTCAGCTCTCAATTCTCGTCCAGCGCTGACAATCGGCTTTTGCGCATGCGCGGCAGGTTTGTTTCCTTTCATACAATCGCAATTAGACGAGTTTATCCTTTTGTTTTGTGCCGTCGTCGACGATCGACGGTGTAGACCGAGTTTTCGGTCATTTGGGTCCGCTTTTGATCCGCTCTATCCCTAAATCTGTGCACTCGACCATGCGTCTGCAGCTTCCTATTCTGCTTCTGTCTTTGCTTCCCATTCCCATTCCCATTTTCTTTTGTGTCACGCGTATTTGGCGCGTTTAAATAGATTAACCGCCTTGCAAATTGCTTGCATCTTATCTCAGATCTACCTACTCTACTTCTCTCTCTCTCTCCCTCTCACACTTGCTCTCTCTGTCTTTCTTCTTTTGCAGGTTTGCGTGTCTGTGGGTTGATCCCATTTCCATTCCCATTCCCATTCCTCCTTTAACTATTGCTACTGTTACCAATCTTTTTACATTCCTCAATTAGCTGTGGCCGCCTTTTGTTTGCTGTCTTAATCTTGAGTAAATTAGTTCATTAAGAGGTTAATTCCTCATAACACCCACAAATTATACCCAAACTCAGTCTGCCTCTTCTGTGTCTCGATGTGTGGTAAACAAAATCTGCATATACGTTTAGTACTTATGTGCTTTACCTGCTTACTCAGCCGCTTGTCTCGATAAGTGTATTATTAGGTTAATTCGTTAGAGAACGAAATTGAGACACAAATTGTATGAAATATATTTTAAGATTACAAATTATTGCATTATTATTAAAATTTTCGAATATCTTTAGACTACTTCTCGAAAATAATATAAATGTATGTAGTGAAATGCAATTTATAAAAACATAATTTTACGCTCATAGCAATAAAATAGTAGTATAGTTGAAAAGTCAATATATAATGTAGTAAACTAAATAAAAGAAGGAAATTCTAGTAAATAACTAAACAAATTATATTTGCATTTAGTTAATTAATTGAACACATGAATATAAAGCTGGAAAGCGGATATGTACGAAGCGAATATGTACGAAATAACAAGTAAGAAAGATACAGTCGAGTCCGCTCGACTGTGAGATACCCGCTACCCATTTTGAATAAAAGCTAAATATCGTTATACCAGATTCTCAACCAAAGCAACCAAAGTCTTTCTATAATAACTTCGACCATTTTTATCTGATCGCAATTTTCAGGAAACAAAACTACTATAGTTATTATTGTATATACCAAAATTCGCGACTCTAGTTTCAAAATTACGCTTTTTGTTGATTTGCGGGGGCGGAAGTGGGCGTGGCAAAAATTTGAAACAAGCTTGATCTGCGTGCAAACATAACAAATGCTGTCGAAAAAAATTATAGCTCTCTCTCCTATAGTCTCTGAGATCTAGTGTTTCATATGGACAGACAGACAGACGGACATGGCTAGATCGTCTCGGCTGTTGATGCTGATCAAGAATATACATATATACTTTATTGGGTCGGAGATGCCTCCTTCTACCCGCTACATACATTTCCTGCCGGCACAAAATTATAATACCCTTCTACCCTATGGGTAGCGGGTATACAAATTAGATAACGGACGTTCGATTAACAAATATAATTTAAGTTAAAACCGACAAAACTGGAGTTAAATCAATAAAACAGATAAATATGTGTAATAATAAATTGAACATAACAATTGCGAGTAAATAAAAGCTAATTTAAGTTAGAAACAGCGCCGTCCAATAATATATATATTGACATTTATATACATATTTATTCAATAGTTTCAATAGAAAACTTTCACAGCTTTTTCGAACAGAATTCAGTAGATTCATTGAATATGAATTTCATATAACGTATCTCAAATAAATAGCGGACTAATGTCGGCATTTACTTAGAAGAGTTTACTCCTATATACATAAACATAATGCTATATAAATGAATGCATTAAAGGTCATATGCGAGTGTGTGTGTTTGTGCTTAAACAAATGCACTTATCACTCGTAACCGTCGCAGTTGCATTCGCACTGCAAAATGCCCGTATAATGCAGAAATGTGCAATCTGCATTTAGTTAACTAAATACATACACGAGTGAGCAGCATGATGATGGGAAGGGAAGGGAGCAGAGCAGGGCAGACACAGCCGAGGGGTGGTTGAATGAAATGGAAGATGGGAGGGCAACAACAAAAAGGCTGCACCTAAAAAATGACGAGTCCATTTTGAACAACAACGAACAAACTGGACATTCACAAAAGCACTGAACCAACAAAACGACAACTGTGAAAAGCTGCCGAGGCCGAGACCGAGGCTGAAGCTGAAACTGAAGCAGAGGCAGAGACTGGGCTGATGGCCAGGTTGACTCCTCCAGGGTTTAGCCATCGTCGGCATCAGCGTTAGCGTCATCGTTCTCGTTCTCGTTCTGAGTCTGGGCGTGTGCACCTCGTCGACTCTCAGCAATGGCCTGGCCCTGGCCACAAAGGCTGAGCAAATATACACACACAGAGCTGGATAGAGATAGAGATAAACAGGCAGAATGAGAGGGAGAGAGTTGCGTCCGAGTAAGCTAACAGCAGCAGCTCAGAGAAGGGCAGAAGCGGGGGTTTACAAAACACTCGGCAAATTGCGAGCACAACGAGCAAATGCAAAGCTTCAAAATAGCTGCAAAATGTGCAAAAAGTAAAAGATATCAAAAATGCAAATGCGATGGTAGCAGCTGGCAATGACAGAAAGAGAAGGCAGAATATACATATGCATAGGTGTAAGCGAGAGAAAATAAAAGACGGGAACCAGAGTGAGAGGAACAAAACTTCAGCTTATAATTTATGAATCAAATAGATATCAAATATGTGTACATATTAAGTGTACTACACTAGCAAGTTATTTAAAGTTTTTGCTGCTAAAATATTCGAAAATTTCAGTAATCCAATGTTAGTGTTATATTGATTAAAAGTTATTCTTATCTACTCTATGTAATATAATAAACAACTTCATTGCTACCATTGAAAAGTGTTCATGTGATATATAAGGAATTAATCAAAATAAAATGGATGTGTGATAAATAAGCAAATAATTGATTCAATTATCATACAACTAGTAAAGAATCTAAAAGAATTTAACCACGAAACTGTGGCTTAAAAATAAATTCCTAGATATCCCGGAATATGTATGAATACCTTAAAATATTTTAACTTTCTAGTTACCAATATCTGTAATGATATTAAAAATAATAATTAACAAGTAAGAAAGCTACAGTCGAGTGTACTCGACTGTGAGATACCCGCTACCCATTTTGAATAAAAGCAATATATTTTGCGGTATTATTCTCAAAATATACCAAATATAGTGCAAAAATACTAAACATATACCAAATGGTATATGTGGTATATCGATATAGTAGCGCATTCAAAATATACCATAGACGGCTCAATATACCAGATTGTCAGCCAAAGCAACTAAGACCCTTAGTAAGTAGGCGTTTTTGCCCATACAAAAGTATTTCTTTAATAACTTTGACAATTTTTCTCTGATCGCAAAAAAAATCAGGAATCATAACTACTATAGTTATTATTATATATACCAAAATTCGCAACTCTAGCTTTAAAATTACGCTTGTTATTCGATTTTTTTGATTTGCGGGGGCGGAAGTGGGCGTGGCAAAAATTTGAAACAAACTTGATCTGCGTGCAAACATAACAAATGCTGTCGAAAATAAATTATAGCTCTATCTCTCGTAGTCTCTGAGATCTAGGTGTTCATACGGACAGACGGACAGACGGACAGACACACAGACGGACAGACGGACATGGCTAGATCGTCTCGGCTGTTGACGCTGATCAAGAATATATATATATATATATATAGGAGATGCCTCCTTCTACCTGTTACATACATTTTCTGTCGGCACAAAGTTATAATACCCTTCTACCCTATGGGGAGCGGGTATAAAAATAGGAAAGGAGTTGTGAGTGCAACAGCAAAGGAGAATATATACATATGTATAATTGATTAGAAAGGTAAATGTTGAATTATGTATTGCAAGTGAGAAAACTAGTAGCAGAACTTTAAGCATTTAACTATGTAATATAGATGTGTGAGGAGTTGTAAATGAGAACAGAAATAGTAGTATTCATAATAAGGGGAATACCATAGGAGGACAAATAGTGTTATTAAAAGTATATGTATAGTATATTATTTCATGCAAATAACAGCAATCTGTCAATAAATAGGACACAATATTAATAATACTCAGTTGGCTAAAATCTAGTCAAATACATTCTTGTTGCTGCTGAAAGAGCTGAGCAGCAGCTGCCATTAGACTAATGCATCCTGTGTAAAGGACATTTTATATAGCGTCATGTTATTTGCCTATTTCCGCGACATTTTAGTTATAATACAACCAAAATGAAGGTAGAGAAAAATAAAATTGACAGTCGCAGCTCTTGGCATTGTCGAGTTTGTCGTCCTTAGTCCTTAGCTTGTGGACCTGTCATCACAGCTTGCAGTATCTCTTTTTGGTCTTCCCCCCTTGTCTCCCTGGGCGACCCAGAACAGTTGTGCTTTTGGGTGTACAAACTGCTCAACTGCAGCGACGTTGCACAGCCAGGAGCTGACGAGGATGTGGCGAGACATCCCTGGCGATGCCATTTCAACGTGGAAAACTCCAAGAGCAAACAGTATCAAGAAAGCCGTGTCGTCGCGCACTGCAATATCATCAAAACGGAATATAAGATTATATTTACATAGCAGCAGTGGCAGAGGGAGAGAGCACAGGACGGAGAACGGATGGACTAGAGGTGAGAGATGAGCAAACAAAGACGCTGATAAAACGAAATGCCAAACGACAATGGAAATGCATAACAAAGAACAGGATCAGCAAGAGAAATGCTTAAGGGTTGGTGGGGAGAGGGAAGGGGCAGGGACGGGAGAGGAGAGGAGGTGGGGCAATGGACAAGTGAAAGAGGCAACGTCAACGCTTTCGAGTGGACGACCAGAGGCGCTGCCATTTCGGTGTCTGGCTGCGCTTCTTGGCAGCTTGGCAGCTTGGCAGCCTGGGAGCAGCAGCATCTTCTGCCAAGAGGGGGAGGGGGGAAGAGCGGGCGCAAAAAAGGGAAGGCTCAAATCAAGTGCGAACAGAATACGGCCAAGTTTCGGTTGCCACTTTGCACGGCCACGTAGCTGTTGCCCCAGGCAACACTTTGCCCATCTCTCGCTCTTGCTCTCTCTCTCACTCTCTCGCTTTCTTTCACTGGCATTCGCTCTCTCATTCGCTTGCATTCATCTCACTCACACCCAGCAGTGGCAATGTGTACATAAATATTTTAGGGGCGGGCTCAACGCAACTCTCCTCCGCAGGATATTATTCCAATTCGACATTTTGTGTGAGATTTCATAATGCGGTTGGCGTCGCTGCCCGCGTCGACTGCGCCGTCAGTAGCGTGGCCCATCCAATCTGAACATGATGATGAAGTTTCCTTTGCCGTCGTCCTTTTGCCTGTTTCATCTCTCTATTGCCATCTCGCTCGCAATCGCAATCGCAGCCAGCAGCAGCGCAAGCCATTGACTTAGGGGTTGCTTTTCCCTCAACGGTGCACCCCTCAACGATGCCTCGCTGACTGACGAGTTTGCTCAGTTCACAGGCCCAGTCAGAGTCACACACACACACACACACTCTCAGACGCACACTCTGTCAGTCAGCGAGTCCTTTTCATAATTCTTAAGGCCATACGACGTCGTGTTTGCCTTCATTCCGCTTCGGTCGCTGCTCCTGTGCTGAACGTTTCACGTTCTTCGCTCTCTACGCGTTAACAACTCGCTTTGAACAATTTCTCGATACGTTGAAATAGCCAAATAACAAGTTGACAAGTGAATTTTGTGCAAACAAATATACATAAATGACAAATAAATAAATAAACACTCAATTGTTGAATACTAGTTGCGTGTGTTGTATGCTGTGTCCAAGTGCAATTCGAAGATACTATTTCCTGCATCTCTCTGCTACGCGTTGCTTCGCGTCGGTGCAGACACAAATTGGATACCTTTGGGCAGCGTCTAAATATGGTTTACTTTGTACGTATCTATGCCATAGCTAAGCTAGCTTCATATATGCTATAATTAAGTAAAGCCGACGGCTTTTATTTCGAAAATATACTCGTGGATTACATTTAGATTCATTCGTATCTTTGCAAGCAGTGCAATAACTTGATAAAGTTAGATAGATATTTATTTAACAAAAAAGATTTTGATTTTGGAAAAGTATAGAGAAGTTTTCAATTAAATTAAATATAATACAAAAGGATTCTTTAACAAATATTTTAGATACATTTGTGCTTTTGCTTATAATATTTGTTTTTCAATTTTTTTTAAGTTTGTGAGATGTAAACTGATTTAATAGTTATCTATGGATTAACTTAACGTTTTCTCATTTTATATTATTTGAAACATAATTTTTTAACTCTACTTGTTATTTAGTAAATGCATTTTAAATATTTCGAATACTTTTTTTTAATAATTGGTTCAATAAATATAACAAAATGTAAATATTAAAAATATATAAACATGTCAATATAAATTTAATTATCACTTGAGCAATTTTATTATTATTATACTTAAGACATAATTTCCACAATTCTCTATTTTGAAATAACGAATTTAACTTTCACACAAACATAAATGCCTAAAAGAGAAGTTCTTGCGAAAATACTTCAAATCATTTAACATTTCACTGATTTCGGACACACATTCGTATTAAATGCAAGTGGCCAGCCGTCAATTGAAGCATCTGAGAAGAGTGTTAAAATTAATACGCCCCCATTGGGGGGTTGAGAAAAGGGAAAACTTTAATAGAATTAAGAGCACTTGGAGTAGGGCAATGGGCAATGCAAAACTATTCGCATCAGAACGCAGTTCGCAGCTGCCAAGCAAATCAGGGCTACTTACTGAGGCGTCAAATCAAGTTAATTAAAAACGGCAGCCCGCAAAGGGAAAGAAGCCAAGGAGTCGAAGTTGGAAACCCGCAACGGATGTCGCGCATTAGGAACACTTGAGGAAGCACACATATAGAGTACTATATGTGCGATATGTGAAGACGGCGACCGAGTCTCGACCTTAAGCAATTTAATGAGGTGCAAATAAAAGCGACGACCCGCGCCAAAAATGAATACGAGTAATGCAGAATGCCATTGGGATTGCAAGATTGTGTTATGATTGATTTTGCTTATGACTGGCCATATGCTGCGGTCTCAAAGAGTTGAACTGAGCCATTGTTCTGGCCTAGTCGAGTGTGATCAGTGCACGGGTTAAAAACACAAATATCTCAATCATATTTTTCGTGTAATTTTTGGTGGTTTTGTTTTAATTTGCAACCCGCTGACTGGGCAGCCACAATGCCAGAGCTCGTGTGGCAATGGGAATGCAAAATCGAAATTGTATATCGATGGCACGCCCCTGGGTTTTGTTTGTATTGCGATTAAAGCGCGATTAGTGACGCTTGAGTGGACATTGCATTGATCATGGGGCGTATGCTCGATATTAATTGATAACCCGTTGCTTATTTGCATACACGCAACTTACCTTTTGTTTACCCCATTTCTATTCATTGCAGAGTCCGCGTGGCATGCAACCGTGTAGTCCATCGGGTGTAATTGCAATGATGCCGCCATCGAAGAGTCCCATCATGGAAACCGCCGCCAGCGACAGCAATCAAACCAACAGCACGGGCAGCAATCAAGCTGACACCAAGCGCTCCTGCCCCCTGAAGTTCTCCATTGCCAAGATCATGGAGCCGGACAACAAACAATCCTCGACGACAACAACGATGCATACGCAACTCCAGCAGCAGCAGCAGCCACAGCAATTGCATATGGAACCAGGGGATGAGCAGCCAAGCGGCGTGGAGCATTATGCGGACTCCGAGCGCTCCTGCAGCCCCATTGAGGTGACTGGCGATGATGAGGAGCCAGCTGCTGTTAACTACGATTCGGCATTCAAGAAATACGTGCCCGGCTCCAGCTTGATTAGCGCCGCCTCCTCTGCTGCACCCGCCTCCGTTGCTGCCTCAGCTTCCGCCTCCGCGGTGCAGCAATTTGTGAACACACGTCACCAGGAGTTGCTCTCGCAGTATCCGCTGCTCTACTATGCGCCCAATCAGCTGATGTGTGCCGCTGCTGCCGCACAATATGCCGCACTCACAGCCCAGCAGCAAACGCTGGCAAGTGCTGCACATTTGAGCAGCTTCACCGCCTCGTTGAATGCCACGTTGCATCACTCGCAATCATTGCGCCGCAACTTGGGGCATCCGCTGGCCGCTGCTGCTGCTGCCGCAGCTGTTGCACAGTCCCAGCAGCAACAGCACCCAACTCCAGCGCTGCAACAGAGTCTGGAGAAGTCGCCAGCGCGCTCTGTGCAAGCTCAAGCTGCCGCCCAGCAGGCGAGTCTCAAGCGCAAGCGTTCGCCACAAGCGGAGCTACGCACTCCACCGTTGCCAGTGTTGCCACTGCCCTCCTCCTCCGTCTCCTCCTCACATCCACGATCCCGATCGCGCTCCCCGTCACCACATGGCTCGCTGGATGACAGCAGTCCTGGTTCAGCGAATGGCGGCAAACCGAAGACATTCTCGTGCTTGGAGTGCGGCAAGGTTTTCAATGCGCACTACAATCTCACCAGGCACATGCCCGTGCACACTGGCGCCCGGCCGTTTGTGTGCAAGGTGTGCGGCAAGGGTTTCCGCCAGGCATCGACGCTCTGCCGGCACAAGATCATCCACACGTCGGAGAAGCCGCACAAATGCCAGACGTGTGGCAAGGCGTTCAATCGCAGCTCCACGCTCAATACGCACGCCCGGATTCATGCGGGTTACAAGCCGTTTGTGTGTGAATATTGTGGAAAGGGGTTCCATCAGAAGGGCAACTACAAGAATCACAAGCTGACGCACAGTGGCGAGAAGGCGTACAAGTGCAACATCTGCAACAAGGCCTTCCATCAGATCTACAATCTCACCTTCCACATGCACACGCACAACGACAAAAAGCCGTACACTTGCCGCGTGTGTGCCAAGGGCTTCTGTCGCAACTTTGATCTGAAGAAGCACATGCGCAAGCTGCACGAGATTGGAGGCGATGGTCTCGACGATGATCTGCCGCCGGCCTACGAACGTCGCCGGGAGTACACCAGACGCGAACCACTCTCCAGCTTCAGCCAGGCGAGTCAATTGACGCCGGACAGCTCCTCGGGCAGCATGTCGCCGCCAATCAATGTGACAACTCCGCCACTGTCGAGTGGCGAGACCAGCAATCCAGCCTGGTCACGTACGCCGTATCAGGAGTCAGCTACTACAGCGCCCGCTGGGCATTTCCATCATCATCTGCAAGTGCCGCCGGCGGCACTGCATGGCGACTATCCGGGCAGCTCTCCATTCCTGCAGCTGCCACATCCTGCCCAGCATCATCAGCAGCCACCGCATTCCGTGCAGCAACAGCAGCAGCAGCAACGCCTTTCGGCTGCAGCGTTGGAGAATGTGCCATTCATTGCGAAAGTGTTTTGACAGCGATACTATGCCGACAACATGGGCAGCTGCACTGTAGCATCCTCGACCGCAGGAGGAGCCAGTGGCATGCATCGAGCCAAAGTGGAGGAGGCCGCGGCAACAGCAACTGCTAGCAAGGGCAACAATGAACTGTTGCTCGATTGACTGCAGCTTGTCTCGGCTGTGGCAGCAGTCAACAACAATACAACCACAATTCAAGAGGTGTCTGCTGCACGCCAAGAAGACGAGGAGGAGGAGCTGGCCAGCGATGACGACGCTGCATCGCCGGAATTTAGCTCCACAACTTTGGGCAGCGCTGTGCGTGCCCTAAATGGACTCTTTTAGAGTGACCCCAGAGCTCACAACCAACCACAACCCACCAAATGGTTTCAATTTAACCTGTGCAATATTACGAATTATCTACAGATGCAACTACGGTTACAGCTATAGATACAGTTACATCTTAAAATCCCCACAGAATTTGTACAATTTGTAAATAGTTAATAATGTATTTAAAAGCGTTTCATGTGTAGTTCATTATAATCGCATATGTGTGTATGTACATTTCAGCTAGATAGTACCTAAATTTAGTCAGTTATTTGTTTCTGCATTTTGCGAATTGAAATCACTTGCAGATTTGATAAATTTACAGCAAATTACAACTTACGATCAATACTTATTTATATGTTATATGTATAAGTATATGTATATGTGTGTGAGCTAGTTAATAGAGTGGCAAAGAATTTTAATTGTTTAGCACTTAAGTGATATTATTGATAATGTTTAAGCAATAAACCAAAATTCTTTAATATAAATGGTTGCAAATTATCTTTTTCCAAGCAGTGATCCGCAATGGGATTGCAATGTAGGATAAAACGAGATGGCATGTTTGTGATTTGTCAGCCGTGCAGTGTTGCCAGACTGTTGCATTTAGTTGAGAGCTGCATGGCTGTAGGTGCGAGAGACAGAGAGAGTGAGGGTATGAAGATGGAGTTATATCCCTAGCACTTATGCAAATGGCTGAGTCAGAGCAGTCCACACACTCACACACACAGCAGACATACACAAACACTGGCAGACGTTCCCAATTTAAAAATGCAAATGAAATGCCGTCGCTGTAATGAAAACAATTATTGCCGCATTTGCGTAAGAGGCGCTTTAACGGGCTCTAAACTGTCAAGCAGTGAAAGCAGCTCACCTTAATTAGTGGCGAGCTCAGTGCGCCCACTCAAAGCGACGCACAAGCCCCGCCCATATTTGCATTTCGCTTTGATCTGTGTGGCAAAGAAAGAGGCGGCGCAACTGTCACCAAGATGGCGCAGCAGACAAACGTAAGAGTCTTGAGAGAGTTTGCATTGAAAATTGAAACATAAGCGTGGACTGAGAGACAACAATTGATTTGTATACAAGTACTGGTAAGACACACAACACACTTATGTTTTATATATTTATTTGGAATTATCAATGAAATATTTTGGGTAATTCTATCAGCGAAGATTGGGTAAATATTAGTATCAATAATAAACTTTAGTGCGGTTGAATAATATAAAATTTCACAAAAAGGGAAATACAAATATTGATGCATTCGATTAATATGCTCAACAACTCTTTTACAGTGACTACAGGGTATAACTGCAGAAGTAGACGCATGTGTCGCCACTTCAGTTGACATTTCATTCGCCCCTGTTTCCTCCCTACCTCGTTTAGCTCACCCGCCAGTCTTTTGCTCTGCGGCATATGAATAATTCAAGCGAAATCAAATCAAATGGGAACGAAAAGCGAAATCAAAAAGCAATGCTTTATGCAAATGCAAATACGAATGTGAACGTGAATGCTCTCTCTATGTACGATGCGTTGAGTATGCACTTTCAGCATATGCCTAAGCACACCGCCCACTGACAATCCCACCTTCCAGCTCTGTCTCTCTCTTTAACCTCACTTGCCTGTCTCACTTGACAGCAAGAAGCTTTTATTTTGACAGTGCGAAAGAGTGGGGAGAGAGACAGATCAAACCTCTACACTCACACACACACATACACTTGCTCTCGCACTCGTTTCACTGATGACAAATGGCGCCGAGAGCTTTTGCCCAATTTCAACTGACTTTTGACACCGCCTTGCGGCGCGGCATTCTTTTGAACACAGCAGCACACAGCAACAACAACAGTTTGGAAGTTGCTGCAAGTTTGCGATGATTTCTATCAGCAGCCTTGACGAGAAGGGCCAACCCCCAATTTTTGGTTCGTCAATGGTCCTTCAGTTGTTGTCCTGCTATGCTCACTGTTGTCTGTTGTCGCCTGTCCGCGCACTGATTTGTGATATTCCTTTTGATGTTTACTCAATGCACGCCCAGGCGACCATTCGAGAGCCTCTCCAGCTGTCCGTCCGTCCGTCTGTCTGTCTGTCTGTCTGTGTGTTAGCCTGCCGCAGTCGCCATACGAGGCAAGTACGTGCCATCATCCGTTTGGCCAGCATGCGACATTGACACAAAACCGCCTTACTTATTTGGCTAATTGAAGTCGCACGATTCTCCTTCATCACTCTCATTCTACTTTCCACTCCTCACTCACTTTCCACTCTATGCAGATTTACGCAGATATGTCGCCACTTTTCGAGCAGCGAGTCTTCCTCCACTGTCACTTCTTTGTTCCATCTTTCGATGGCGATGGCTTTCATTAGGCTAATTAGTCGCATTGACATGCGATAAATTCGAATTAAGTGGATAACTTCCTGAGCAGGCAAACTGACAATTGTTAATCTAATTAATATACAAGGTATATGGAAAGCCGAAGCGAGAGGAGGTTCTACTAATCAGAATATGATAAATACAGTATAAAATACAAAAGTATTTGTTAAATAGTGTTATAAATTTATAAATTTAAGTAACAGTTGTATAATTTAATGCCCTTCAAAGTTATTTTATTATTATTTTTTCAATCATTTCATAACAAGTTAGTTTTATTTAAACTTATTTGAACTCAAACAATATATAAAATAAGTAATAATCATTTCACGTACTAATTTATAGTAATATTTTAATTGAATATAGATGTCGATAAATTACTTTTCCGAAGTGCAGTGATAAATAATTCGTCAATTTGCTTTTTCTTATGAATATCACAAGAGTTTTGTTGTAACCAAATGTATATACTCAAAATTTCGTTCTTATTCCAATACACCAGTAACTAACAATTATATAAATAGGAATAATAATCAGTCCAAGGAGTGTGTTTAAAAAACAACAAGTCAAGACAATCGCCATTGTTGTGACAATATCAAACAATGTCTGCTCCCATTCTTTGTTTCTCGATTAGAAATCAAATTCACAATCATATTTCATATTTTGCATTTATTGTTTTTAGTCTGCCCAAGGCTTGTTTATGACTTCGCAAATTGTTTATGCCGCCTAAACAATTCTACAGGCGCCACAAACCACAAGAGTGTGCCCCCAAACTGCTTTGGCTTGCGCGTCTCACATAATTTACCATATTGATAACTACATTTTATTTTATCGGGGTGCAATCTGTGCCACGCCTGCGAGAAGCAACAACTCGAACACGAAACAACACGCCTTATTCAGTTATTCAGTCTGTCCTTAAAAATGAGAAAATAAAACAAAAAAAATGAAATGATAATCCAATTCCATTGTTTAAGATGAACCGCAATATTGAGATGTAACAAATTTGCAGTGTCGACTGCGCTTATCACCTACAACAATGAGACGCACAACGAGAGCGGGAGTCCTTGCCGAGAGTCGAAAGGACAATGGCAGTACTCAACCCTCAAGTGTTTTGGCGGCGCATTCGAGCGTAAATTGCAGCGTAATCTCTTCCGGATATGATTACGCTCTTAAGTGATCTGATTCAGACAGCTGGACAGGAAAACCGAGGACATGCCTGACATTGTTGCTGTCAGCTCTCATCGCTCAACGCGGCTAAATGCTGTGACCTATCAGCTTTGTATCTGTATCTTTAGCTCGGCCAGAGTGTGAGTATCATCTGAATTGTGCAATATGTTGTGATTATAATTTCTTAAAAAGCTAAAGCTGCATTTTCTTTTGAATTACAAGGGCTGTTTCTACGACAACGACAACGACAGCGGGTGCGGGGACTCCTAAGCAAGTAAGTATTATATAATGTATGTAAGTATCTTTTGCTGCACCAACAATGTGCTGGCGAAAAAACACTTAACACCGCACGGGGCATCCTATTCTTCTTCTCTCTGTCTCCCTTTCGGTACCCCCGTCTTGCTAAGGCGCATATGAGTATTGGCATTGTTCGTAATTGTGGCGTTAATTGTCGAGGTGACGACCCCTCAACTAAGACACAACTGTCATCGCATCAGCGAACGGCGAGCAGCAGCAGGTGTAAGAGTATCTCAACGTTCTCAGTGCTCTTCAATGAGAATTACAGGCGATTATTTCTCGGAAGTGGGGATAATGTAAAGACATATGTATCATATATGCTGAGAAAAAAGAGAAAAAGGGAACAGTCGAAAAGTTATGATCTTAAAGTTCATATCAAAAGTAGCTTAAAGGATGAAGAGAAATGTGTAACTGATATATATTCCCTAAAATACTGAAGTTTAAACCAACCATAATTAATATAATGTTCAATAAAGGGTCTACACACATTTCAAGCTTCAATATTTACAATTCCATCTGCCATCAGTTCCTTTACATATTCAATATGTAAAGTAGCTTTATTAATATTAATTTTTAACATCTTTCGGTTTATTGTTCGGCATTTAGGGGTTGATTTGGTGTGCAGTTTATTATCTATTGTATTGCTTTGGATATAGTTGATACACCCTTGACACCTTGGAACAATCCACCCAGTCAACTTAAGCTTTTATGCATAAAACAGGTGAACAACTCGAAAGGGGGAAGGAGAAAGGTCAGAGGCGGAGACAGTTGTTCGATTTCCCAGACCAGAGCAGAGCAGACGACTGACAGCATCAATGTAGTGTGTAGAGTGTACAGTGTACTATATAAGGATGATGTTGATGATGATGTTGAATTGCGGATGCTTGGCAACGCATTGAAATGCATTCAACTTAATGTAACGCGGCTCAATTAGTTCGGTTCAGCGGTTTCCAATGCAGATTCCCAACGATCTGGGATACTCTTGCTGCCTGCCATCATTGTCGCCTGTTGTCGTCGTCGTTGTCCTCGTTGTCCTCGTTGTCGTCCTCTTCCTCTCTGGTTGTTGTTGCCGTCGTCAGCTTTATGTCAACTTCTTATACGCTTATTCACACCGAAGCACAAAAACGGCACGCCCCTTCAAACAGGCAGCATCCGGAGCGGAGCCATAGTCTCGATGTGATGCTCGTTTGTGCTGCCTGACGAGTTATGAATATGCTTCGTGAATACTGAGACTACTTCTTGCATGACCCGCTTGATGCCGGCTTTTATTCACTTTTCAAGAATTTCCACACCGAATACAGCCATTGCATCCAATTGTAGAATCTGCACTATGGTCATTAAAACATATCACATAATGTCATATATAGAAAGAGCTGGAGAAACCCTAATTTATATTCATATCAAATTAAAAAAATAGCTCAAGAAATATACATTTGCATTTACTTTAGTATTTGGCATAGTTGAATTGCTCCACTGTGCAGCCCTATCTCTCATTACGGCTCCTTGATGGCGTTGGATAACTTCGAGAGCTCCTGGCGCTTTTCAGCTTACGAGTTAATGGCATTAATTAGTTCCACTTAGCAGCGCAAAAAATACACTTCAACGTGTCGGAGTATTCAGTGAGAAACTATTTCATTTATTGTTTGTAAACGTCTTTGTTTTTAGGTAGTAAGAGTCAGCAGGAATCGCACTTGCAATAGCTTTCTTTGTACATTATAACTATGCGTTTAATTAATCAGTATGCTATCAGAAATAAGAATTTTAATCAATAGTAATTCTTGAGTTCGTTTAGAATTCATACAAGCAATAAATAAACACAGAATTTAAATTAAAAAGTTTAATATTTATTGAATAAAATTTGGTGATATAATTAATCATTTTTTTAATCATGTGTTTTAGGCTGCGCAGATGACAACACAAAATGTACAATTTGTAATGTACATTGAAATCTAGATGATTATAGATATAAAAAAGGACACATGACTGCATTCAAATTCCTGCTCAACTTATGATTATTATTACTTTTTTATAGTATTTTACAAATACGCATACATTCCACCATTGCCTGCCAAAGTAAAGGACTTAAAAGGCGCGGATGTTGTTGTCGTCGCTGTCATGGTGTGTATGTTTGTGTGTGTGTGACACCCCCAAAGAGCAGTAAGCGATGAACAAGGGGCGTGTCTGGCATTGGCAGCTTATTGAGTATATTTCGTACATAACTTTTTGCCTCGCTTTATGATTGGGCCGTGTCATAAATTATTCATGCAGTTCGTGTGCCAGACAAAGACAGGGCTAAAGAGCAAGTGAAACAGATGCACAAAGAGTGGGGTGTGTGTGTGTGTGTTAGTGAAGGGTTCGTTACCCCCGAATGGATGTCTTTTCAGTTTTTACAGTTTATCAATAGACTTTGTGTTGAACTTTCGTTATCCAGCGCACAAATTAGAGCTAACTTGTTACCAATTAAAGGAACTCACCAGCTAACAGGTGAGCAGCAGCAGCAAAAGGGCGCAGAAGGGTGGAAAGGGGGAAGGAGTATTCGGGTGGGTCTGCTGCCTAGTTCAATATTGACAAAAGTTAATTGAAGCTCAATCGTTTGGGGCACTGTATCAATGGCAAGGGCGCACAATGTGCTTGCCTTCGACTTTACAATAAACTGCACAACTAAACCTGGCGTTTCCCTCCTCATGTTCCTGTTCCTGCTCCTGCTCTAGACAGTCGCCAGTTCGTAGTTGACACGAACAAAGCAGTGCCAGGAGTTGGCCCAGTCAGGTCTAACGCTGTTATCGCCTCGGCGGTTGCCACATTGAATCGCACACACTCACACTCACTTAGAGAGCTCGTTTTGAAAAGTTTAAAGCAAGCACACACACTCCCACAAGTAATCACATACAGGAATACAGGACTCGCAGCGTGTCGAGTTGGTCACCTGCTGCGTTGGTCAGTTCTTTGACAGCTTTAATACGCATTAATTGCTCTGATACTTCACGTGTGATTGGCAATCTATGCATTTATGTTGTGTGTGTTACATATTCATTTATTGTTCACTTGCAGCAGACATTATAATTCTCTAGCAGGACATTGGACAAAGGAAAGTAGAAATTTACATTCTTAATATGACTAGCGTGATTCAAATAAGAATAAACATTATGTGTAAGCTTTATGTTGCTATAATTCTTCTTTGACAGAAAGTTTGTTCAAACATTTCACAATGCACCAATAATAGGTTAAAAATAAAAAATGAACAGATAATCTGTTTTTATTTGATTGCTATATTCGAGGTTGAATGTGTTTAAAAATGTATACCATATCTGTACACTAACCTTTTCGGTTTGTAACATACTTGAGCAATAATTTGTAAAAAAAAAAAACTGGCAGCGATTATATGAATATCGAATAATCTGGATTAGCTTTCTTATGCAATTGAACCTGGGTCAGCAGAAACATCAGGTAAACATAATACGTGCAGTAAATAAATTAATACACATTACTCTACATTAGATTATTTGCATACTTTTAGGAGCGCATAATAAAACGATTTATGTAGATAACAAAATTAGGCCGAAATCGGCCATATCTTGTCGCATTTTGAAGGGAGATATATTGCTAGGATTGCAATGATGAACCCTTTCGATCGGCATCAAAAAAATATTGGGTCATCTAAGAAGCAAACACTTGAAATTTTTTGGTCGCGGCTCAAGAGAAAAATGGTAAAATTTGCGAATTACAAGATTACTCGTAAACCACAAGGACGATTTGAATGTCCTTTGTCAGGATGATAGGTCCCATGAAGGGCTTTCGTTTTACACAGGACTCGCAAGGATCAGACAGGACATGACCGAGATATACACTATTTTCTGTATTGAAAAAAGTCCTTGTAATTTGGTTGCTTGCAGGACATTCGTCCTTGTTAGTATTTCAATCCGTTTGTATTCGTAAGATCTATCCTTCTACCAAAGGACATCGCGATCGTCCTTCAAATGACCGAGATACAGTAAATTTTCAGAGTTTTTGACAATTTTCCATGCCTCCCCCTTACACAATTTTCGGCCGAAATTTTCGAGAAGATCCATAAAATCATTGCGAGCCAATCGATAATCTTAGCTTTCCTGATCACAAAAATATATGTCCTTTCGATATCCTTCAGGATTTGGCTGAGATATGGCCGGTAAAAAAAGTCCTTTTTCCAAAACAAGCTATATTGGACAAATCCTGCAGCATTTGCAAAGGACACATATTGCTGTGATCGCAGAGACGGACTCCATCGATCTGCATTAAAAAATATAGGATTGTCAAAGGTAGGCATTATACTGAAAGTATTTGCATATACATACATATAATTACTGCGCCTTTGAGATAGGCAACACTTTTTTAAATGTTTGAATAACTTTCTGTAATGCTGCTTGTTGCTGATTTCTGTTCGCCTTGTATTTCACTTGGCGATCTGGTACATTTTTGAAGTTCGCAGTCGCGGTAAGTAGCCAACAATAAATCACATAAACTACGGGTCTATACACCATAGTGAAGTGATATGTTTTCCTCCTGATATCAGTGAAACCTATACCAATTTCTCACTTCTGATTTTATTTTTTACTACTAAATACTATATTCATTTAAGAATACTTATTAAAAACATTTCTATAACTTATTCTTCAAGTAGACCTAGCAACATTAGAATGTATAGGAACATCTGCACGACATCGATGTAAATGCACAAGGCAGCGACTATGTAATCTTCCTCGCTATATTGGTTCTTGTGCCCGCCGACCATCATCTGGACATCGTAGACCAGATACATGGAGAATAAGAGGATGCCAACACAAACGATGATCCAAAGCAAGGTGCGAGAATGTACGAAAATATTGACAATGCCCAGCAGGACGAGGACGAGCATCAGTATACATAAAAATGGACCACAACCCGTGAAATCCCAAGGAGCAAAAGCGGCGAACAATGCAAGGGCTATGCAGACGGCAGCTGTAATGCCCACTGCTGTGAGAATCTGAGAGCGGAGTCGAGTGTAAAGAATTAAGCTTAGAAAGTGAATCTAGTACTCACCTGCATTGGTTCATGCCAGAGGCAGCTAGCGCTAACCATAATCGACATGCTCACAGTGCAGAGTATCAACAGTATGTAATTGATGGGCACTTTGCGCGCCACTTGAATGTAACACATCAGCACCATGGAAAGAATCATGAATATCCCGATGGCAATAAACGTAATCCAGATGTGCTCTCGCAACCATAGATTGGCACTCTCCACAAAGACAAAGATGCACGTAATACCCGCAGTGATCGCCAGTTGAAACTGCCATGAATCCAGTTGATTCCCTTTATTTTGGTGGACACAATGGGCGTATACGTGATTTAACTACTTACAGCCAATATGCAGCACACTTTCGAAATGAATGCACGTCTAGAACTGTCATCTTCAAAGTTGGGATTATCTTCGACACGTGAGCGTAGATTTTGGCCAAACTGCATGGCTCGTCTTTATATTTAAAATTTTAGTTATATTTGTATAAAATTTGACAGTCTAACTGAGAAAATGAGGCAAGTAAAACTGAGGCAAGTTAACTGCAGAAAAACCTTGCACTGTTCGCCAAATAAAATAGAAATCTCTTGTACAGCTCATTTCATCTTGTGCCATGAATAAACATAAAATTATTATTTATTATATCGAAATTTCACACAACAATTAATAAATCGCATTGTTCTCATTTAAGTAGAGTGTAGTTAACTAATTAGACATTATTTGGTTGTTGCCGCTACCCAACATTGATTATATACATGATATGTATGAGACGTGTATATAATTATGTAGATACTAGTTGCCATAAAAGACTGAGGCTGTTGTTAATCATCCTTCAATCAACTTGACAGTTAAATTACGCGTTTAATTTAACAACAAGTTGTCAGAGGTGTGTGTGTATGGGTGTTTAATTAGTAGTAGTGCAAGTCCGAAGAAAATAAGACAAAGCGATTTTTAATATTTTGAAAAATTATTATTTATGCTTTCTGTATTATTATTTCGATTAAATTAGAATGATTTTCGATTTTAGTTGTTGAGGGGTAAGTTGCAGAACTGCTGCACTTAAAATATCTTTTTTTTTGTTTTTTTGTTTGTTTTCGATCTTTTTCTTTCTTTGTGGTTAATTTGTTTTAATACATTTGATTTAGTTGTAAATTATATAAGAGCATATATTTAAAGTTTAATACATTTTAAATAGGGGTGTTTAGTTTTAGAAATTGTTGTAAATACAATCAAATAATTAACTACTAAATTACAGAACATACTCGTAGTGCTATTCAAAAATTGTATAATTATGGAAATCGTATTTTGCTTTCAAAGATTAATTAAATATCTGTCTCACCATTTGGGGATCATCATATATATCTCTGTGTGTGTTTTGAGTAAATAAGCGCCATACAAAGGTATTCATAGATACGTGTAGGAGGATATTTTATAAATTGGAATACGCAATTTTGACACAAAATTTCCATCAATAATCATTTGCATTTGGCCAAAAAATGAAAGCTAATAGCAAAAATAGCGACAAACAAGAAAAAAAAAAATGGGAAAATATATATAACGATTCTCTTATACGATTCTGTCATGCCCGGCTTTCGACTTGACGTGACGCGATGCGACTTTCGACTCGTCTCATTCATCTTGGCTTAAACTCAAATAACACTTAACATATACGAAAATAATGATTACTTAATTCAACTTGACACGCTACGAATTGAATTCAGGCTATACAAAAGTGATTTACCTACAAATTAAGGCCAAAATCAAACACAAAATGCACGCGTACACACTCTCTCGAGAAACTTAAGAACTACAAGACTTCGACTTAAAAGATATATGTATAATATGTATGTATAGTAATTATAATATGATCATAATGAATAAACTTTACAATAGCCGTTAATGCATATGCGTTTTAGATAATTGCAAATTAGTTGGTGCATTTATTTATCTCTCTCTCTCTGTCTCTTTGTTAGCTGATTGGATTTCGTTTTTTAATAAATATTAGTTTGTTTTAGCCCATTGTGTTGTTGTTGTTGTGGTTGAATTTGTTGTGTTGTTGTTGTCAGTTAACCTATTTTATGCGCTACACACTAGGAGTTATTCTCACAGTCATCGGGTTTGTTCTTGGTGCGTAAATTACTCAATAGATCGGCACAATTATTGACCATCATCAGATAGTCGCCATTATCCTGTTCATGATTGATTCCCCCTCCATTATCACCTCCTCCTCCTTGTATTCCTCCGCTGCCAGCATGATTGTTGCCTTGATTCGAGAGCAATCTTTCGTTTTGTCTGCAAAATAGATTTATTTCATTAAAGAATTATGAATTATTTTTATGAATTAGTTTCATCTATAATTACCTGTTGTAAGTGATATTGCCTAACATATTGTGGGACATAATCACCGCATTCTCCAGCTCTTTTAGCAGCAGCGAGTTTTTCAGATTCGCATGCAGCTTCATTGCCGCCTGCGTAGTCGTGTAAAGCTTATTGATCACATTGTGTACTTGGGCCTCAGCTGAAAGGCGATGAATTGCTTATTAATTATTGTTAACTAAATGAATAATTGTGAATAATTATATTCAAATTCAATATGTTTTATATGCAATATAATAATTGCAAGGTTAACTTTTCTCTCTTCATCAGACAATATGAACATTTTGAAAATATAGAGTCCTTTTAGTATATAACTGCCTAAGTTGAATATGTGTAATTATGAAATAGATTTAAAGTTCTCTTTACTTACGATCTTCCCCATCATAGTCCTCTGCTCCAGCGACTCGCTGCTTGGCCACATTGCCCGGGCTGTTGACAATGAGTTTAGTCTTATGATCGAAGCCGAGGTTGCGTGGCCGAGGCGGCACCACAGGCTTATTGCTGGCCACATTGTTGGGCGTCTCCTCCGAGCTGGAGTCATCTTGCAGATTTGTGCCTGACGAGGAGGAAAGTAAAACCAATTAGTACAAAATTCAATTTATTTGTGATGAAGTCAATTACCACCATTAAAATTGGGCATCTTGCGTCGATTGCTGTTGGTGTTGTTGCTCTTGTTGCCGTACTGTCGATTGGCTGCTGCAGAGTGTCGAAAAGAGAGAAGAGTGAGAGTTAATCTACGCCAGAGATTAGTTTTAATTACAAGTCTTACCAATGGGACCATTGTTGCGATTTTGTCCATTGGCTGCGCTGCGCAGACGATTGCTGTCCTCTTGCTCCGAGTCGCTCTATAGTGATAGATAGATTATTATTCTTATACACAAACTCTTATACTGCAGAATTGCTTTACTTACCGCCTGATTTAGCACATTCATGGAATTGCTGGAGGCTCCCAGACCGGACTTGCCCTGCAGGCTGTTGCGTTTGCTGGTCGAGCGATTAATGTTGCCATTGCGATGCGGCGTCGCTGCCTTCTGTGAGCTGCCATTCGACTTGCTGGCTGTAAATTTGTGAAATATAGAACAGATACGAGAGTTAGTGTACAAGCATTGAAGAGCTATAGAGAAAGGAAGAGAAAGTGTCGCTTACGCTTGCCAAAGTTGCCCATGTGCAGATCGCTCAAGGAGCAAGCGCGACGAATCGATGACGACGACTCCTCGATGGGCATGGGATTGAGCATTTTGGGATTACCTGTAAGTAGGCATAGACAGTTATCAGTTGAGGGATCAAAACATGCCAGGACAGACACGGGTGCGCTAATCTATCAGCTAATGCATGTGGAAGTGTGTTCAACATAAAAGCTAAGAATGCAAGAGATTGGAGGGTGCAACAAACGCGAGTAAGAAACTGAAAATAGTGATGTATGTTTTTGTGTGTGTGTGGCACAACAGCGAGAGCAGCAAACCTTCCATGTCCTCTAGCTGATGCTTGTCATCGTCAAGATCATTGCGATCATCATCCTGATCGTCATCGTCGGCTATCACTTCTCTGGCCAGCTCTACATCGTTGCCGTAGCCAAAGCCATCAGCACTCTCGAGCACATCGGGCAGACTGCAGTTGCGTCTAATGTGCCTCGCATAAGCACACAGATCCGCATCTGGACCAGGCTCCAGCCCGGATTGCTGCTGATGTTGCTCATCGTCTGGAGGATCATGCGAACGTGCCAACATATCAAAGTTCATGGTCAGACTCTTGACATAACCCTTCTGCTTGGAGTTGCAGGCAAATGGACGCAATCGCGTTTCAGTTGCCAAACGAATCTGCTCCATTTTGCGCTCCTCCATGGCAATCAGTTTCTCGATAATATCAATCTTGGCCGCAATATTCTGACACTGATGGCTCGTCGAACTCGATCGCTCCGCATTGTCCATGTTCTTCTTGTGCTTGGCTCGCTCCTGCTGTCGTTCCTGTTGTATCTCATCCACCACAGCCTGCAGCTGTGGCTTTGTGTAAAGCTTAAGACTCTGCATATGCTCCAGATTCTCGGGTGCATTGCCATTCTCGGCAAAGTACATTTCAAAGCTGCGCTCGCCACCATAATCACTGGGCAGACTACCCACCACTGCAGCAGTATCCAGCTCCATTTCAGTCTCTTGCTCGTTGCTGTTGCAAGCGTTGCGCTTCGCACTGGGCGTATACTTAATCTGCGAGACGGTATTGAAGCGCACGCTGATCTTGGGACGCGTCTTCTGGCGCACACTCGTTGCTCGACGGCCGCTCTCGCTGGTATCGAATCGCGATACCTTCTTCAGGCAACTGTGTGTGGCCAGGGCGCCGCTGCTTACCGAACTCCTCATCGCTGGCGTCGATCGCTGCTGAGAACGTTGCTTCTCACGCTCAAACTTCTGCAGATTGTGCTCGAATTGACGCACAACGCTGGCAGTTCGTGAACTGGATACTGGCTGCTGTTGCTTCTTCTCCACGCTGCTGAGCGTCGACACAAGGTTCTGCGGCTTGACAGGAATGGGAGGCTTTGGCTTGAGTGGCTTGCGCACAAACAGTGGCTCGCCATTCGAGGATCGTGTTTGATTCTGCGCGAGTGGATTTGAATTGCGTTGCTGCCGCTGCTGGGCAAAGTCCGTGCTGAGACTCTTGTTCACGCCCGAATTGTATTGCTTGTTCTTCGAGCGCATTGTGGGAATATGCTCCACAGTGGTCGGCGCCTGAGCGAGACGTGGATACGTCTTGGAGTTGGGCAGCGGTTTAAGAGGGTTCAGATTGTAGCCTGTGACATCAAAGCTGTCGTAGGTGGCCGCTGTTGCAGCCGCCTGCTGGCGCATATAGTAATCAAAGCTGCCATAGGCATTGGGACTGTTGCCGTACGACTTGGAGACGGGTCCATGTAGTATAAAGTTCCGTATGCCCGCATGGCATTGCATCGCCTGCAGCGGACGCTGCGGCGGCTCAAGCGGTGCACTCTTGCAGTCGCTCTCGTCGGAGAGCACACTCTCCAGGCTGTTGCAATAGCTGCCGCCATCCGAGAGCAGCGACTCTTGGCTGAGCTCATGCGGCAACTGGCCAGCGCTACTCAGGAAGAAGCTTGCGCTCGAGTGGCGTTGCGTCTCCAGGAAGCGCGCCTCCTCCAGCCGCTGTTGGGTGGCCGCAAACTGCTCTGGCTTGAGGATGTCCGACAGCGAGACTTTGCGCTCACACTGATAGATCTCGCGATACACATACTGCGTCGTGTACTGAGTGCGTCCACGTGGCGGCGTCGAGGCTGTGGGCGTCGAATCGCCCGTGGAGCCTAGACCACGCAGATTCGCTGGCATGGAGCAGGAGTTGGGCAGTGCTGGCATCTGCATGGGCAGATCATCGAGATCGCCATACTTGCGTGTGATCTCATCGATCATCTTCTCGGTGTCGGCATGTATCATATCCAGTATGGTACGTGCATCATCCGCATAGACCGAATGACGCTTCGGCTCCACGGGCACCACACGATGATGATGATCCTGTTCCGCTGACCATTCCACTTCCTCGTGCACCGGCGACACCGGGCAGGATTTATAGTGTTTGAGTATGCTTGGCGTGCGTCGATTGTTGCCAGCCGGATTACGCTTGGCAGCGGCGCCTAGTCTGGGTGCCGTTTGTGCCGAGTAGGGGCGCGACGAGGGGGCATTGCTGGTGGCAAAGGGCACGCCAGGAGGCGGATGTATCTGATGCACGCCCACATGGTGTGGATAGGGCGGATAGTGCTGTTGTACCTGCCGCATTGTTTGGAAATTCTGTTGCAGCTTTGACTTGGGTGCCGCACAGTTAAAGTACTGAGGTGCCAATTCCTGCTGCTGCTGTGGGGGAGGAGCAGTTGGCTGCTGAGGGAGTTGAGGCGACTGCTGCGATGGCTGTGTTGGGTTAGCTCTAATACTGTGATACTGTGAAGGTTCGTGGGAAGGAACTGCTTTGGTTACTCAACAAAATTACACGGCAAAAATGATTAGCATACAACAACAAATTTCGATTATTCATGTTACCAACATTTTATGTCATTACCAGCAGGAGAGCAATATTTAGAGAGAGAGAGAAAGACAAAAAGAGAGAGAGAGAGAAAGAGAGAGGGACGAGGCAAACAACAAGGTGGCAAAAGTAAATGTCGAATTAGCCTACAGTTCAAAAACACACACATTGGGAATAGTTCTTCACCCCTTGGAGGGGCGAATCTGCAACTTCACTAAATGCGAACTAATTACACGTGCTTACCTGGCTTCGAGTAGCGCGATGCTCCAGCACTTCGAGAGCCATCCAAATTGGCCGCAAGACTCAGATCCGAGATGCTGTGGCTGCCTCGCAGCGGTCTATGGCCGACCTGTTGGGTCAAACAAGAGAGAGAGAAAGACAGAAAGAGAGAGAGTGCGTTAGTCAGCTGTAGTTACGTGAGCGAATAGTTAAGCATTAGCTCAGCCAAAGTCTTAAGAGGCTGTTGTTGTTGCTGTGGTGGATTCAGCTGTTAGCAAGCGGGCATGTGGTGAGTTATGCTATTTCAGTCTTCGCTATGCTGCGATTAGTTTTCTATTTGCAGGCACAAATCTATTTTTAGCAACAGCCCAAAACTTGTCTACACTGCTGCAGACTCCTCTTTTGGGTCTCATTCCAACTTTAATACAACAAGCATCGGTGGTTCAGTGGTAGAATGCTCGCCTGCCACGCGGGCGGCCCGGGTTCGATTCCCGGCCGATGCAAAATACTTTTTTTTAACTTTTGGTTTTTTAATAGTGACATTTATGTTGATCCGGTTTGCTACAGATTATTATTTTAAGTTAATTGTAAGATGATGTATACGTAAATAATAAGAATGTAATATGTTTCTTTTTGTTAGGTTATGAAATGCATAGAATACGAAATTATTTAAGTGAAATTAGAAAGAGAAATGGCTTTTTGAAGTTGTTGTTTGTTGTTTTATAAAATACATATGAATAGTGATTTTTGTTAACAATGTTTCTCTTCATATTGCAAATCTGATTTTCCTCCAAGCAAACTATTTTCTTAATTAATTAAATTCAATCGATAACTGCGGTTTACAGGAATGTTTATTGTAAATTTATTTATTGTAAATTCACATCAATGGAAAATCCTTCATTAACAAGAATATAACAATTTTTGAATTGAGCTCTTGTACAATGTCAAAATATGTAGAGCGCGAGTTGATGCAATTAGTGAATGTTAAATGGATTAACAAGCTATTGCTGTTTAAGCCCAGTCGCAAAGGGCGAACAATTCAATTGGTTAGGGCCTAATTAGGCAAAATATGCAATGGCAATGAAGCAAAGAAAAGACATCAAAGGCGAGTGAGTGAGTCGTAAAAGCGTTAACATTAACGATCAATAAATAAGAGATACGAATTACGAGAGCAACTCGTAGGCAACTCAAGTGCTCACCTCAGCTATGGCATTCAACTTTTTAATGCCATTTTTGCGCGTGCCCTAAATAGGAGTAAAGGGTTCGAGTGTAGAGAGTGTGTGCAAAACAGACACCAAAGCAATGATGCAACACATAGAGAGGGAATGAGGGAATAAAACATAAACATAAAAATTAAAAAACAAAAGAAAACAAATCAAAATTGAGGTAATCAAAGAAAAGTACAAGTCAGAGACAGATTGAATGCTTCTCTCTACTCACATTCTCTAGCTGCTGTTTGACCTTGTTGATGACCTGCAACAGCTCCTCCTTCTTGGTACTAGTGTATGACTTGGTGATGGTTGGCGGCGCCGCAACGCCTCCTTTGCCATTCTCCGTGTTGTGCTTGGCGCTGATGCTGCGACGACCTGTCAAGGGATAATCCAGGCAAATTCACCCAATTAGTTTGAGATTACATTCCATCTTCTTGATTACTTACTGGTGGCACCGCGTTCCAATAACAGTCCAGGTCCTTCGGGCAGCGCCGCATGTAGAAAACTGTCTCGACCCTGCTGCAAATTCTCAGAACTGCCGCCCAGCGTTGACGCCAACGAACGCTCTGCATTCTCCGCACTCGGAGTGGAGCCCTCGTCCTCGGTATCTGAAGTGCCGGTGCCTGTGCCAGTGCTGGCTGTGTGGGTGCTGCCATTGCCGCTGGCAGGCGGCAGCTGAAGTCCAGATTTCTCGAATTTCTGCCGGCGCACCGACTTGCGTAACTCGTCCTCGTTCATGGCGGTCACCTTGAAGTCACTGCAAGTGCAATAAATGTGTCAGCAAATGTATTTAAAAGCAATAGTTAGGGACTAGGTTGTCCTACACTCCCTTGCTCAACTTACGTGGGCGTGCTCGGCGCCAGATTGTTGTAGAACATGCCGTGTTCTGAGCTGGTTCGCTCGCCATCGGAGATGTCCTCGATGTCGCCATCGTGATCGTGACTGTGCGTATCGAAGCGCATGCCCGGCTTGCGTTTGTCCGGCAGCAGACGCTGTTGCTGTGGCACGCCCAAGTTGCCATTGTTGGCACTCGTGACGCTGGCGGGAATGGGAATGGTGCCGTTGTTGTTGCTGCCAATGAACTTGAGTTCACGGCGCGTCTCCATGCCCGAGTCAATGGAAGAGTCCTCACTCAGATAGGTCTGATTGTACATAATGTCCTTGGAGGAAGCGCTGTTATAGTCCGAGGTCTGCACATTGTGCGCACTGTGTCCGCCCACGGAGGAGACTGTGCCCAGCGGACTCTCCGAGTTGGAGCGCTGATCCTCAGTGTCCAGTTGACTGCTGCGCTGAGCCCAGCGGCCACGTGCTCTGGGAGCAACGCCCAACTGTTGGCTAGGCGAGGAGCTCAGATTGCCCATTGAGGAGGCAGCATGCAATGGCGCCGCGCCTCCACTCACCACAGGTGTGGGTATGGACAAGGCGCCACTGTCCGAGTCCGTGGCTGTCTTGCGCATTGCCCACTGCGGCAGCTGGCCGACATCCGAGAGCTGATAGGCATTTCGATTGGGCTCTGCATGGGGCACCGCAAACTTGGGCGCATGCTGTTGATGCTCCAACTCGCTGGTCGGCGACTCCAGCACAATGGCATCCGGTGGCGAAATGGGCGCCAGAGGACGCTGCAGTGGCGCATGTCCCGAACGCAAGCGTTGCTGCGACATGCGCGCCTGCATGGTGACAATCATGTCGTGTGGCACCTGCCAGATAAAGATGCAACCATCTCCGCTGGCCGATATCAAATGTCTGCAATCGTTGGTGAACTTCAGACCCGTCACCAGCTCACTGTGTCCATACATACGGGCCATGCATTCGCTGGAGTAATAATCGTAGACTGCAAGGGTTTTGTCTGTGCACGAGGTGGCCACATAAATGCCACTCGGATCAAGGCTGAGCTTGATGAGGCTGCCCTCATCGGAGTGCGAGCCCTTGAAGGTCTTCGTTTGCTTGGCATTCTGGGTGCCATAGACGCGCACGTTGCGATCCTGGCAGGCGGTCAGTATGTGTTTGGCATTTGAGTCTACTTCCATATCATAAAGTGTCGTTTTGCCGGACGTATTTGTGCCGCGCATAAAGATGTTGCCCTGCAAACAAATAATTTTTAAGTTGGGTTTCGTTTGACAGTTTTTCATAAAACTTACCTGGAAGCTGCGGAACATGATGGACTTATCGGCACCACAGCTGATCATCTGGAAATTCAAGCCAGCGCCCACGAACTTAATCGATGTGATCGACGAGCTGTGATCGTCGAGAGTCTGCAGTAGCAAATAATTCTGTGACACATCAAACACATGAATAAGACGATCGCGACTGGCGCTAGCCAGCAATTTGCGTTCGATCTTCTCATTGGAATACTCCAGACAGAGCACCTCCGATTCGTGCGCCTCGATGATCGTGAGCAGCTTGAGATTCTGCAGACTGTAGACGCGTATGTTGCCACAACGATCGCCACTGGCCAGATGCTGCAGCTCCGGACTGATCTTAATGCAGCGCACACCGTTGCGACCATCGTAGCTCGAGTTGCCTGCCTTGTCAAAGAGCGATGAGCCCTGATCCTTGATGTACTGCAACTCGTCATCACTGTAGATAATTTTGAGCAGCTCCTTGGAGTAGATATTCTTGCGATATATCTCATTGTTGGCACAACTATCCAGTCCCCAGACACGTATCGTGTCATCCGAGGAGCAGGTGACAAAACAATCCTCGGGCAGCGTCTGCGAGGGCTCACGCTCCAGATTATATGGCACAGTCTCCACGCCCCAGATGCACGTAGAGTGGTAAAGGAATGAATGCGATTTGCCCACTCGTGAAATGTCACGCAGATCCCAAATGTACAACGAGTGATCGTTGTAGACGCAGCTCACCTTGAGGGAGAAAAAACAGTAGGTTAGTAAAGTAAGCTGTTGAAAGTTTTCCGACTTACCTTCGATCGCTGCTCGTCAAAGACCATGGCAATACAGTCGGGGAACTTAGCCTGCTGTGGCACGGACATGATGTGATTAATTTGTATGCCCTGTGCAACATCCACGCCGAGGTAATGCGTCCGTGGCAACGTTGTTACATACTCCAGTGTGGCGGCATTGAAGATGCGTATGATGGACTCGGCGCAGCCCACAAGTATGAAGCGTTCGTTGACGCAAATGCAATTGGCGTTGCTGGTGCGGCATAGCACCCACTTGTCGAGCAAACGCCTCGAGCTGAACTCGACGAGATGACCCTGCCGGGTGATGGCATACGTGCTCTCCGAGCAGATTCCCTTGCCGCAGGCAACGGCACAGAAATCGTTATCACGCAAATCGCCCAAAATGGCGCTGCGACCCATTAAGGGAATGGGATCTTTGTACTGTTGTCAGGGTAAGAGAAATTATTAGTGAAAAGTTTGCGAAAGAAATGAGGAAATTTTCACACCTTTCGTCCGCCCTCCAAGTACCAGTATTTGACATGGCGATTGCCCACGGTGACAAAGTAGCTGCCATCCTCGGCGAAGCAAACGGCTGCCACCTTGGAGCTAATCTTGTTGGAGGCCATCTTCAGATTCGCCCGCCAGTCAAACACATTCACAATCATGTCATGCTGCGAGCCAACTGACACGAGATATTTGCCCGTTGGCGAGAAGGCCTATAACAATAAGAATTCACATTGTAATTAAAGGGTAAGCTGACCAAGTATAGACAAAGCGACTTACCACGCAGGTGACTGCGTATTTGTGATCTACAAACTCGGCAACGACGCTGCCGCCGCTGCATTGCTCCAGATTGCCATTGGGCGTCTCCAATTCCCAGACTTTGATGGCAGGATTGATGCCACATTCGCCGGTGGCCACGAAGCGGCCGCAGCGCGAGAAGGCAACCGATGTGAATGCTTTGCGGGAGGTATTCACCAGATACGCCTGCGTCTGGCGTTTGGCATTGAACAGGACCACAGTGCAGCTGCAGGAGAGCAAACAGAATGTATTTAGCAAGGGTTATGCTCTTGTTTATGAAGAGCCGCTGCCTCAGGCACAGCTGGAGCTGTCTTAGGGAAAGTCTTTCCCATTTTACTTTTATTAAAATTCTCAGCAGCTGGCTGACATTACGTATACGACAAGTAATAACACGTTACGCTAGCAAGCTGCTGGCAGCAGATGTAGTTAAAAATTTAATACCTACTGCTTTAATATCTCGTATTACTTAATTCTAATGTCGCTTCTTCTGCACATTACTTACCCGGCCGGATAGGCGAGCAATCCACTGATGGGGGACACATCCAGTGCCGCATTGCTGCAGACAGTGAGGCCCAAGACTCTTTTGAGTTTAATCTATAAATAAAATCAATAAGAAGATATCGTCAAATTAGCATTACATCATTTTGTGGCATGTTTTGCGTGTTATTACTCGTAGTATTTAGTTAGGCAAGGTCGCCGCTCTAAGCTTTAAGCCGTGTTAACAATTTGCACAACACAACTCATTCGATTGTGCTGTGTAAATTATTTACGCACACAATTCGCACATTTGTCGAACGCATTTGTGTGAGTTTGAATCAGCAGAGATGTATATGTTATATACATAGTTTAATGCTTGTTCGCATTACATAATCGGTTAAACAAATTAAAGCGCAATCACAACAAAGTCAATGTGTTCAACACATTTTCCATTGGGTCAAAGAAAAATCAAAGCAAATCGCCGCGTTGCGGTGTGAAAGTGCTAAAGCAGATTGGCTAATCTGTTGGCTATTAAGTTATGTTTAACCCATTACTCTATTTATTACCAGTAATTAAAAAGTAAACACTATTTGTATGGGGCATTCTATAATGGTTCTAACAGACGCCTCTGACTTCAAGCATAATAAATACCTGAAACTTTGTTATTATTACTTCGCATTATTTATGATTCTACTTCTACTCGTGTGTTTTTTATTTATTTGCTTTGCGATTTTCTATGTTGCTATTTTTCAGTCGATTTGTTCCGCCTCACTTAAGCTTCACCTTGATCTTAGTCGGGGCGTTCTGTGAACTATGAAAAGGCGAGACGAAACCATGCTTGAATAATAGAATACTCTACGGAGCGATACATTCCAATAAGAACACAAGCATTGAACTGCTTACTTTATTGCACTGCTTACATGTGTTTACACGCAAAGCAAGTAGAGCATATGCAGAGCCTTAAACTGCTTTCCTCGTTACTTTCTCAGTCGCAAACGCTGACGGAGTTCGTTAAATGAATACTATTTTTTTGCGTAATTAAAACAAGCAATAACATTTTGTTGTATGTATTTGGCTTAGAGGAAGTGCGAGTCAAGTGGCTTATGACAGCTGCGACGCAATTGCACTTGTCTGGCGGGCAGTCCATACTCGTTTAATGACAAGCTAGCTGCTCTCTCATTAACAATCGCAGTCTTAGTCTCGGTGTCGGTTTCGTTGACGCGTGGGCGAGCCAGCAGCACTCAAGGCACACTCGGATCCGCAAGCAATAAAAAAATAAATGTATTAAATAGTTCAATAATCTGCTGCTGGCATGCAAAGAGCATCCAAAAAACACTCCTGCTACTTTAAAGCCCGCATCAGATGCTTTTGCGTCGCAAGTTGATCTGAGCTGAGCTGAGATCATCTGGTCTGGTCAACGAGTCAGCGTTGATTTTCGGTTTGTTTACTAGACGCCAATTTACTCTAGAGTCGACGCGCATTACTCGCGAATACGTATACGTATTCGTATTTAATTTGCTTGTTTCACTTGGAAGCCGCGTTGCCACCAACGCAGAGCCAACGAAATATTTCTCATTCCAAAAGGTCGTTGTTAAACCGGTTCACATACATATTTCATATATCTATCATAGCATATACATATTTAAGTGGTTATCTAGATATAGATTTGCATTCGTAACGAGTATAATATGCCGTGAAATTGTAAACACTCGATAGTGTGCCTAACAAAATTGCCATGCGAAAACCGTAAAAATATCACCGTACACTATTTGGCAGTAGTGATAAAAAGATAACACGCAGTATCGACTCAACGATACTCTTCAGTTTGGTTTGCAACTACATTTTATTTCTATGTATGTTATTAATGTTTTTGGTTATTATATGCTGCGAATTTCTTAATAAATTTAAACGACTTTTGATAAGAGTATTGAGTGTAACAAGTGACTAATTGAGATCGCTTTGCGCCGAAGGCATCGACAGCAATTTAAGCATTGCAAGGGGATTACGCGATATTTACACGATTGAAATCTTTGTAAATTGTTTACACGTTTTTTCCTTGTAACAATAAATTATTTATTTATGTTTTTGCTTTCAAATACACAACAAAAGGAATTGAAGGAATCTGAATTGCGCTTACTTTAGTATTGAATATATTCTTGTTGTTTGCTAAACGGAAGTCAATTCGCGTCATTCATTCATAAAAAGCTAGTTTATGGTAGCCAAAATACCTTTGTTACATATTTGGTTAAGCAGCGAAATTTATTTTGTGCGCATTGTCAACCGAAAAAGGCAAAGTTGAGTCGGACTTTGATTGATAGCTGAGATACAATAAAAAGCGAAGCACAGCAAACGCGAAGCGATGCGCAGGCAGCTGGCTAATTCGCTAATTAATAATAGTTTAATGCTGTTGTGACACATGGCACATGACACAGTGCCACAATTTGCACATGGCCCACTGAGCGTATGCGCAATGCGATCTAAGGAACAACTGGGCGTATGTTAAGCTGAAAAGCTTGCGCCTGACAAGTTCAATGAACGCATTTAAAACTTGGTCAGCTAACCGCATGTGTAATTGCCAAATTCTCAGTTACTTCTCTTCACTGTCGCTTCAAACTAGACTCGTGGGTTGGCGGTACATTTCTGAGCTGCCCACGCTGCAGCAACAAGCAGGCACATCCGAAGCTATGTTTTTGCAATGACGGGCAAGCTTAAATATTTGCACGACAGGTGTCAACCAGTCAGACAGTCAGAATCAGAGAGACACAAGTGAGGCAAATAAAATGCTTAAAACAAAGCCAAAATAACAAAACAAAACAAGCTAACGGCCACGAGGTCGTTCAGCAGATTTATTTATTCAAATTCACAACTCTTCTTCTTGTTGTTCTTTTTGGTCGGAGTATTACGTTCCAGTTAATAACAAACTTTTGCGGAAGCTTGCCAAGTGAGAAATAAGAGTGCGTTGTAAAACATCTCTGCTCACAGTGGAAAGATGAGTTGGATAAACTAATTTAATATTCACATTCTTGATGATGACCAAAAGTGCTGCTGTAATGCGTTGGCTTTTTGGCTAATCTCTGGACACCACTTTGCATATATCTCGGGGCTATAGAAGTGTCATTTATTATGCTCCAACAGCAAAGTCAGCGCCTAAATCATAAATTCTAATCAATTTCAACTAATGTCTTTGCGTGTCGTCTACAAAGCAGCGTTAATTAGTTAGACAAAGCTAAGAAAAACAATAAAGAACTATCTAAGCATGACTGAGAGTTGCTCTGTCTTAGAATTTTAATATTTCTCTTAGTTTTTCACATTCTCTTACGTTTTCTCTGAGATAGACAGATATTTTTGCAATATTAAAACTGTGATATATTGTACTCTATAACGCGTTAGGCAAAAACATCTCTAACAGACTCTGATATAACTCTTAATTGATTCTGCCTTCGTTGAATTATTCAGATGCTTAAAATTAGTTAGTTAACTGCTAAATTAAAAACAATATCTGCTATGGATTTATGTGCTATAAATACAGTTTATTAGCAGTTTGCATAAGAAAGCCGCTTCTCATCAACAATCAATTATATATGCTCGTTTAATTCGTTGGGGGTCGCTCGATATTGTACTTTGAAATGTTTGAGCAACATTGAAGTGCGAGTACGGAGATTCGTATTCGAATTTTGTATTCGCTTTTAGAAGCTGAACTCTGCAACGAATGTCTACTGTTTATTGCCGTATTTATCGCCATGTTTTGTGAATTTCTGATTTGCTTTCATCGGCTTTTTTGTTCTGTTGTCTATTGCAAATAAGCCGCTGGGGTAGCCAGCAAAAACAAACTCGTAAAGTCACAAACATACTCATACTCATACTCATACTCATTCAGACACTCTCATACGGTACATATATATTCAAGTCTAGCTCAGTTTCTCGACGTGAGCAAAATGCTTATGCTCGACGTTTGTTTTTGGCATATAGATTGTTCAATTGTTTTTCGTTGTTGAGAGTGTGTATGCAGAGAGTGTTGCCATTAAATATTTAAGCCATCCATCCACACACTGCAATGTTTCCTTGGCATTCTGCGAGTCTCTCCACATTCCTTGCTGCCTTTAGAAGCACTCAACTCAACTCGACAGCAGCTGCT
Source organism: Drosophila albomicans (assembly GCF_009650485.2). Classification (NCBI taxonomy): domain Eukaryota; kingdom Metazoa; phylum Arthropoda; class Insecta; order Diptera; family Drosophilidae; genus Drosophila; species Drosophila albomicans. The sequence goes on along the minus strand of NC_047628.2, from coordinate 21,959,748 downwards.
GTTGCAGTTAGCTGAGCTGAGCTGCTATGTTATACCGGCATCGTCTCAAAGGCTAATTGCCTATAATTACTTGCGGCGACTCAAATGGCAACAATATTTAGATGAATAAGCTTAGCAATCTCGTCGCAACTTTGCTGGCCGAGAAAAAAAACCACAGAAACTCATTACAAAATGGGGAGACAAAAGTTTTTCGGCCACATGAATCATTTGGGGCTCTGTGGTCGATCGGGAGAGTGGGCCGCAAATATTGGAAACAAGAGAAAACTAGTCTCATATCTATATAGATATGTGTGAGAATGCATACGTATGTGTGTAACATATCTCTATATTTTTATACATATTTATGAGTTCTATATACATTTCGGACAATTAAACTGTCACCATTACCTCATAGGCAGCTACATCCTCTTTGCCGTAGATGGCAACTGGCGATGAATTTCGTGGCGCAAACATTGTCGTTGCTCTTATCTGCACAATTCATGCCAGCTACAATTGATTTGTTATACTTTAATCTCTTACTTAATTACAATTATATATGTATATATGTTTTTCTTTTACTTTGTGGTATGGCACTGAAACACGCCCACAAATTCACAATAATATATACGTTCGTATATTTATAAATTCGTTTGTTTCTTTATTGGGGGCGTCGCTTTTCGCTTTTTCGCTTTTTGTACAATTAATAATACACATGGAATAATACTTTTTCGGTAAATTTGCACTGTGATTTTAAACTGTGATTCGTTTTGGTTGTATTTTGTTGTTGTTGTGGTTGTTGTTGCACAAACGATGACTAGTCTTTATAAACTCGTACTACAATATGTTTCTTGTGACTCTTTCAAGGTCGTTTTTACAATTCGATAAATATATTCCCAAACGGCTTTTCCTATTCAATTCGATATTTCATCTAATTTCTTTCTTTATATTCGTTACGCGTTTTTCGCGCACAGCACAAACATGAAAATAATCAAAAATAATAATAAATTCTGTTGTTTAATATTGCTGTGTTCTTTTTTTTGTATTTATATTTGTATTTGTCGACTTGGTCGTTAGCAGCCGTCGTCGCCGTTGCGTATCTGACGGATACGTTTCGTTTTTAGCGCGGCTCAAATGAAACTGTCGAGAAACAGTTTCTACAGGCCAAGCAAACAATCGACGAGCCAACAAAGCGTCAACAAAGAGAGTCGACCGGCCACCTTCTCACATTCTCACAGTCACAATCTCAGTCTACGCGGCGATTGAGTTTTCGAGTCTAAGTTCGAGAGACTTGACTTGCATTTGAAAGCTCTTTGCGTACGAGTATCTCGTTAATGCTCAGCACGCTTTCAATCTCAGTCTCCGACTCCGACTCAGACTCGGAGTCTCAATCTCCGTGTGTCTCAGTCTCAATCTCAGCAAGAGACTCGCTCATTAATTTGCATATTTTAAAAACACGTTTGCGGCGGGCGTGGATTGGAGTCAAAAGCGAAAAGACACACACACACACACACATGTAAAACTTGGCCCGATCGCTTGACCGAAGCGTTGTTGTTAGTTACTTTCGTTGTTGTAGCTATTGTTGTATCTATCGCCTCACGTTTAGCATTCTAACACGCGATTTCATTTTGCGATTGACAAATGACAATTGCGCCAGCAGCAGCAGCAGCAAAAGAGAACCCCAAAGCAGAGTAAAGCTCAAGCCACAATCAAAACTTCAAATGCCCGGGCATTGCATAAATCAATGCAACAAAAAGCGGGCGAGTTTCGAGACGAGAATCGATTAATCAATTGCTGGGGCACCCACTCGTTACATATTATACCCTGTACTCATGTGGAATGTGTGAATGTGGCATGAATGGTGTAACTTTAAGATAGAGTAACCGCAAGTGGATTTGCCTCAGCTTTTGTTATTATTTTTATAGCATATCAATCAGTCGATTTTCCTCTGCAAATGCAATCATTTCGGTTATTAATGATCAGACAGTTCAAAAGTGTTGAAGGCTTTATTATAGCTGTCTCAGTATCTGCATCTACTTACATAAGTATCTAATAGCTATTTCATTGACTTTACATCACTCTAAAGAGTATCTTCCAGTCGCGTTGCCTCGCCTACTGCATTCCTATTAATAATTAATACTCTGCATATATGAATAGTCAAGCTGAAAGTGTTTAAGGCCTCATTATAGCTGCCTAAGTATCAATGTGTCTGAATCTGTATCTGTTTTTCTAGCTATGTGTGTCTCTTTCTGTCTGCTGTCTGCACTGCCCACAAAATGCAATAAATTGCGAGCAAAACCAAACCAAAGCGAAGCAAAGCAATTCAATATTGAATTGTAGGCGTACACGTTGCCTCCAAAACTTGTAAACAACCACAAAATTAGGCAAATCAACAACAACTGCTGTGACAAGAATAACTATCGCAGCCAACAACAACCAACAACCAACAACCGAGTCGAGCCAAGCAAGTGGAACAGACCCAACAGAACTATTGCCAAACCATGCCATAATAATAACAATAGCAGACAATGCTAATGGTATTGGTCAGATACTCGTATGAAAGATATCTCTAGACGGGATTAGCCACGGAGGCAAAATGCGCAAATAAAGCCATAGAACTTAACAATAGATTTATGTGCAAAATATGCAAAAGAGTTGAAATATTGAATACGAATAAGTCTTTCGTGTGTGTTGAGAAAAAAGTTGCATGCATTGGATTTTAAACTAAATATGTATCTCTTAAAGAGCATTGCTCTGATTTAAAATAAACATACGTTTTAAATAATAATTGGTTAATTTCATACTTATTATATAAACATGTGAGAGCTTAAGCTTCGTTTTGCATATGCAGCAATTAATAGCAATTATGAAATTGCACTATAATCAAAGCTTTAATTTATGAAGCAAAGAAGCAGCTTAAATTTTGATTTGCGTACGCAGTATTCCAAAACCTTCGTCAGCTTTAGGTACACAAGAAATATTCGTGATTTAAGAGGAAATTTATGCCTCCCTCAAGGTTGCCATAGATTGAACTCTTTCTCCACAATTTATGCTCACTCATGTTTGTACTTGTTGACAAAGGCAGAGGAAACGATAATCAATTTGCATAACACACACAAATCAAGTGAAATAATCAGCAACAGCAGCAGCGACTGATTGACAAACAAAATGCATTGTTAACATTCCCATTTCCCTTGCAATAAAGAGAAAGACAACAACTGCAACTTGAGCAACAACAAGAGCTTTGACGATGACGACAACGCCACGCACTTGAATGCCGCATGTTGCCAGAGTATAGATCAGAGTCAGAGAGAAGACAGCGGCGACAGCGACCGAGACCGAGACCCGGCTACAGATACAGATACAGATACACAGGCCCAATGGTGCAGTCTATTTTGTATGCGAGTGTGTTTGTGTATCTTGTAGTGTAGTTTATGGGGGAAAGTTACCAGCAACGGCTCTGACAGATGCTAGGCAGATAGATAGATAGATACGACTTGAACTGCATGCGGCAGATAGATACTCGTATACGTATTCGTATTCGTATTCAAATGAATACAGACTGTTCAGATGTTGTTTTTGTCGCTGGTAGCAAACACAAAAAAAAGCTGTGGCACTTGGCCGCCTTTTCCTTTGATTTGCAGCGCCGTGAAAAGTGCCCCAGCCATAAGTAAGTAAGTATTTACGTGGATCGTGGATTACGGATCGTAGATGGCGGATTGTTTGCTGTGCGGCAATTAAATGGCATTTGCTTCATTGTCATTTGACATAATTGTACAATGTTCAAATGGTTTATGACGCATTTGTCATTGCTGTAATGCAATTGCCATTGCAATCAAATTGGCTTTCTTAAAGGTTTGCTTGGCTTGTCAATAACTGCTGGCAACTGCTGACTGCACTCTAGTGTGGGCATTTTTAATAATTATTATGATTTATTATCGACTTCTGCTTTGCTCTCGAAGGCAGACTGATAGATAGATACATGTAAAGCTTGATTCCAAGATTGACTTGACAATCGTACAAATGGCTAAAGAAGGGAATTGTTAAGTTGACCCGCTCAATAAGTTGAAGACTTGTTTTGAAACTGAATATTGATTTGTTTGACATTAGACAATTGACATTAAAACAATTAATAACACATCATACAGCTACATATCCGAATGTTATAAAGGACTTCAACACAATACTTATAGTATTGTTTGTATCTGCTCCATCAAATCGTAGCATCTATAACTATTCATTAAAGTTTGTTTATAGCTTTAGGCGCGGCTTTCAAAATCACAATGCCAAACCCAAACGTGAGCAGTTTAATCGAAAAGTTGATCCGTTACTTTTGATTAAACGTGCAACGGTGATTCCCGATTTGAGTCAAATGTCAATCAATAGTATCTGGCCATGATTTGACTGTCAGACAAGAAAGAGAGACAAACGTAGACACATTTGTCAAACTGTCAACATGAACAGGGCGAGGAGAGAGCAATGAAGTAAGCTTTCGATTAATATAAGTCACACTGAGTAGGGCATATTAATGTTAAAGGCTTAGATTAAACTAATATGAGTATCGCAAACATATTTCACTTAATTAAATTGCAAAAAATAGACTCATATGAGAATTCTTTATGTAATCTGTTGCATGTTGCCAAGTATTCTAGCTTCTGCTCTTTCAACTTGGCTGAGTGTCAAAGTGTTTCAGAAACATTAAATACACTCGCAAATCTGTTTGACTTTGCAGCGACAGCATTGTTGTCAAATGTCTCTGTTTCCATCTTTCCCTCTCTATAGCTTTGCAACCATTTAAGCTTCTCTGCACTTCTCAGCTCAACTTTTCTAACTGCACTTGAGCTTTAGTAGAAAGTTGAAATGAAAGTCTATTCCATATCTGTGGGTTAAGCTAAAAGGATTCGCTCGTTTTGTGTGTAATCGCAGCTTTAAGTTTGTGAGTATAAAGTGATTGCTATTTTGTGAGAATATATAAACAAGCTGACTAAATTAAAGATTACAATTTAATTGTGCTCAGAAATGAATACAAATAGTAAATAGAAACGTGTTTAAATGAGCTGAAAATTGATATTTTATTTTATTTCGAAAGCATCTAAATCAATCGCGTCTATGATTATCATTTCAATGCTCAAAATAGAGACAATGCATACTATTATATCATCGATTGAACCCATATCAGCTTACACAATTAACGCGATCATCGTTCAACTAAGAGCTTCAATGTCTTCGATGAGATATTGATTATATAATAACAATATTCGTGTGGTCTCAATCTGCCATGGTTATTGGAATATTGAAAATTTAATTAAATTGGGGCCGTTGCGTATTTCATAAACATTTTCTTTATGTACTGATAAATGCTGCAGAGGAGTTAAGTTTATGACAACGGTTAAAAGTCCAGACGTTGTGGCAACCACCACTCGAATGCGTTTCAAACCAAAACCGAAACTGAAGCCGACATCTAAGCCACAAAACCGAGCGAGGGGCGCCCACATGCAAGCTTAACAAAATGTTCAGACAAAGAGACAGAAATTCGAGTGAAAAATGCGCATAAATTTGTCTACGAAAAAAAATATATATCGAAAATCCAAAAGCCGAAACCGAAACGTGCTGTTGTTGCATGCAACACAGGCAACAGGCAGACTGCGGCTGGCAACGCACTCGAAGTCAAGAAAATTGCTACAATTTGACGGACAACAACAAATTCAAAGTACTCTTACACCCAAACCCAAAAACACACACACCGAGTGTTGTGCCTAATAACAGGTGTCAGTTGTCAGTTTGCCAGCCCCAAAGCTGCCCACTGTGCGCACTGCACGCTGCATTCATTAATGCTCACTAATAATAGACAGCCAAAAGCTAAAAGGGTATCTCAATTCATGTATCTCAAATATACATCATCTAAGAGAGCAGCGTATCTGTTAGTCTAGCATTCGATTAAACATTTATTTTTGATCGTTTTTTGCTTAATTTGGAGTGGTGATAAATTTGAAGCACTTAGTTATTATGACTTAAAGGCATTAGTATGATTAGAAGTCGCTGTCTGGATGTGCTTCCGGCATGTTTATTACATTTGCTGCTCATGTAATCACAATAATGGGAGAACACACATACTATATAGTCAGTTGGTTGGTCTGCCCACAGCTCTGCTGATTTTAATTATAATTTTGCATTGTCTGCCAAATCGAATCAATGTAAAGCGACGACTTTGGCACACATTTGTTACTGTTGTTACTGCCCAGACCATTTCCGAACTAAATCACACAAGATGTTCCATAAAAAGCTGTCAACCGCTTTAATTTATAAGCGTAACTGACCGACCGACTGACCAGTTGTGCTATTCATGTCTTACCACACTTTAATTAAGCCATTTTTCTTACTTGTTTTTTTTTTAGTTAAAAGATACTTTTGTATCTCATGGCCAACAGCACATTAATCTCATTAAATTCACACCCAGTTGATCAATTCAAGTGTCGTTTCGTTGAAGCCCCCACAGGCAGCTGTTTGAATATTTAATATTTTAATTATATCCTGTGCCAAAAATAACAACTATAATGAGAGAACTTCGGTTGAGAACGTGCTTAGCTCACACATTTTGTTTGTCACGCAATATTTTCAACTGTGATTATTATGCAATTTTAGATACAACTCAAGGGTAAATGCTAAATGGTAAATATGAGAGTATTCAAGGCTGTCTTCAATTTGCAGGATGGCAATTGATTGCTCATTTGGGTCAAGCTTGGGCAGCTCAAGTTGCACTTGACATCAGGAACAACAAAGTGCAACAATGAAGGCATTGCGAGTGGGAGGACCGTAAACAACAAATTGTTGTTGCACGTAATGCTCTTTTTACAGCTTGTTAAGCAATAATTTAGCTCGCAAACGGCACACTAAAAAAAATCCCAGCCAATTGGCAATGATCTCAACTGGAAATCAAGAAAAGATTGACAAAACGCAAAAAAGGCAAAAACAATTTAAAAATGTTTACCGAGAAGCCATTGATTGCTATTAATAATTAAAATGTATTACGTAAAAAGGGCTTAGCAGTCAGTTATGAGATTCAAATAAAGGTTTTTACTACAATCTCTAAGAAAACCAAATGTAGTTTCAGCACATGATTTTCACACTTTCAAGACAACAAAGCCAGAACCCTTTAACTATGTAAAGATTGATATGTGCCAAGTAAACAGATAGATTCTAAAATGTAAACAGGTTTTCCCTTTTTTAGTATAACAATTCATTCAAGGCATTTGCAACTATGTAAGAACTTGAACAAAAAAAAATTGCAAAATGTCATTAGCGTAGGGGAATATTACTTCCGACCAACTGTTTTGGACAAAACACAATAATAACAAATCGAAATAAATATATTTGTGTTAAGAGTGCTAAACTGAAAGCTTTATGGCTCATAAAGATATTTGGTAAACTGCAAAAAGCGACAAAATCGAAAAGAGTAATCAGAATCAGAAATTGAACAAGAAGCAATAATAAAACTGACATCATCTGCTGCCTGGGTCGAGCGTCGTCGAAGCTGACATCACAAGCTCTTGAGAATCGTATCGAATTGATTCCAAGTTGACTCGAAGTTAATTTTAAAGCTCATTCATCGCGTAACTCATTAGAAATGCATTTGCTGAATTCCCAGCGCTAGAAACCTGAAACCTTCCCTTCGCTTCCAATTGATATTCGTGATTTTTGTCGTGCAACTAATTAATAAATCAAGCAACAAAAATACAACACGAATCAGACAACGAAAACAAGCAAATAAATTGTCAGCATGTCGACCAAAGTGGCAAAAAACAAATTTAAACAATTGTCCACACAATAGACACAGAAAACATTAACAATAACATTAACAAACTCTCAACAGTAGAAGCGTGTGGGCGGACAGTTTACTATGGACAAAGACAAAGACAAGCTGCAACTTTCGAGCGGCAAAATTGAAACTGCGGACATTTCCGTGGAAGCTGAAGCTGAAGAAAGTCATTGGGAAATTGGCTCGTTGAAAACTCTCAGCTGTGGGCGTGGGCGGGGAAGCGTTGTGGGCGTTGACGGCTAATGGCTTGATAAACAGTCCATAATCATGGACATTGCCGCATTTAGTATGCAAATTAGTGAAATCTTATCGCTACTTAAACTCTGCTTCAGTTTTTTTCTTTTTACTACACAAACTGCAATTTCCTTTCTTTAAACTACTTTTCATAAATATGCCATTTGCAGTTTGCCCCCAAAACTTTTCCCTTTCGATTTCATGATCAATTTCGTTGGATTTATTCATAATTATTTATGTGATTAACTGTGCATGCAGTGTTGGGAAGGAAATAGATAATTGGTAATCAAATATCTCAAGGAATTACGGCAGACAACCTGTTTTCGGTGCTCCCAACATCACATAAATCAACTGGAATCAAATGTATATTGTTTTCAAAGATAATTAAGTTTGTTTGTCATCATTTTTTAACGTATGATCAGCGAGTGCGAGAGAGCCTGGAGCGTCGTTTTGGAGTGTATTCGGTAGCCACATTCATAAGTAGATACAATATCTGACGACGAAACGAGACGGAATACTTCGAGGAGTGCCCCTACATCAATCAAGTGGTAATCATGTAGGTTGGGGGATACGTAAACAAAATTCGACTAAACAGACAAATACAAAACCAAAAATACAAATAAATAACAACAACGACAAATATCCAAAAAACTTGAATGTGTCAAAAGCGAAGCAAAGTCATGTTGGAATTGCACAAATAGCCATAGATACTAAGTACACGCTTTGCTAGCAAACTCTACAAGTAAAGTTGGTTTTTTTTAAGAAGATATTTATCTTGGTGTGTTTTTTGTTTTTGGTATAAGCATAAAAGGCTGGGGCATGCATAAATCTGAGTAAATTTGACAGCTATTTTTTTGGCACTTGCCAAATTCTGGCAACGGCAACAGATCAAAGGCAACTTGAAATATGTAAAAAATGAATACAAACCCAAAAAAAACTAACAAAACTAATATGCTATTGGGGAGTAGACAAAAATGAAATTGTGCGTGTCGAAACTGACGGTGTAAAGAGTCAACGGGTCAAAATACATTTGAATGTGTGAAAAGCAGTCAACGAATTTTTAGTTTTACTATATTTTTCCATTTCAATTAAAAGCGTTAAAACCGAAAAGCTGTAAGGAAACGCGACCTGTTTCGACCTGTTGAGCATGGCTATATTTAATCGGTTTATGTGGCATCGGAAACTCCCCATTCGATGTGGCAGAGTTAACAAATTTTTCAGTTTAAACGAGCGACATGAATGTTGTAAACTTAAGTTTTATTGTGGCGTGGCTAATGGCCCCAATGGCAACCAAAACAGGGCCTACAACGAAAACCATCAGCTGCATCAACAGCAGCAGGAAAACAGTCAAGAGTCGAGTTGAGTTGAGTTGAGTGAAGAGACGTGCAAATGCTGCCGCCACAAATTCAATTCATTAACGACCCTCTCTCTTTCCTAACTTTCTGGTATTGCATAAACGACAAATCGAGTAAAAGCCGCAGCAAGATGTTAAATTGTTTTCAGAGCCTCAGTCGAGCAAGTGAAAAGCGAGACTGGGTTAAAGCTGCACTCTAGTGCACTGGAATGTCAAAGTTGAGTTGGGATTTCTGGTTGCGGCATAATTATAGTATGTACATATAACTAAACTTTGATGCGAACTTCGACTCGGACTCGGACTAAGTGTAAGGATGATTGATGCCGTTAAGTACAGGTTGAGAGCGTAGTTTGATTGCTTTTAAGCGCAGCTTGGGAAGCAAACGTGATGCCGCAACAGCTGTTAAACTTAAATATAGTTTACAAACTATGTACTACATCAGCACATAGAATCAACAAAAAAAACAAAAACCTAATTAAATAAATAATTTAAACCCAATTTGGAAGTTTGGCTTGTGGCCAAACCTCCAGTTGAACACGTTCGCCATAAAAACACATGGCATCTGTATAATTATACAGTTAATATCTGCTGTGTACATGTTCGTCTATATAATTATATATCTATTAAGAATTGCGACTGGCAATCACACAATATTCGCAGGGGCTACACTTAAACACTGGTCACGTTTATCCGGTGCTCAATGTCAAAATTGATGGAAATTGGCAATATGCAAATCTATCAATCGAAGAGCGAATAGTGAATAAAGTGAATAAGGTGTAGCGGGTGTTGTCTGCAGCTATATAAAGAGAGTGACTAAATTAAAAAAAAGAAAACTAAATAAACAGAGATAACTATACCAATTGAACAAAAAAGTCAGTGAAGAGTGATAAAGGAAACATTTCTTCAACTAATTTCCATTTAAAAAATTGAAGAACGCAAATTGTTGACTCCAATAAAATGTGTTACCTCATAGCCATTTTCTATGCTCCAAGTTCAAGTAGAACTTGCTTCTGTTTCGCCTGTTTTGTTTTGGAAGTTACGTTACGCTTTGCTTGGCCTGATCTCCATAGCGCGGGGTCTCGAGCAGACCATTATCACCCGTGTCCATTTCTTTTTGTTTTATTTCATTTAAATATCATTTTTGTTGTTGTTGTGTTTTTGTTTTTTGGCGCAGCAGTTCATTGACTTGTTTGCTGTCTTTCCGCCCAGCTGGTTATAATTTGGAGTGAGCCTTCTGCACACCATTCTCTCTCTATCTCTCTTTCTGCCTCTCTTTATTTCTGTCATTTGTTACTCTAACTGTTTTGCATTGTTTTATGGTCAGCATTACGCTTTTCGTGCCTATTTGTACATGGGAAACGACGCCATGAACACCTCAACTCCAATACTAACAACAAGAGCAACGTGCAACAGTTTATATTTAATGCGAGGGGTGGAGACGGGGGGCGTTCAGGTTGGCGGGTTTGTTGGCTGGGTCACCCTCTGGGTTAGAAGTTGCACTGAGCAACGTTTACCGTTGCTTATTTAATGTCACACGTTTCTTTTGTTGACTCCAGTCGTACACATATGTGCTACAAGACTTGTGTCTGTTGCAAGTGCGAGAATGTGTGGCAATTTATGTGCTCCACATAATGTGATTGTAATTAGTTTTTCCATGTTTTGTGTCTTTATTTTTTTTTGGGGCGATTTGTCAGTCAAGTTCTTTGGGCGTCACGTCTCTTTGGCCATGTTTGTTGGTGTCCCATTATATGTCATGAAAATGCTCCAAAGGGTGTGATAAAAGGCGATAAACATGTTTTTGTGCAGAGAGTGAAATAAACTCAGAATGAATGTGGAAAGAATTGCTAGTGACTTAAATAAATGTGTATTATATTTGACATCAATAAACTTTCAAATACAAGTAGCTTATATTCAAGTTTAAGGGAGGATGTAAAGATGTATTATTAAGGTATCTAAATGATTGCATAATAATCATAAATGTGCAAAGGAAGACTGCAAATTTTCTTATACATAAATATTTTCTTTTTTATGCATGCTATTCAAACTGTCTCTCGTAATAGATTCGTATGTAAATCACAAGTAGTTTTTACTACTCTACTTTCAATCAATTTAGATTTACATCTTTAAGGATGTAAGTTGCAATTAGAAATGCTATTGCGGTGGGCGTCGATGCAGTTGCAATTGCAGTTAATCAACTCGTTTATAACCAAAAATAGTTAGTGGATGGTTCAGTTCGTGCATGGGACAGCGATAGGAGGCCAACTCTTTTATTTTGTTGGCAACGAGCGAAAAGAAGGCGAAAACATTAATCATGCTAATGGCCCAACACCATTTGTTTGACTCGCTTCGTTCGGAAACTACAATCCAGAAAATGAGTAACAAGCTCCAACACAACATGGGTGACTGCGCCCCCACGGCGACGATGGCGAGGGAGGCGGAAAAATATTCAAAAAAGGGAAAACTATTTTGCAGGCGGCCAAGCGGCCAGCAATTCGGTGTTTGGTGTGCGGCGTTCGCCGCTTCAACGTTTTCCACATCGGCGCACAAAAATTAGCAAAGAGATCAACCTAATAAAATTGCCGCCGCATTACGAGAGCATATATACAGACAGCAGCGATAATAATACTATACAATATAAGCAGCAAGCATCCATCCATCGATGGGGCTGAAATGCAAATGCAAATCTCAGAGAGCGCAGCAAGGGAGCCACCAACAAAGCAAAAAAAAAGCAATAAATAAATTAAAAAGAGATGAAGCAAATGCTCGACATGCAAAAGTTGAAAGTAAAAGGAAAGCATTTCTCGCTGCGCGACGACTTTCCCAGAAAAATGCCAAAATGCCGGACAAAAATGCAATCAGCAAATGCTGCTGCTGCCTCCGCTGTCACTCCCCCCTCTGCCTCACCCCTCTGCAGCCAACTCTGCCTCTGCGGCTGGACGGGATTGTCTGCTCGCCTCTTGAACAGCGTGGGTGTGACCCGAGACTGTGGCGTCCAAGGCTGGCGAAAAGAGCGAGACAATGACCAGGCCTGACAAAAGCCAAATGGCTTTGAATTGTTGCCACTTTCAATGGCTGCCACATGACAGCAAAAGACAGAGAGAGAGACAGAGAGAGATAGAGGTAGACAAAGAGAGGAGCGTGCAAAATGTCTCCAAGGCGCATTCATTGTTTAAACTGCCTGACAGCTCTGTATAAATTAACAACATTTCAAGTCACAGCTAATCTCTATGCTCTATGCCTCTCCTTCTCTTCTCGCTATCTGCGCCAGCCTTTCAATTAAACAGCAGCACGTTTTTTATGCAGTTGGTAGCCTGCAGCCTCGATAAAAAATGGATTTTAACGCCAAAAAGTTTGACTGTTGCCAAAATAAAATAAATACAAAAGACCAACAAGCTGTGCAGCAATTTAATCAAACATTTTAAACACAGTAAACACTCGATACAAATACTTATGTGCTTGCAAAGCAATTGATCATTTGTCATACAATATTCATCAATTTAACTGCTATTTATATTTGCTCTATTTATCGATTAGCTACTTCAAATGTTTTTGCCAGCATCTGCAGTTGTTTGTAGCCAAGTCAAACTGTAGTTTGTGGTATCGAGGCCAAATACGAGTTGGGGGAACTGCATGTCGCGTCTCTGTCTCTGCGTCTCTTGCTGAGTGTGAGTCATGGACAATATTGCCACCAGACCGCACATTGATACAGTTTTCCGCAAAAATGAAAATTGTGAATATGCATATGCTACTCAATGATGTATGGGCTTGGCAAAGATGAAGTGCAGTCAACAATGTGGGACAGGGGGAGGGATGGGGCGTCAGCTGGACGACAGAGAACAATCCGCTGCATTCATGCAACTTTCCTTTTTGTGCAGTTCTAATTAAGCAAGTAAATTACGACAACAGGCAGGCAGTAGGCAATTTAAATGTAAATCATTGCAATTAATCATTTAATGACAATTCTGCAGAGTGGTGGAAAGTGTGGCGAGAAAAGTGAGAGAGAGTGAGAATTGTGGTAGAACGCGTTTCCTTTCACGAAACTCCAAAAGTGGCGACACAACTTTGCTGTTTAGCCATAAACTGTAAACAGATAACGCAAGCTTAAGTCTGTTTGATTAAATTTGAGCAAAATGCGCATTTAATCAGTGTCGAAAAATAATTACATGATGTCAGCTAGAAATCAAAACATTTCTCTCCGATAAATGCGACTCTGATAAGACAAATACAAAACATACACATATAAATAGTTAATGACGGGTGTTAACTATATTTTTGAGGAAAAACATTTCCTAAAGATAAAAATGAAATGAAAATACAGAAACTATAAAAAAGAATTAATACATTTTACAGAGTAACCTGGCGTTCAATATTTATCGACTAAATCTCCCGCATTCTCGCTTGTCGACAATTAAATGTTTAGCCATTTGTGGCAGCGAGAGTTTTCACTGAGCGTTGCCATAAACGCAACTGATGATAGCCCAATTTGCGATTGGCCATCTTCGAATAGGCCAACGTTTATTTATTAGAAATGCTTACAAATCAGCCACATTAGCAACGACAATTTTCTTTGTGTTTGTTGTCGCAGGCGGTTAGAAAGTGCGCGTCGACTAATATTCATAATAAACGATAGACTAGAAACAAGAAACAAGAAACGAGAGAGATATATGACTGGATAGTTGGACCAGCACTTTCCCAAGGCAAACTGAAGCGACGCGTCGGTCATTAGAAGACATCATGGTAAAAGAGATGCCGCTGTTAACTGGCATCTGGCAACAAGCAACTGGCAACGTGCAGCACAAAAAGTAGAACGAAACAACAACGAGGAAAACTGCGGCAAACAACTTGAATTTCTTTCTACAACTTTCAGAGTGTGTGTTTGTGTGTGTGGCAAGGGAAAGGAGGCAGCAGGCAGAAGGCGGCACTACCGGCTTATGCATTGCAATTTAGTCTCGATGCGTTTGCAGCCTCAAATGTAAGCAACGTGGCGTATGCGCAATGTGCATTTTGATGAGCAGCATCAGCCGCAGCAGCCACAACAACAGCCATAGCCACTGCATATGGGCCAAGACAATTACGACTGCAAATTAAGTTGTTTTCGTAGTTGTTGTTGCTTGCTTGTTGCGACTGCTGTGCGGGCGTTGGGCGGTCTAGGGGCGTGGCAAGGCAATTATGTCCAGCATTCGTGTAGAAAAAGTGAGCAGCTACATCAAGCAACCGAAGCAAACCGAAGTTGTGGGGACCATCTGCATATGAGAAAAGTGTGTGTGTGTGTGTGTTTGTGTTGGCGTAGATTGAGAAAATGTTGCTGCAGTGCGAAGGAAAAACCCGATCACCACCATGAATGCAACTTTTGCAGCTTAATGTTTTCTGCTCCAAAAAGCGCAAAGCGTCTGGAAAATAGTTTTTCTCTCGCCAAATGAAAACGAAAGGGAAAAATGTCATGGAGAAATATGCAAAAAGCAAAACAAAATTCAAAATAAATTCCAGAGTGCAAAAAAATTGCGTGTTTAATGCGCATTTGACAACGTCATCATCTCAGTCTCACCTTGAACTTTTGCCCATGCGAATTGCGACTTGAAAAGTTTCTCAATCAGAATGCTAGTTGTTCATTAATTATTGCGCATTGCAAAACAACAACAACAACTATTACAAGCAAGACTTTGGGGAGAAAACAAATTAGAAAATTTTTTGCTGCTAATCGCAGTGCTGACATTTGAAAAAGTTTGTGCTAATTGCTTGCACCAAAAGCTTGAACTTGAACTTGGATAATGGCAAGGAGATCATCGAAGGAAAAGGTAAAAGTGCAAATATCGAAAGTAGAAGAGCTGCAACTACAAGAAGTATAAGAGTGGGAGATGCTTAATACTGCACTATAGTCAACTGCAAAGTTACTGCTGCTCGTATAAGAACTGTTATACCCCCGTGACGTATAAGAGTGTTTGCATACCAGTTGTACATCTCTTATATTGCGACACAGCTGTTGCCGCTGTTAATATCAAAAGTGTATAAGATTATCTTTATAATATCCTTTGACAATAAGTCTTAATGCTCCGCACTTATTCAATATTTACGGGGTATAAAAGGCAGCAGCAGAGCATCATAAATGCAAAATACGTTGGCTTAAGTGCAGTCGATTCATTCATGAATAATACGTGTACCGTATGTTGTTAAAGCTTCACACACAGACAATCACACACACACAGACAGGCGTAAGTTAACGGGTGTTTTTAAGTATCATGTTTTTTGTTGTTGTTTTTGTTTTTGCACTCACTTTTTCGCTTCGCTCGTAGTTAGCTGGAAATTTCGGGGAACTGGAGGAGGAGGAGGCACCGAAAAATGCTGATGGCGATGCCGAATGTGGCGTTAATGGTGACGGCGACTGCGACTGCGACTGCAACGCCAACTGCAGCTGCAGCTGCGACTGCGACTGCAGCGACATTCGCTGATGATGCAGCGACGAGAGCGTTGGCGTTGACATCGACAACGATGTTGGGGTCATGATTAAATGCCGCATGCTGTTGTTTTTGTTGTTGTACTTGTCGCGTTATTATAATTGTTGTTGTTGTTATTGTCACAGATGTGTTGATTTGAACAATGCACCACTTTTTCACTCTCTTTTCGCTGTTGATTTGAAATTTCAACTCATTTCAACACAGCACAGTTACATTGTTTATTTATTTATTATGTTTTGCTGTTGTTGTAGTTTTTATTTTTTGTTTTGTTTGTTTTTGTACTTTTTGCTATTTGCTCTTTGCCTTTCATTTGATGTAAATGTCAATTGTCTTTATGGCTCTGCACATTTTGCACGCCGTCTCGCTCCCTCTCTTTCTCTTTCTCTCTATATGATGTTGAATGGGGATCATTAGCAGGTCAAAGGGGCTCAATGGGGGGTCAGACCTTCAGCAGCTTATGTTGCTGTTGCTGGACTTTGCGGATGTTTTGGTCAGGCAATGGGCCAAGTGGGTTACGTTCCAATTGCCGCAAATAATAAATAATAATAATAACATTCATAAATAACAGAATGTGCTCACAGCTCTCTCTCTCGTTCTGCCTTGATCACTAGCTATCTCGCTTTATCTTTCCATCTCTTGCTCTCTTCTAACGCAAATTGCTTTGAACTTTAACTTGTCCAACTTTAAAATGTCCAACGCTAGTCAAAAAATATTTTTAGAGTTAGAATGTGTACGTTTATTTACTCTTGCTGTTCGTTTAGTTTTCTTTCTCTCTTTAGGTACAAAAGTTATCGAATCTCCATTTATATACAAAAGTTATCAAATCTACATTTATTTATTTACTCTTGCATTTAGTTTAGCTTTCTTCGTCTCTCTCTTTGCAGTTAACTTTGCATATTGCGCTTGTTTATTTTTGTTTCTTATCTCTTATCATCTTTCGACTACCTTTTCGCTATACTTTTCACCTTATTTCGCACTTCTCTCTCCTTTGCTATCTCTTTTGTACTCTCTTATAACTAGGCTGGTTCCCTTGACGCGTCTTATCAGCGAAATTGTCGCCATAAAACAACTACAACAATTATTCGACTTTAGTTTTTCTGTATTTTTTGCTTTTCTCTTGTTTTTCCGCTTTGCTTTTGCTTTCGTTTGGTTTTGCAAGGGAAATGAAATTGAATTAATTTTGCATTGACATTCAGTGTGGCTCGATGGTGCGGTGGGCAAAGAGGGGCGGGGGGCTAAGGAGACGACTTTTGTCAACTTTTGGTTTCAATTTGTCTTGTGTTTGTTTTTTGCCATTATCTGAAGGGAACTCTTTCTTATTTTTGGTACGCTGAGCATATCAGCAATTGATAACCACCTCAACGGCAACCGCAACCGCCACCACAATTTGCCAGCTCGTGCAACAACAACAACACGCAAACACATTAAAAAGTCGTAAACATTTTAGATAAATAACGTATACGCCACCGTTGCGAGCAGAAACAAATTCATATTTCAAAGGTTAAAAACGGTGAACGAATTGAAGGTTTTTATGTTAAAACCAGCTGAGAATTCAATAAATTAAAATAAGAGGCGTCTGGTAAAGCAAGTTTATAATGAAAATATAGAAGATTTTGAATATGCATAATTAATTAAGAGATTTATTGCAGGAAACTATTGAATATGCCTATAGTTTAACTTTTAAAATTGTAAGACGACATTTATTTTAACTTATTAAGATGTTACTGGCCATTAAAATGAAACACTTTAACTTTTAATAATATTTTGAATACTAAAGTCATTTAATTTTAATATTTTATTTGCTTGAATGGCTTTTATACTTTATTTAAGATCAAATATACTTCATTGTAATATCAAATTCATTAAATTAACAACTTGATCGCAATCATTTAACTTGACTTTGTTTTAATTGTATGTCTCATATTTTTAGCAATTCGAGTAATTATATTTGTTCACTTGCATTTTCATTGCAACTTTAAATGACAGCTGTTTTTCTATTATAATGCGTTTTCCCAAGTCCCGCAATTGAGAGCAGACAGAAAAAAGCCATTTGCCCAAACTAATTTACTAAGCTAACTAACTGTCCAACTACTGTCATTCCTCTCCCACCCACACACTCTCTCTCTCTCTCTTTCTCCCTGCCTGGTTAATTATAATTGAGCTGTTGTTGTCTTTGCCTGAGTTTAATATTTCAATGTGTGATCTAATCAACTTGTCGTTTCATTTGATTAACAAGAACAGCAACACAGCAAAATCTGCTGTTGATAATTGACTCAACAAAAGGGGACCAAGAGGGAGGGTTCTCATGAGGGGGATGGGGAGGCAGCGTCACAGAATTTTTTTGCAGTCGCAGTTCACAGATTATATAACGTCATTTTGGTCATTTTGAAGTGAACAACTGAGAGAGAATCGCGGCTAATTATTTGCGAACAACACACAACACAGCAGCCAAAGCAGCGCTGCCAGCGTCTGCGTCAGCGTCAGCGCCGGCAGCGACAACGACGACCGAATTACACGCACCGAATATGTCCGAAGGCCGCAGAAAAAAACTGGCAAACTTTAATGTTTTTGTATTTGGGCAGCCAAAATTGAGTAAATCAGAAACATAAACGTCGTGCACATCGAAAAGCGGGTCGTCGCATTAACACAACAATTTCATCAACTGCAATTTTGAGCAATAAATTCTATTACGATTTTTCCATAATTTTCTTTCGGTTTTTTGCTGCGCTCGAAATGCTTGCGAAATGCAAAAATGCACGCGAAAATTGCAAAGAAACACAACAACGCACCAATACAGCTGCAGTTGCAGTTACAGTTACGGTGGGTGGTGTGATGGTGTGCGGGGGGTTTGGGGCTGGCGTCGACTACACAACACACAGCACACAGCACAGCACAGCACAGCAGAGCGCGGCGGCGAGAAAGGCGCGCACCAAGTGGAATACAAATTGTAACTAACACAGCGCAGCGACGACCAAACGGCGCAAAGCCTACGACGCAGGCAGCGGGTATAATGCTCAGAGCGGCGTCATCGCTCAGCGAGAGTGGTGGCGAAGGTAAAAGCCACTAACGGCAGCAGCAGCACAACACGATAAAGTAAAACACCAACAGCAACCACAAACAAAACAAATACAAAAACCTTTTGCAGCGGAGCTCCGCACACGGAGAGCAACAAAAACGGGAGAGCGCACGAAGATCGTGGTGACTCTCAAACTCCAAAACAAGCACACAACTCTGCTGCTGCTGGAGCGACGCGCACAGCTGACTGCTACTGCTGCAGCTGTGGTGAAGTTGCCTTTGGTGAAAAGGTCATGACGAGCTTTTGCTTTTTGCATTTGCTTTTGCATTTTGCTTTTGCTTTTACAACTGTGAGAGAAAGTATTGAACGGCACTCTCGCGCTCCCGTCTCTCTCACTCTTTCTATGTCTGGTGGTGGTCTCATTGCTACTGATTTTGTTGATTATTTAATAGCATTTCGCACAGTCTTTTTGTTATTGGCGAGGCGAGCTTTACAGCGTGGGTGCTGTGTGTCTGCGTGCATTGAACTTGACATAAAACGAACTAATTGTTGCTACTGTGTATCAGAGGCGTTGTTTTTATTATATATGATGAGTTTGGTTTTTTTGTTTCTTTTAATTGCGTGAAATTTGAGGCGCGCTAATTGTGGGTTACTTTGTATGAGCTCCGTGAGCGGCTTTTGTGGTGAAAATGTTGTAGCATGTGTGTGTGGTGAAAATATGATTTGCGTGTGCCTGCGGTTACATGTTAATGAACTTGTGGTTTGTGGGTGTTGAATGATAAGCAATTAACAATGGTAAAGGACTCGGCTAAGGTTGTGAAAGTGGGTCGTTATCGAGTTCAAGTTCTCTACTAATGACCCAGTTTTGAACTCTTCTACCAGCTGGCTATACAATAGCACATCACGACACGCACAACAATAAAATTAAAATTGAAGAAATGAAACAACGTGTGCTCAACTAAACAAACAAAACGCATTCGGATCGTGTCTGTTGTAGGCGTAAAACGTGTCGTTTTCTTCTATTCGATTGTGACAGTGTAACTTTCATTTTTGTTTTTGTATTTTCGTAAAGTTTGACGGGAACTCGCGCATTGGGAAACTGTGGAAACTGGATTGCCACAAATAGAAAATGAGAGTCGCGATCGAGTTCAATGAAACGATGAATTGAAAAAAATAATACTAACAAGCTTGCCTCTGGCAAAGGTACGCGACTAACAGACACCCTGTACTCAGACACACTAACCTAGAATAGGAAGCAAGCAGTTTAATTGCAAGCAGCGCTGAATCAGATGTTGATGCACACGATTTTGCGCTTAAAATTAGTGTGCATCGAATATGTTTGTTGCTTTTAATTTAAATAACTTACCCTGTCCATTAGCTGTTCATCATTGCGCTTGCGTCGTGCAGGTGCACGTATAATGCGACCAGCATCTGGAGCATCCATAGTATCCAAATTCCTCTGTTGTGCTTAGGATAAAAATAATGCTAGAATAAGAAAAAAGTAGAAAACAAGTTTTAAGAAAACAATATACAATTACATTATTTATTTTATAATAATTAAATAAATATATCAAAAGTTTATCATGGTTTGGCAAGCAGTTTTCTAATTACGCACACAAACTTCAGCAGTCGAGACACAAACCCTGTTGTTCAATGCACTGCTTGCTCAGTTCATAACTCAGCTAAGGTTGCTGCCATTGCTATACGTTCCACAGCGAACTCGTTTGCTGATGCGGTTGCGAGCTTGCCTAAATACAATCCACAACTGATCTTATACCGGTTTTATATTCCGCTTGAGTGCCAAGTTTTATAAGCACTAAACTTACTTAATTGAAATGATCGGATAAAAAAAGCAAGCAGTAAATTTGTACTTACTCTTTATTTCCTTATCGCTGCACTCCACATTTTGTTAGGTATATGTAAAATGATATCTTCACAATTATATTTGGCAGTTACAATTCCGTTAAGTACGATTGCTTATTCTTAATGGCAATTTACAATTAGTTGTTGTGGAAGCAATAGTTACAGTAGTCGTTCAATGGAACTCTGAAAACGAAAGAAAACATTAATTTTAGATATGTTAAAGACACTTTCGATCAATAAACTATAAACTAAAAGACAAAGCGTTTTTCAACGAGATACATTTTTAAAATTGATTAGGGCAGAAAACTCTATTGGCAACATTTTGCTGCTTCGCTTGTTCTTTATTCGACAAGACAAACTTTGCCTGCAAATGTTGCTGAATAAATTATCAAGTTCTAGCACAAAATTGCCCAGCGACAACAAAGGCGAACTTTCGCTAGTTGCATTAAACTTTAAAGCGATGACAAAGCCGAACCGAACCGAGAGACTGTCAACTAATTAAATACTTTACCACAACTTGAGCTAAAGGATCTGCTAATGATTTCCACTGTCCTTAAATACAACTGCAATTATTGATATAGCTGCTTAGCATGCAGACAGTTGACGCTGCTTAAAGACAAAAAAAAAGCAGCTACCAAAATAGGGCAAGCAGTCAGGCAGTCTGTTGACGTATGGAGACAGATACAATGGCTGTTGATAGAATTGTTACGTCAGTTGAGTGATTCACTGCGGATCGGACGACATAGAGAATGATAAGAGAGCGAGATAGAGAGACTGCAAATGCAAATCGTCGCTTATCAAAGCTCGTTACCTGTTGGCTTTGTATTCAAAAGACAAGGAAATACTCTTAATTAATGCGCAAAGCTGTAACAACACCAACAACAACTGCAAACTGTTGAAGTACAACAACAACAGCCAAAGCAAAGCAAAGCGATAAGAAGAAGCAGCAGACGAAGACAATGTCTAAACACAAATACAAAGCGAGCGCATGAATCCAAATAAGTGTGGCTGAAAAGCGTGGAAAAACTTGCCACCTGCAACTGCAACACAAACACAAAGATACACACACACATATATACATACAAACACAATCATAAGTAAAGCAACGCTCTTTTTCTTGTTTGTTTTCCTCACGTTTTTGTCTTGTGCGATTGCAGAATTTTCCTTTTGCATAACGCGCCCAAAACCAAAAGATGCCGGCGCCAAGTTGCAGAATTGAATTGCAGATGAGCTAACGAGGCTGTTGGCGAGGGCGAGAGAAAACCCTCTTTCCTTTTCCCTTTCCCGGTCTTTTTCTTTCTCTCTCTCAAGGCGGAGAAGAGCCATCTCTAGGTGTGGAAAACTGTGTTTGCGATTGCACAAAAAGGAAAACAGTCAAAAATTTGAATTATAACACCTGTGTCTACCGCTGCTGCGCAAAAAGATAAAAGTTGTTCAACTACAACAAAGAAATACCCTGGAAAAGTGACAGAATAGGGATTGAGTAATCGACCGAGTAATACTCTGTAATACAATCATAACGAAAGTGATGATGGATTTGTTGCAAACTCAAACCGAACACAACAGCGCGATGATCATTAAAAGTCTTTAAAAATTGTGCAGCAAAGTCGTTAAGATACTTTTTGGGGTCAGTTCTCGGTAATGAAGACATTTCGCAAGCGTCGACGACGACGACAACGATTAAGCATTCATTTGTTATTAGCATGCATTAAGATGAGCATGAGATACTTAAATTCAAAGATGCATGCCGATATTGCAAACCTTTTCACACGACACACGTGCCCCGGCTTGGGGCAGATTATTGAACTGCGCCTCTTGCTACGAGTATTTGGCAAAGTTCAAATGCCTTTTTGCTTAATGCGACCCACTAAAAAAATAACAGCACAAACGACACGTCCACTACAAAAGGCAGCTCAACAGAGAGATGCCACATCGAGGCGGAGACTGAGATTGTAAAGCAAGAAAGGGGTGTGAAGGGCAATGAAAGGGGGGAGGAGACGCCGAGGCCAGACACAGACTCAGACAAAAGCACAAGCCAACAATTTGGGTCAATTGGCTTGCTGGAAAGAATGAGCGAAAAAAAACACGAAAAAAAACTTGTTCTCAACGCTTGCTGACAATAATAACCGCAAGATACAAGAATGAAGAATCAGATAGAGCAGCCATTATAATGGCAACGATAAGGCCCGAAAGAGTAAAAAGTAAACTCAATAAAGCACCATGATATATCGTTGTATATAAAGACATGTCAGCAGATTATAAACATCAATAAAAAATGAAACAGTTTATGCCAGAAAAGTTTAGACCACAACAAAAAGTAAGTAAACCAGAAGTTGCAATTTATTTAGTCAATTTCAGCAGCTTCTTTATGGAACGAGCAAGTGGCATTGGCCCCTAGAAAAAAAAGTAAACTCAACTGCGACAGTCTTGAGTTATTGTGACTGTTGTCAATAAGTTGCACTTATTTATGGCTGTGTCAATAAAATAAGTTATCTAAATGATAATGTCGACAGCTGTAGCGAATTGCGATAAACAATTACGTTTTCTACAGTTTGCAATAATTGCCAACAACTTCTTAGGTCAGCGGAGTTGATAAGAAGAAGCTCAGCTAGATAGCCTACTTTGCTTAAATTTATAATCGATCGATGAACTTTAGGTTTTAGCACATAGATGATATCATTTCCAAGTTTACTAATTAAAGTCCACGCTGATCTCAATGATTTTGATATATGTTATTGCTTAATTTCCAAGAAAAGATCCAACTAATATCATATCTTATCGTGGCATAATTTTATTCAGCTATTTCTAGCCATGTTTGGCAAAGAATCGATCGATATTGATCTAGATGATATCATATCGCAATCGTTGTTATTTAGTTACCATCTAAATTTCTATTCGCTCAGTCGATTAATTTCAAGAAATGTTTGGCCAAAAACCAACTTTGACCATATCTATCTTTTATAGGCAATGCTTGGTTGACGTTTCCCAATTTATTTTCGTTTTCGTGAATTTAATAAATATTTGCGGATCGTGTGAGGTGAGGCATGAGCTGCTTGGAGTGTGAATTCATCACGATGACAAAACGGTTTCCAAGGGCAACAACCGCAATGTTATTGTTGTTTTATGACAAACTTTTGCTTACTTTTTTGTTGTGTTTTTTTTTGTTTTGCAAAGTTTTCGCTGCGACTGCGAAAGTTGCGCTAGAGCCCGAGGGGGAAGTCGGCACAATTCACGGATCATTTGGCAGAGCAGCATTAAAAATTGCCTATGAAACGCAATAATTTAACTATGGGGTAGAGAAAAACGATGTGGAGGAAGTCGAGAAGGAGGCAGAAGAAGGAGGAGGAGGCTCTTGACTTGGGTTGTGGAACTACGCGAGAATGCAAATCGAGTTCAATGAATTTGTGTGTCAACAGTTTGCCATTTTTGACTTTAATTAACGCAATCGATGAACCCAAAAGAAGCAAAATTTAAATTATATTGCATATGCATAAATGCTGTATTAAATGAAGTGGAAACTTAAAATTACCATACAGTTGCATGGACTCGCCTCTTATGCTTATCTTAAGACGAGCTACGTGGAGAGAGGAGTGAAGAGGCATGAGGGCAGAAGAGGAGTCTCACTTTGCTATGTTAACGCTCCAAACGTTACACTAATGATTTTTCTCAAGCGATCGAAATCGCTATGGGAAGAACGATTTACACAACGCAACAAAAAATAAAATTTACACTGCATTTGGAGTGAGTAATTTAAAGGGAATAAAATATATTTGAAATATTTAATAAGCTAACAGTACAAATTAAATGTACAGAAATAATTCTGACTGAATATGTTTTTACAGCATATATAATTGACGCTATGGAAACTTAAGGGATTCTTGATTATGTTCCTCTTTGTCTTCAATTAAAGTGGAACACACAAAATGTCACTCTTAATCTCTGTTAATCTCTTTCTACTCGCCTCACTTTGGTATCTTTACATTGTATCTTTGTAATTAATTTGAAAGCTCGCAAAAGTAATTTATGGCTGCGTGAACTTGTTGGTCAGTGTAATTAAAGAAAGGCAAGCAATAATAAAAGAAAACGCCCCCAACAAACAGCAGCCACAGCAACAGCAACAACTTTGACTGGACTTGGACGAGGCGGGCAAATTCAAATGCCATGCAAAAATGCAATCAAAAAGCGCCTCAAAGAAGGCGGCGTGAAATGAAAGACGCTTGCGACAGCAACCATAAGGGAAGGGATTGAGGCAGGGGTGAAGGGGGTTGCACGATTTTGGCGCCTCAAGTGTTAATAAAATGTTTGCAGTTAAGTTACCGTAACACATGCGGATATTTGGCAGAGAAAAGAAGGAGACAGAGCGAGAGCGATAGAGAGAGAGAGAGAGGTGGAAGCGGCAGCAACACATTTGCGGCAACATTTGCAAACTCAATGCGAAATGAATTGCAACCAAATGTTGCAAGATTATTGCATTTATTTTCAATGATTGGCAATATGCTATAGCTTCGAGCAGCATCCAAGACACACACATACACTTACACACTCTTGCTCATATGCACACACAGACAGCACGCCAAGTGGGGCAGACAAACGGGCAGGGCAACCTGCAACGCTGCAGTGGCAAGCCGTAGACGCAACATGCAACATGCTACAAAAACAGAGCAATGGAATTTGCATGATATGTTTGCCATATGCAAATACTTGCAATACACTGACAGAATTAAAGCGGAATGCGAGTTATGATTGGATTTTTAAGCCAGATATTTAAGAAACTTAATGCCAGATATTTACTCAGAAAGTATAACAAAGCTTTTAACAACATTTCAGTATTTTCACTTTCTTAATTTCTAAATAAACGTTGCTTGAATTTCTTCAAATAAATTTCAAATTTTAAGAAATAATATTACAAAAGCAATAATAAATGAAATTTGAAATATTACAAATCCCTCTCAAAGCAACATTTGATTATTTAAAAGTAATGAGAATTGCAATTTATAAAAGCAACATTTTATTATTTAAAATAATGAGAATTGCAATTTGTAAAACACATCTTTAAAAAAATGATTTGGTTTAAGGCAATCAAATCTGTCTACAAATCATAATTACCTATTTAAAATACAATCTACACATTATCTTTAGGTGAAATGATTATTCTGCCTAGAAGATTTGGCTGAGTGTAAGAGCTAGGTGTTAAAACGGCGGCTCGACGTTGCACTTGGCTGCAAAAAAGCGAAAATGCAAATACGTATTCACATAATTTTTTTGACAGCCGCGGAAAACACCCGCCGCCTTAGACAATGAGGCTGCAGACAGACAGACGGACAGACAGACAGACAGTAAGTTAGAGACTCAGAGGTAAGACGGACAAAAAGGCAGCAAAAGAAAAACGCAGAGTGAAAAATGCCACGGAAACTGACATGCCAAGTGGACTTGGGCTGCATAACTGCATGGAAAGTGCAACTGGAAGCCACAAATTAAATGAGCGTTAAATTTGCCAAATTGTCCGAGAGAAAGAGAGCTAGAGACGGAGGGAAGAGAAAGGGGTACAATTGATATAGGGCCTATTAAGAGCACAATGCTAAATAGATTGCTAGCGGTTAATATGATTATGATTGTTATTGTGGTCGTTTTTTGTTTTCTTAGCATTAGCAATGAAAGTTGAGGTTCAACAAACTCGAAAGAGCCAAACTATTTTTCTCTTTTAGCTTTTCTCACACTAAAATTAAGCTGTGAATAATAAAATATACTTTTTATTGGTACAAAAAAGAACACTTAATTACGTCATCACTCAGCTCGATTTGCAGCTATCACCATTTGATATTATACTCGCCTATTATACGGTATTAGCTCATTTTGGGCCTTAACTTATCAAAGCTTTGACGATAACAAACATTTGCTAAAATAGAGAAAAATAATATGAAAGCTCACTCTCTTTCTCCCTCTCTCTCTTTTTCTCGATATCTCATAATATGTCAGCACGATCGGCGCAATTGTTTTATTGGAGCTCCCTTATGAAACGCTTTGGCGCCGCTGGCAACATTATCATTGTTCCATTGTTTAGAAAGTGATAAACGGTTATCTTTTTTTATTCTTTCTTTTGCGTTGATAACAGCCTACTAACTAACTAAACAATTGTTTTGTTTTTCAGTCATAATCATGACTTTAAATAACAAAAACACATCACTTGCCAATTTGATCTGATTCAAAACTTTTCTAGTAGCTCATGTTTACAATTTGTTCGTATTTCAACTGCTATTAAATAATAGATGTATTAAGTGGCCCACTAAATTTCACTACGATTTATACTTTGTTAAACAGTTTACTGACTATAGTTAATTTTATTTTTATACCCAATCAGTCTAAGGTTCGCTTACCCAATTGTGGTTTGCTTTTCAGTTTAGTTATTGTCATTTATCGTAAGCAAAAGCATTTTGTTATAAAAATTAACTGGGATTTAAATAAAAAGTGCTTTGTTTTATATTATATAAATGAATTTATATTATAATCTGGGTATAATAGAATGCAAATTATAAATATTTCATAATAAATCAGATTTCTATTGAAATTGAATTTAATCACTAAACAAATGAAATCTTCTCTATTCGCAATGTGAATAAAAGTGCTGTCGAAATGCGCTGAATGGTTTTATTTCTCGTATTTAGAATTATGCAAACAGTCGCCAGATATCAATTCATATTAAATTTGAAGCTGCCAAAGCTGAGCTGAGCTGACATGGCGTTCAGCAGAGTGTGAACATTGCTTGCATAGTTGGCAAATGTAATTAATATGTGGTATCAAGCTGCAGAGCAGAGCAAAGCACACTACAAGCTGGCTTCTGGCTCGCCTGCTGCTGATTAGAAGTGTAGTGTAGTGGCCAACAACAGCGACAACAACAAGAGAACAGTGCTGTGTAGGGCAGTGTAGCAAGCAGCAGGCAGTGTGGAGCTGCCAAAGGCTGTCAGCTGGTGGCTGGTGGCGTTGGTCATATCAAATAACCTTCAAGTACAAACACACAACACAACATACAACAAACTGGAAGCCAACCAACCGGTTAGATGCACACTTATGGCATTCATATGCATATGTGAGTGTATTACGAGTACTCATACATTACACTCGGTTATGTATGCGTTGCGCTGCGTCGCGTCGCGTCGAGCGGCCTATAACAAAATTAGAAAAACTGCAACACGAGAGGAGGGAAGAGGTGGAGAGAGAGAGGGAGAAGAGCAGGTACTGACGACGGGCAGACTGCCAAGCCCAAGTCCCCACTTCACTCCCAGTCAGCCCGCTTTACTCCTCCCCTCCCCCTTTTGCATTGCTGCAGCAGCAGAGCGGAAACTGTTGGCCACAACAGTTTGTTGTTGTGTGTTAGCCAACTAAACTAACTATGGCCTAATCTCGCTTTTGCAGACCATTTCTTGACACCTTTGTCGTTTAATTATCGATGCCTACTCACGAATCAATTTCCATATTCAGCTACTTTGTGGCGACAAAGTGACGCGTCGCCTGCTTATCTCTCTTCTGGCCATTTAAGTAGCTTGTGCGCATTTGTATCTCTCAGATACTCGCGACTGCAACTAGAAAGCAAACAAGGGAGAAAAGTGACGCATTCTGAGCTTAACAACCGATCAAGCGAGGTCGATTTGTATTCACATCTTGTATTCATAATCCTCTCAGTCAGCTCTGCTCTGCGTAAGATGGATTGTCTTTCCTCCGCTGATTGACTGCTGACTGAGTAGAAGACCTTGTTGGAGGTTCGCTTGCTTGTTGTGTGGGCCGTCGAATAATGAGTATTTAAATGCGTACATACACAAATATCAATTAAACGTTTTGCGCTCGGTTCAATTAACGAGGCTTAAACAGCCACTGACCTTTGGCAGACTTACAAAATTTCAAGTTTCAAGTGGAAGTGGCATTTGCCAGGCATTTGAACCCCGCCGTTGCACGCTCTGAAGGTCGTTCGACTCTTTGCATTTCATGGTTTTGTGGGTCACGGCATCGAATCTAAGTACTTCGACAGCGCACAAGAGATTTATTTGGGTAAAACCTTGATTCTTCAGTCAGTAAGAACGTTAATTAATTGTTGCCATAGATCACGCAGCGACCGACCAAGTGAAAGCCCGCATTTTTGTGGCAAAGTAATCGCATAATTAAATGTCACAGCATGTTTAACCTCAGCACTCGTTGTCGTAATTGTGCAATTGTCACACACAACACAAAATTGGCTGAGTTGATGAAGAACTTCTCGGGAAGCTAGCCTAGTTTACAGGCGTGTGCACATGCTAAGCGCTTGCCTCTAAATTCCCCTTCCCCTTCTGCCCTTCACCCTTTTGCCTTGTCTTGCACACCACACGAATTTCAGCATAAGCCAAAAAACATGCCAACATACTTAATACATCTGTAGATACATACATAGATCACGCTATTTCAATTTGCATGTGGAAGTCAGCAGAAATGGTGGAAAAAAAAAACAACAAGAAAGCCACACAGAAATGAGTATTTTACACCTCATGAACTTTCAATGCTCTACCAAAAAGTTATTGGCATTGAATTTGTTTAATTTATGACCTAATTCTGATTTATTGCTGATTTATTTATGATGTGGAAAATGTATCAGAAGTGTCATTAATTTAGTTTTCAGGTAAACATTCTCTAAGGAACTTCTTGCTATTAATATTTTATAACCAAAGTTGAATACACTCATTTAGTATTCAATTCATTTTATAACAAAAGTGGACTACTCTTTAGAAAGTGTATAAAAACCGGTCGGTGTTGGTGCCACTTGGTTGCTTTTGCTTCTCTCTCTCTCTTTTTTTTGCCAGAATTATTTTTGACAATTCGATGAGCAAAACGGTAAAAGAAGAAAGTCAACTCCAGGAAGCGGGCATAAATAATGACGACCAACAAAATTCATGCAAAAAGTGAGTCATTAACTTGACTGAAGTGCTTGCTGACGCTCAAACTCAAGCTGACTCTGATGATGAAAAGACAACAAAGGAAGCTCCAAGCAACCAAAGAGAGTGAGGAAAGAAAGAGAGAGCGAGATAGAGAGAGAGACACACAGACTAAGTTAAACGCCCCGATGATAGTCAAACAAAGAATGAATATACCCTAAAAGTAAACATATATACAATCTGTTGTGAAGTTTACAATCTTAAACACAATTTGGAAAACAAGTAAGTAGAATAACAATTTAATAATTTAAAATAATACAGTACAAAGTATATAAATAATCAATAGATTGTTTAGAGTATTGCAAGTTCTGTGCTTCGTCTCGTTTATTTCTTTGTTCTTTTGTTTCTTTTTCTAACAGGAAGCAACCACCCAGACAAAGACTCTGGACTCTGAAGTGATGGAGGGCGGGGGGAAATTTTCAGCTACCTGTGGGCGTTGTCAACAATGCTAGACACAAAACAAAGTGCAAAAAAATAAAAACCCAAAGAAGTAGAAGAAAACAAAAAACTATTTTCCGGACTAAATTGAGTTGGCATTAGGCAAACTAGGGCTTGCCGGGCTTTGGGCTTTGGACTATGCCATCAAGGCCCCCCTGGAACTTCTCAAGTCATTAAAGCAGGAAACAACTGCAAATACTCATCCAACACCCAGTGCTGAATTCATGAACATACTCGCACTCTTAGTTGTTGTAATGTATTAATCTTTTATCTCTTTTATTACTTTTTGCGCCGGTTCTCACGCTCCAACAGCATTTTCAGTCACAGCTCAAAAGCTCCCAAGCGACTGCGATTCTATGGCCATATGCCATATAACCATATGCTAGCGAAACAACAAAAAAATAAACAACACAAATTCCAAAGTTACATGAATGAGAATATTTTCTGATTTTCCGATTTTTATTCGCATATCAAGTTTTGTTGCCTGCCACAGGCACGTTGCAAGGGTTCCACATAAACAAATCAATGTGATTTATCTTTATCGATTGCCAAACGATTGCAACTGCCAGACATTACAATAAAAAAACTAGAGCAATTGTTGCTAAATACTTGCAGGTATTAATTGCAGCTGTTCAGGCGATATTTATTATCAATGTCAAAGGTAATTCATGACTCATGAACAAAATGGAAAAGTATTTACTAAACTAATTCCTTACAAATTGATCAATAGAAAATATTGTCAGCTATGCAAATATTTTGATAGCAAACTATTCACTTTCGAAAACTTTGTAAAGTTATCGAAACATTTAGCTCGATTGAACCGGCAACACTTTAAAGCAATTCCCAAAACATTGTCATGCTGTGCACATGATTCGCAACGCAACGCAGCCAATGGCAAAAATGTATAAGCCAAGAAAATAAATGACAAGTTGCTCGCATTGACAAGTTGCCAAGGAGTGGAGAACTGAACGCTTGGATACCCTGTAATAAGTGAGTAGAAGTTCACACTATAGGTGGAGAACTATCGATGGCACTATCGGGACTATCGATGGTTCGCCACTATCGACATGCTTTCGATAGCGGCGCGCACTCTCGATAGTGGTTAATCGCTATCGTCGATAGTGGTCGATATTTTTTTCAAATAGGAGAGGATAGCAAAGCGGGACAAATCATTTTAAATAGGCGTACAAAATTATTATTTGAAATAAATATGTAAATAGCAGTTAAGGTACACCTAAAAGTTAAAAAATCATTCTATTCAAATAATTATTATTCATTATTTTCAGATAAAGATTGGAAAACCAATTTTATACTTTCATATTTTAAATAAATAAAAACTAATTAAATTATTTTCTTTTACTGCAATATCGACAACTATCGACGATAGATTTTCCTTGCTATCGTCGAAAGTCGATAGTTTATGGAAAGTATCAAGCACTATCGATGGCGCAGACTATCGATAGTTATCAACCTCTATTTCACACACTTTCCAAATGCCTTGACCTTCGGCAAAGAATACAAGGCAATATGTTAAGGTTTGAATGTGTTTATATGTTTCTAGTAGAGAGGAAGAAGAATCGATTGCAAAATCGACACTATCGATGGCTTACTATCGATAGTTTTCTACCTCTATTGTTTATACATAGTTCTGCTGTTGACTCGAACTAAACTACCCTCTAAACTGGCAATGGCAACATAATAAATGTGCATAGTTCGAGAGTCGTGTCGAGCGCATGAAGCGCAGTCAAACTCAGTCGCGTAGCATTTCCGACTGCAGTTAGACATGTGGCTAACGAGCGACAGACGATAGAGGAAGCGGGGCGAATTGGAGATGGTAGCCGGTAGTGCCTTGTGGTGAGCACGTGGCCCCCAGACGCGGCTAGTGGACAATAAACACAACACAAAAAGGGGCACGGCATAACAACAACAACAACATCGCGGAGGCAAAGGGGAGCGGCTTCCCCCACCGAAAAACAAATGTGTCTGCACTGAGGTCTAAATAACAACCTGAATCCGCAACGTGTTTTATTGGTGTTGTTGGTATTTATGGAGTTGCATGACTCCCCAGACAGACAGACGGACAGACAGCGAGTCCATCGCATTCCCCAGCTCAGTGGGAGTGCTTGATGGAAGAACTACGACTTCTGGCAGAAGTGGGGGAAAGAGTGGAGTTCGGAGTTGCGAGTTGGAGTGTAACTGAGCATTGTGGAGCAAAGCAAATCCAACCACCAAGCAACTCTTTGTAGTTTGTAGTCGGTTTGTTCGCTGTTGTGGTTGATAAATGCAGAATTTTGTATGGAAGGTGCGCCCACACACACACACACACAATTACATTGTCATTTGCATATCCGTGTATAACTACAGCATGGATAATTTCACGACGCATGTGAACACGAAAAGAAGAAAAAAAGAAGTCGAAACACCTGGGAACCACTCTCAAGCGTCGCGTTAAACTTGTTCTCCAGCTCGTGGGGGTGTCTTTGCTCTAAGGAATTTTTATCCACTTTTGTCACCAAGAAACCATGATACCATGAACCCAAAAAAAAACATAAAACTCTCTGCTACAATGAGGAATTAAGAGCACATTTCGGGCGTGGCTCAGCGGACAAAAAAATGCCACTTGGAACGCAAGTGAAAATTAATTACCAGATATAGATACACTTAATCAAGATGAGTGCAGTCCTAATTACCTGCAAAGAGAAAGACAAATTGTGGGCAATTAATAAAAAGTGAAAAAATTAAAAATCAATGAAATAGAATTCTGTGATTTCAATATTTCTTTCGCAGTATATTCTCTCGCTCTCTGAAATTGTAATTGCAACCCTTTTGGCTGACACTTTTTCCCTGCGTTTTAGCTGTATCTTTTTCCCATAAATTAACCCACTTTTATTGCCACAAATGCGGCATTCAACTGCCGCAACAAGTACACATTACGATTATGAAATTGAAAACGTTCGTCGTTGTTTAATTTTATGCCCGTTTATTTACTTATCTGCCGTAGCAAATAGTCTGGAAATTGGATCATGTGCAAATGTTGTTTAGGCTATTGAATCAGCTTAATGAAGTGTTTGTTTATCGTTCAACACGACACTTAGTCACTTAGACACACATAAACAGAGCATCGCCTATACATCAAAGTGACACTTTAGGTGGATTAATGAAGCCAGTTTGTTGCCGATAATTGAATGAATTGTTCGAGTATATATTTTTAATTTCCTTGGATAAATGACTGACATATATTGTTTTTTTATACTTCCTGCTGGCTAAAAATCTTTCTCCAACCACATCAACAGTATTGAGTTGCCATATTTAATAATTATGAACATTTTCTTTATACTACTTCCCCTCGAAATCATAAAATCATAAATGATTAAGCTTATCGAATGCGGAATTGACCTTCTACATTGCCAAATTGGATAGTTCGTGCATTTCTGTTTCAATGTTTCAACCAACTTGTAGCTGACTTTCTAAGTTGATTTCCCGTTTTTATGGCTAGAAAGTCTCTCCATAAAAATTCATAAGCATAAGCAAACAATATCGTTTTTATTTGCAGCTGCTTGACAGTCCAATATAATTTGCGACCCGTCTAATGTTTACATTGTATGAAGAGTATCTCTAAATGTGTTGTGTTGATGTTTTTTCTCTATTTCTATCTTAAATTGTATCTGTATCTGTATCTGTAAATGGTTGTGTAGTGCAACAAAAACGCATTATATATGCGACTCTGATAATTGCCAGCTAACATGTTTATATACCCTAACATATAGAGCTTACTACATAGTTGCTTGCCATAATTTTTATGAGCGTAATTCGGCACAACGAGTTTTTATAATCTGCAACCGCAGAGCAACAATTAAATGGCAAACAATTAGTTATTAAATGACATAATCTTACAATCAACTATCGAATCACAAACATGGTTTGTGCATTATGAAAAACAAAATTAAAAAATTAGTTATCAAATAATACGTATTATCGCATGAGTCTTAATTGTGAATGTGTGTGGAGAAGGCATTCATTAATGTGGATTAATTGAATTGCAATTCAATAACAATGATTTCATTAAACTTATGCACTTTTCTGCAAATGACAAATGAAATGCTTAAATAATGCTTTTACATAATCGAATGTATCGCATGATAAAACAAATATTTGCTGTAGTTATTGTTTATCATTAGTTTTCGGTGGCAATAACAATAACTATTTTGTAGGGCATTAGGCAGGTGCATACAAATTAATTAATGGCAGCGCAAAAGAAGACGGCGGAAAAACTATTAAAAGCCGAAGGAAATGGCGGAAAAGTGTGTGGAGACGAAATACGCACGATTCGTATAAATAATAATTTTGTATTTGGTAAATAGAATGACAGATGTTGAATTAATGCCAATTGGGCACGCAACAAACTTTTAGTTAAATTGAACAAAATACATTTTGTGAGTGTGTGTGTGTGAATGAGTGTTATGAGTGCGGTTTTTTAGGAGCTGGCCAAATGGCCAAATGGTGCTCAGGGTTTAATTTTACGTTGCGTAAGCATTTCACTCAAGGCAGGGAAATATCTGCAAATTGAATAAATTGCAAATAATTAGGTAGACAAAAAACCAAATTGAATTTTCACTTTGCACCTAGATAAGTAACGGACAGATATGTATTTATCCAAGTCGGTTTTTTCGCTTCCTTCGGGCAACAAAAAGAGTCATTTAAAGTGAACTCCCCCACATTCACTTGCACTCTCACTAATTGGCTGAGAAAAGTGTGAAAAACTTTCGCTGACTATGGAGTAGAGTAGAGTGGAGTGGAGAGCTGAGCATTGGAAAGTGCAATACATATCATAACATAACATGAACCACAATCAGTCTCCAGCTGGGCACTTTCCTCCATAGTCAACAATCAACAGTCAACAGTCGCATCGGTCTGCCAGGCAAATCAATTGTGCTGAGCGATCGTCACGTTTGTCCACTTCACTTGGGACGCAGTCAACAAAGATGTTCATCATGATGATGATGATGATGATGTGCACTGTAGGTGAGTTTGAGCTTTATAGGCGGAGCCTTCGAGGCCGTTCGTTTGCTTTTTACTAACATGTTAACGCATAAATAACATGATCAGCGTCCGAGTAAAACGGCGATGACAATGACAAACCGCTAATCATAATTTAAGCATAACAAAAAAATAACAAACTACAGCAAAAGCAACAGCGACAGCAACAATAACAATAACACGACGAGTCAAATCGACTAAACGTGTGTGCACCTCAACAAATATGTGAAAATAATAATGAGAGTGCGGCAACAATCAGCAGCAAAAACAACTACAATAACGAATGCGACTTCGACTTCGACTCTGTGGTAAAAGTTAACATTTGTCGTCGTCGTCGTTGTTGACGTCGCGTTTAATGAGGCACAGCGAACGCCCCTCAAAGTTGATTTGTTAACAAGCAAAACGCCCAAAACATCCGAATTTTATGCGCTGGCCAAGCGCGTTAAAGGTTTGACTTTCAGTTGGTCGAAAAGCTTAGTAAAAATAGAAAAGAGATAGCAGCGTTTATCAGTGACAGCTTGGGACTAGAGACAGTTCTGAGAATATAGTTAATACGTGTATTAAAAAAGTAGTTTACCAAAAATACAATCAGTCTATATTAGAAACTTACAAGTAACCACATTTCAGATAAACATATTTGCAGTATAGAACGCTTCAATTTATTAAATAAGTTATGTACACCAAAAATATAAACAGTATCTTAACAATAACATAACTTCCAAGTTATGTAAATGTTTTCATCATTCTTCCATTCAAGCCATCTTTCTGAGAACTAAGTTGCTGTTTTAATATTAGAATATCGTTTGCACAAGTATTAAGTGATTTGTTATCTTATAGAATTAAAACATCAACTGACTGTATTCATGTACACAAAAAATGTATTCAGTAGCTTTTAGTAACTTAAAAGATATTCAAACCCTATTTTCGATAAATATATTTGCTGTATAGAGAACTTCGCTATCATCTTGAGTTAAATTATTAAATCAATAGTTTCCTTGCAGCATTAAAACATCAACAAACTGATAAGTAATCAATACAACATACAAGTTATGTAAATGATGTGATGATTCTTCTATTCAAACCATCTTTCTGAGAACAAAGTTGCTGTTTTAATATTAGTATATGGTAAGTACAATTTTTAAGTGATGTGTTATCTTAGAGAATTAAAACATCAACAGACTGTATTTAGACTGTGCTATATGCAAAAAAAATGTATTCAGTAGCTTTTAGAAACTTTAGATAACTTTTAACTTTAACTTTTAGATATTTAAACCCTATTTTCGATAAATATATTTGCTGTAAAGATAACTTCGTTATCATCTTGAGTTAAATTATTAAATCAATAGTTTCCTTGTAGCATTGAAACATCAGCAAACTGATAAGTAATCAATAGCTTTTACACGCAACATACAAGTTATGTAAATGATGTGAAGATTCTTCTATTCAAACCATATTTCTGATAAATATGTATGCAGTAAAGAAAGCTTCATTTAGTCGGCACTCCCATTTGCTGTTTTAATAATCGCTGTGCCGTGAGCTAAATGACTTTCGATTAGATTGCAAATCAGCAAACTGAATTAGTTGGGAAAGTATCTCCCCCCTCCAACCCCCCTTTCCTCCTTCGACTATAAGTACTTGTGGCCAAGGTGATAATTGCCTTGCATTGCACTTCGTGTCTAAGGTTAAAGGTGCGCCAATTAGCCATGGGCGAGGACTCGATGCGATTGCTTTTCGACCAAGTTGTTGCGTGCCTAGCTGGCGCTACATTCTTAATGCTCATTCCCAATTCCAGACGAAAGCCAAACCAATTTCCGCTTTACTACTTCGTTTTTTTTTAGTTTGGGTAAATACTTTTTTAATTAATTGGGCGCTGGCTTTTGACCTGGTAAAAGCAATTAATTAAACAAATCTGCCAATTTGATACGAGCTCTAGGCGATGCACATTTTTGTTGACGATTAGTCGGGTAATTAAGTTAAGTGAAGTGCATCGCAATTGCAGCAATTGAGTTGAGTTAAACTGTGTTTCGATAATCGTTCGTGCTGTTTATTTGGGTTCTTGAGTTTTCAACTCAAAACACTTTTCAAGTGGCGTGTTGAAATATATCACAGCGTCGATTTTCACACCTTTCAAGTTTAAAGTTCATGCTAACGAACTGATTTAAACAGTGGAGAAGACCTCACAAAACGTAGATATATTTTAGATAGAGAAAAGATATCTTTTAGATAGTATCAGATTAAGATTTCAGATTAAGTAATTTGTTTTCTAATCACGCTCACATAATTATCTAAATTATCTAGCTGTTTTGAATACAGCTTTTATTGAAGTTGTCAGCCCTTTACACCAGACTTTCGGACTTTGCTAAAATTTACACTCGTGTTGTTCTCAGTTTTCTAGCTGCGAAATCGCTTCAACCTTTCACACTCTATTAAGCCACTAAGTTGAAGTTAACGTAAGCATAATGTTCATAAATCGTCAGTTCGTTAGACACTCGTAAGTTCAATAAACTCTAACAACAAGTCTGAGCTGGAGTTGAAGTTGGAATCATAGTTATAGTCAGAGTTGAACAATTTTCATTTCCGCTTTTCTCATCTGCTTTCGGCCCGCTTGTTTTTTTTTTCTGTCGAAAATTTAAATTGGCAGAAGGCAGAAATGAAACAGTGAAGACTGGTTGAAGGAAAAGGAGTCGGCACAACAATAATAATAACACTTTTATTGCTCGGGTCAGAAAAATTAATGAACAATGGACAAGGCAACAAAGAGATAACAGTCAGTCACTATAGCAACAACAACAACAATGCAAGGGGTGTAAACCGACAGTGACCCATTGGTTCCAATTCATTTGGCAGCCATTAGTCGAAAGTGCCTCAACAGCAAATACCCTGTAGTCGAGTCTCGAGTACTTTTACACAACATTCGTAACGGTTTTAGGCATCACATGCTCACTTCAGTCGAGATCACAGGGTAAACAAAGAAGCACAAAAGAGAAAGAGAGCAATTGTCATACAATGAATTCGACAGTTTTTAGAAATTACTGTGTTCTTAACAGCACTTCCAACCCAATTCCAATTCCAATTCCGACTCGTGTTCAGTGTTCATTCTGCTCGACTTAATTGTCGTTTCCTATTAGCTCATCCTTTTGCTAGGCAGGAAATGAACTCAGAATCCATTGGTTGATTGAATTTATGCAATTTTTGACTACTAAATTGATGGTACTTGTATGGAAAACAAATAATAATCAACATTCATCGATGATATCATCGGAAAGCAATGGACTATCCCAAAATTTGTTTAAAATTCTTTCACATTTCTGCAGACAAGACAGACAAGAGTTCATCTGACATCTCTCAAACAAAGTATTTCTGTTGAATTAGATTATTAATATTTTCTCTGCTTTTTGCTTAGCTCAACACATGTTGAGGAATTCTCTCATCGATTCACAAAGCATTCACAACAATCGCAGCCAGAAAACCTCGAATCTAACAAAAAATCAATGACACACGTGCAAAGCGTAAAAAAAAATGAAAAGAAAAAACAAAAACAATAACAAAAAAAAGCAAGCATCAACAACAAAATGTAATTTAGCAAAAAGAACTTGAAAATACATAAAAATAAATAGCAGGAAAAAACGCAGCGACAACATAAAGCAAAAATGCCAACACACAATGAACAGGAATCAATATTTATTTGTCGTTGCTGTTGTTGTTGTTGTACATATTTTGCAATGATCTGTTGAGGGTCAGTCGTCATACGGAATGAGTAATGGAGACTTTGGTGAACAACTACAACTACAGCTTGGGTAATGTGCTTACCGCCTACTGACCGGGTCAGGGCAATTGTCTGGCACTTGAGTTGAGTGTAGCACAGAAGGCCTTAAGATGAAAGATAATTGCTGTTAGAATTGAATGAACATAAAATCGGAATTTATGTGAAATTTGTGTATAATTCGAAAAGATTTTCCAAACGTTTATTGCCAGAAATCTTCCACGTAAGTTGGCTCTTTAGGAATAATTCGCTTTATCAGCAGAGAACATTTTTACAACACTCGAAAGTTGGTCGTAACTTTTGGTCTTAAAGTTGTGATGTCTTTGCTACAAGTTGGTGGTGCAAACACTTCCCGGAACAAATAAAGAATTTCTGCAATTCCGAGCATAATAAATTATAATTATGTCCCGTTAGTTTAGCTTTACTCTTGGCTGTCTGCCAGTCACCATGGCAACAACAACAACCAGAGCAAACTACTACAATGAACAATAAAAAAGCTAATAAGAGCAAAAAGTTTGCAGCATCGAGAAAAAACAGTGGAATGTGCACTCCACAAAACACAGTTGAAGGCTCTCCGACACATCCTGCATAAGGATGCATAAAAAGACCCGACAGCAGCCAGACAGACAGACATCACATTCGTATGCTGCATAAAGTATTTATTGAGCGAGCAGACAAATTTGTCAAAAATGTTGTAAAGCAAAGATCCAAAGTTGTTGTTGCCATGGCCTTAAACAATGTTCACAGTTTGCCGCAGTTGCAAGTCTATTTCCTCTCAAGTGCTGTGCGACTGATTGCAGCAGCCACAAGTCACAGTCAGAGCTTCAAATCTTGGCAAACAGCCTTGCCTCGCCTCGCCCTCTCTTGTCTTGTCTTGTCTTGCCTTGCCTGGTCAATTTCCGATGCAGTCCAAATCACAATGCCGCTTTGCCTTATAATGGCTTATGACATAGCGCGCAACAATTTTTTATGCACGGCCTACAACACATTTGGCAAATCATCAAGCTCTCAACTTCCTACAAACAGTTGTTGTGTCGTGTAGATGAGGTCGAAAGTAATTGTATCTAAAATACTCTACAACAAGAGCAACTGACTGACATAAGCCAGTGCTTAATTGAGTTGGGCTTAGTTCGTTAGCAAAGTAAATAGCACTTCAAGACTTACAGCTTAATCTAGAAGAGATGAGTTTCAGATTGTTGGTTTAGTTTAGCAAACTAATCGGCCCGAGGAAATCTAAAGTTATGCTGCTCATCATTTTTTTTTGGTTTGTTTGTGGCACAAGACTAACAAAAATATTGATTCAACTAACACAGCAGAGAAATGCAATAAACTTGTCAGGCTATTAACTTTTTTCCTTCTCTAGTAAATATTTGTGCAGAAACCTCGCTGTGTTTTTTTATGCCTCTGCATGCTGACTACAAATTGAATTTAAAAAGAGATATTCATAGCTATGTATTCCACAAGTATAATGAGTAGCTGTAGCATTTATTTTGCACTTAATTACAAGCACTTCCCCTCCCTCCCCCGTTCATCTAGTTTTCATTGTAAAATGAAAAATAGCCGTTACCGTAAGAGTAATAGCATTTTGTACTCCCACATAAATTGGCCAAATAAGTGGCAGCCACAGAAGCGGCAACAATGCAAAATCCCAATTCCAATTCCTCCAATTAATATACGGCCTTATATAGTATACTATATGTACTCTTGCTGCAGCTCATTAGAAACGACCTCAAAGCGTGAAAATATGAAAAGAAAGCTGTGAACAGGAGCAGAGATCCCAGAGTCAAGACGAATGGATAACCAGACGAGATCAGACTTCAACCCAGGCCCTGAAGTGACTCTCCAAAGTGGGTGTATTGCAGTTCCTATTGTTTATTTATTTACACACTCCAGAGAGGGACAGAGAGAGAGAGAGAGAGAGAGACAGAGAGAGGGAGATGTTAGAGTGCTGTTTGGTGGTTTTACGAGTGAGCAGCAGACATGTCTTATCGAGTCTAGTTTGCCATTTACCTTGCCCAGCATAATGTAAGTGCATACATGTATGTTTATGTTTATGTGCGTCTGCACTGAGGAGCAGCATTCCACAAATGGTTTCCCCTTTTATGTGTGTGCGTGCCAGAGTGTGTGTGTGTGTGAGTTTGGACTATCTGAGAGCAGCTTGAGGAATCGCAAAGTTAGTTACATGATATGTATCAATAAAAGTGCACACAGTGCAAACAACACAACAAAGGGGCTGTCAACTGATTTGGGCTAGAAGAAGTGAAGACTTTAAATAAATGTTTATTGAAAATAGTTATCAGAATGATCAGCTAATAAAGAGGCGATATTTAGCGAATACAGGAAAGAATACAAAGCTGAAAATAACCCAAATTTGTTTAGTTCATTTCAATGGCAACTATTTGTTGTAGTCGGACTTCTATGAAATATTGTAAAGTGCACAATATATGTGGGTAAAAGCAAGGAACTATTGTGGCTACCCTCGCTTCAATAAAGCGCTCCAAGTACTCTATAAGATAAGAAGCAGCAGCAACAACGAACAGCAGCTAAAGGTAAGACGCAAGCAGACGTAAATAAGAAAATAACATGAGACAAAGAACAGAGCACAGCAGTTGGAAGTTGGCAGTTGGCAGTCAAGGACAGAGAAGGTAAAACATGCCGAGAAAGAGATGGCCACATTCAGAGAAAGAGCGAGAGAGAACTGAGTAATGGAGAATGTTAGCTTTTAAGAATGTTGCACCTTGTTGCAGTCAGGCAGGCAGGCAACACATTACACACTGCCGCATCGCTGTTGTGGCGCATCTTAATGGAAATGCAGCAGTGGCAGCAACAGAAACAGAAACACGCTGCAAATCACCAAAACGAAGAGAGACAGAGACAGTTCCCTGGAGACGAAAGCGAAGTTGGTGCATCCTGTAAACATTCTCCACTAACATAACATGTGCTTTTTTACGGGTTGGCAACATCTTGAAAGTCTACTTCCGTTGATTGCAAGTCGGGGTATAATAACACATTATATAAGCTGCAAATACTAAAGTGAAACTGTCCATTATTCTTTCCAGAGTAAAGTCTTATACCTCAGACATTATTTTAGAGCAAGTTCCTTCCCATCAATTTCACTTGGCACACAACTTTTCCTCTTCCGATCTCCAGCAATTTCTCGCAGTACTTATCGATAGGTCTGGTCTCTTACTATATTGCATTTGCTGCGCTTTCATAATAACCACAAGTCATTAGGGCATTAACATTGCCAGTTGCTAGTTGGAAAGATCGTGTAACTAATAGGCGGCAGAATGCAATTAAGGCGGCATAAAATTTAATAGGCCCCGCTTAGAGATGCAGCCGAGAGCTTAAAGAGCCACGTTTAGATGAAAGAATGCGCCAGCAGCCATCGACCAACGACCAACGGAAATAATGCGTCAATCAGCAAAAATGCACCCAGACAGCCGACAGTCAGCAAACACCATAGACCTGCCCCTCTGGCATTAAATATGTATGTGTGTGTGTGTTTCCTGCGCGAATCTAAGAAATCTTGATAAAAAGTAAGAAATCTCTTGCCAAAAGATATTGGCATTGCCATTTGCATATCTTGAGGTGCACGACAAGCGGGATACCCGCTTGGCATAGCAAATTCACATGTGTCTGCTCTCTGCACAACCTCCCCGATTAGACTTTGACTTTTTTTGAGGGACGCCAATTGAATTACACTACAGAACAAGATATGGGATGAAATCATTGTTATAACGGTAAAAATCATATTTTTATAGAGAATAATTATACTGAAGTAAAGTTGTAAATATGTTTAATTATCTCTCCATGTAATGAATGGCTTTAACTGTTTTATTTTTAATCAATATATTTATAGCAGAC
This sequence comes from Drosophila albomicans, assembly GCF_009650485.2. Classification (NCBI taxonomy): domain Eukaryota; kingdom Metazoa; phylum Arthropoda; class Insecta; order Diptera; family Drosophilidae; genus Drosophila; species Drosophila albomicans. The sequence goes on along the minus strand of NC_047628.2, from coordinate 21,916,978 downwards.
TTAAAACATGAATATAATAAAATAAGTTGTTTAGATAATTTTAATATTGCGATTGAGTGGAATGAAATTACTGCCTATTCAATAGTTTTAATTATTAAAGACATTTCTTTGAAATATTGTATCACATTTAAGATATTTCTATTTAAATCATTTCAATTTAGAATTTTCTGGAAATGTTTTAGTAAATTTAATACAATTTCGAGTCTACATTTGAGACAATTATCAGACAATATTGAAATCAGAAGCTTTTTATACTTCGCCTCACCATCTGCACCCACAAAGAATTCTCTTGTTGAGCAGTGTTAGCAAAGAAGTGGCACACTGGATACTAAGTACTACACCTGCCGCAGGTAAGCGCAACAAGCGAATCAAGCAAATAGGAAGGCGAAGAAGACCAAGATGAAGACGAAGACAAAATGATGACTCAGGTAGCCAAAGACAGGCCAAAAAGCAAAGTAAATAAACAAAACAAACAAGCATAAGAATAAATCTGTGCACAGTCAAAGAGCTAGAAGAACATGACGACAAAGAATCAGAAGAAGAGGAAGAGCACAAGCAGTGGTAAAGTTAAATAAAATAAGACGCAAAACGGCCAAAAGAATAGAAGAGAGAAATTAAACGAAAAGAATCCACCTGTCACGAGTGGAAGACGACGCTCTCCTCTCTTCACTCTCTCTGCTCTCCTTGCTCGAGTTATTTGATCGCATTTGATAGATACTCTGCTTATGAAGATATATTCAGAATGTTATGATTTCTATACGTTGCCAAAATTGAATTGTTTATGAGTATTTTGTATATGTTTGTGGCTGGAAATTGAGCAAGTAAACAATCCAATAAGCAAAGGAATTTGCCAATTCCAATTGAAAACATTTTATGATTTTATAGCTAATCATTAGCCTTATATAGGTTAATTTTATTGTGGATATATAAAGGCAAAATAAATAAAATCCGATTAATAAATAATTTTTGCTCATTTGCTCTTAATTAAAATAACATAATTCTGGATATACGAACTATAATATGTGCATTAGTTGAACTTGCACATTCCTATTGGAAGTTATAAATGATTGTGTAGCTGAATTATGGCTCTTTATAGAGCGCCTTTAGAAGACTAATATAAATAAATATAATATGAATTTATGTATTCTTATGTATTATGTATTATTTATTAGGTAGTTATTTGCGTATGCATGTTATATCATTTGTTTACCAGATAATATCTACACTGGGAGTAAGCAAGTAGAGTATGATCCATTCGTCAGTTAGCTTTAAAGTTACAGCCAGTAAAAATTTCGGCTCATGTGCTTAGATCTTTTTCCCAGCCGTCTATTTATAACCCTTGGGTAATGGGCTTAAAGCGACCCGACAATGTCGGCTTAGTAAGCAAAGAAAGACACAATATAAAAAAAACACACACACACTATTTAGTCATTGTGATTAATGAGTGAATAGAGTGAAGATAGTTAGTTAGTAGTCTCCAAGCTGTGTGAATTGTGCGCACACACAATGTGTGTGATTATGGGGTACGAGTTGTGTGAAGATTTGTTGTGCAACTGCCACAAAAACGCATGCCACTTATTTAGATCAGTCGGGCGTCGATTGTGAATGAATCTCTAACTCTATAATTTCCATATCGGAGTCTGAGTCGGAGTCTGAGTCTCCATCTCCCACGTGGGTCAAGTTCATTGAGCAATTTTAGGTTGCAAATGAGAAATATTGATTAAAACAGACAGATTGTTTATAGTTTGCACAATTAAAAGCCAAACTCATTAACAAACTGTGTTTTGTTGTTGCCTCGAATGGCCTTCAAAGCTCTAAGCAGATTTATCTACGCTAGCGCGTGTCTGCGTCTCTTTCTGTGTGTGCGTGTGTGTGTGCTTATCTGTGTGCGGGGTGCGTTGCTATAACAGCTGAGCGCGCAACAACAAAAACCACCCCCAATTGGATGCTGTACTCGTCGCCCTTGTGGTCTCCACAAATTTCAGCACATACAATATCAAGGCTCTAGCTTTAACCTCCAACGGAATGTCACCCCCAAAAACCAAAACCCAAAAAGAAAAGAGATGGGATCCCATTGATTGAAAAAGTGTGTCAGAAATACGAGTGCTCAACTCACCTCTCTTTTCTCTCTCTTTATCTTGTTGAAGTGAAACAAGAAACAGGAATTTGAACGCGATTCTTTCGCGCTGGACGTTCAAGTTGAATGGTAACTGTTGTTGTTGTTGTAGTTATAGTTGCTGCTGCTTCTGCTGCTGCTGTTAACGACGTCGACTGCAGGAATGCGCTTTGCACTCTCAGCTCTCTCTATCTCGCTTTCGCTTTAACTTTTCTACACTCACATTTACACAAATATGCATGTGCACACACTGCTTTGGCTGCTTTGGCGGCGTCGTCGTCGACGTTTTGATTCACTTTTTATTGCTGTCGCTTGAAGGTGGCGCGCGATGCGACGCGACGCTCGTTCTCTGCTTTTATCTTTGCAAACTTACTTCAACAGCGACGTCAGCGTTAGCGTCGACACTGACAATGACATTTTCTTTACACACACACAAACACAAGCACACGCGGCGACGGCGGTCAGAGAATTTGCTGCTGTTGTTGTTGTTGCTGCTGGACTTGTCTGGGATATGCAATTATGGGAAGTTTTGCAAGGCAGACACACAGGTGCAATCGTACACACAGACACACATGCAATCAAAAACTAATACACATGCAAAAGACGAAACGCGACGCGCAGACAAATTGAGAGACAAACAAACGATGCGGACGCCTGGCACTGAACTCTTCTTCTCTGCTTCTGCTCTTTGCTTTTTATTTTATTTCTTCTTTTTTCACGCGGCGGCGGTTTCAGTTGCAAATTTTATTTTGCTAATTTGAGGACGTTGTTTTCCTTTTTATCTAATCTGGGTTTCTTGCTGCGCTTAGATAATACCTAATAGGCACTCTTATCTTGCGCTTTTTGTCGCCTTTGCACACACTTCACTACTATTTGTATAATTAAATAAATTTCTATAACAACCGTAACCCGACGACGTTGTACGTGCTTCGGCGTCAAAACAACAACAAATGCAAACTCAAACCCAGTATGACCTTGTGAAAATAATTCAAAAATATCGTAGCAACCGCTTTAGTGTTTTTCAGTATTTTTAGCAGCTTAAAACAGTGTGTCCCTACCAAATAATAAATGAGAGCGCTATTTATATTATTCAAATAGTTAATTGTCTGTGGAATAGTTACCTACAAAGTTTGCAATTTATAAAATCAATTTAAAAGAATAAAATGATTTTGTAACCTTAAATTAATTTAAAATTGTTGTATATGGTAAATAAATGTTTTTCTGGCATGCAATGATCCATTACAAAAGCTGTCGGCTATAAAACTGATTTGCGTTCCTTGCATTCAAGTCATGAACGATAGATGGCGCTTTTAACGTACTTTTTTGTGGCTCAGTAAGAAAAATATGGCTTATGTTGATAAAAGGCAATTAATATATATATTTCAATGTATTAAGCTTGTTTAAGCTCTTTGCAATCGAACCCTTAGAATTAATATGGTTGCAAAAACATGCGATTTGACTGGTCTTAACCGCCATCTGTCGGAACCATGTGTAAAAACAAAATGCTTGTTTGTGCAGGTAAGCAGTACAACCACACAAGCAGTGTGAATTATTTGCGAGCACAGCAAGTAGTGCACTGCTTTCATTGCATCAATATATTTGTGTCTGTAACTTGCATCTGTAAGTTTGAATCGCATCAACAAACAATCTATAGATACTGGATACTTGTGCTGGCATACTTCGAGCTACAGGAACATAAATCACTAGTTCGTTAAGTTGGCGAACAAAGTCTGTTTGCCATTTCCCAACGATTTTTGCGTAACACTTTTTAAATTTCCTTCCCTTCCCCTTCTCTTTCATCAACGACAACGGCAATCGCTGCTTTATGCAGCTTATTCTGCTGCTGGCTGCCGTCTGCTGTTTGTTGGCTGGTAGCTCGTTTAATCAGTTAATGATAAGGAAATTTATCGTGATAAACAGACAGTTTGCGCTGCGATGCGATGCGCTGAAAGTTGCTTACGTTTGCATCTTTACAATGTGTTTGCCTGCCTGCCTGTTGCTCGTATATCTCATTACGAGTGTGTTCATAAAGTATACGACTGTTCTATATTTTATAATGGCCGCTAAAAATACACTTTAGCTTTAGCTTCAGGTTACTTGAACCTGCTCGACGCCATTAACCTCTGTGCCTGCGGCTTCTTCAAAGTTATCACTCGATATCTATGCAAGAATTTCGATTGAATATGTTGCCAGGCCGCATATCACACAGATGGATTAGTTGGACCTCGATTCACACACACGAATCAATCGATCGTCATTTGCTTATCAGTCGATTGTAATGTTCTGTTATCCATGTGATTTTGCCACGTCGTCCACATGTCGACACAATTTGCAACCTGTCTGGCTCAGTTGATTTTCCAATTTCCCACCGTTCGCAGTGAAAAATATTGATCTCTGTTCGCGAAACAAAACGAAATGCCTAAAACTTTTTTGCCTCAGCTCAGATTATTGTGTGCAATTCTTTTCGGTCTCCAAACGCATGTGCAGCAGCAGCAGCAACAAAAACAACTCGTTGAAAGTTGCTTCGAATACGGCTGACGTGGCTTAAATGAGACTATTCACATAGACTAAAACAAAAAACAACAACAAAGTGGCCGGAACTAAGTGATTCACTTGCTTAACTAATACTATGAGACAATCAACGCAATTAAATCAAAAGCTAAATCTTAAGTAAATCAACAATATCTTAAGTTGACTTTAAACTAAATGCGGACTGAGCTCTTATTTATTATGTAGTTAGGTATTATTTTTGTTGACGACGACTAGGCTCGTGATTTTCTGTGTCTTTTTCGATTATGAGTTGTTTGCGAATAAGGCTCAAGTTTGTTTTTGTAGTGACAATATTTATACTAAACTTAACTAGTTGGTATCAAATATTATTAAATGCAAAGATTGGGAACTCTGTTTAAGGAACAAAAAGTTTTTCATACTTTGATATTTCATTGACTAATCAAATGACAATTATTCGATTTTCAAAAGGTCCAAAATCAAGTTGGAAATGGTTTCTGACTTCAATGTAGATTGTCAGCAATTCACAATGTTGTTGGGTGAAATTGACTGATGCAATTTTTTGCGTAGATGCGTTTGGCAATTTTAAATGTGGTCTACGAGTCAAACAGGAATGTGGTCTACGAGTCATAGAGTCAAACAGGAATTTTTAAAATATAATTGAATTTGTTTAGATTTATAACTGATTCATAAATTCGTTTTTAAATGACTCTTCTAAAAAAAAAACTCATATACTTTACTTCTCTTAAAATAAATTTCGTGTAAAAAAATGATCTAAGCTAAGACTATTTATTATTTAATTATTATTATTATTATTATTTAATATTTTGTCAGTACGCATTTCTTCTTTATTTTTAATGTCAATCTAAATGTGATTGAAATGAAAATGTAAAGTAGGCGCTGCTTTGGTCACACCTTTCACTGAACCTTGGCCTATCCACACAACGAAGAGAACGAGTTGGAGGAGAACAAGTATCTCTCAGCTGCCAGACAGAGCCTATCACTTATCACTCAGAGTGACATTGTAGCTGCTCGGGTTATCTTCATTCACGAAAAAATGACGGACTAACAGACATTATCTCTGGGGATCTCAGCTGTCAGCAGCCGCAACAGCAAAAGCAAAAGCAGCAACATCAGAGAGAGAGAGAGATGATACTCGGTATCTCAAGAGCTGTCACTAATATTGTTCAGTGGTCCAATTTAAAACTTAGAATACCCGCAATATAATGATCATAACACTGATGATGATGATGATGACGATCATTTTGTTGTCTTGTTTGGTTTGGAAGTGAGCAACGCGTCGCTCTTTGAATGACAATCAGACTAGGAGGTGGGCTGGGGCCTGTGTGGAAATGAAAATGGAAATGGAAGTGCGCAAGTGTGAGTGAGATCTGTGGAGATTGCAAAAGATATACTTAGAATACTGCATAGAGTATAGAGTATAGAGAAGGCACAAAAATCTTTGGCCGCAGAGCTTAAGCTTATCAAGAGATCCGATTTTCAGTCTCTGTGCGAACGGCGACTGTGAAAGTTGGAAAATCACGCGGCGCTCGAAAATCTAGAATCCTTGATGAAAACTCGACTCGGTGCAATTTGCAACTACAGCTAAATCGATTATATAGTATTCCATAGTGAAATTTCTAGTGAAATAGTGAAAATTACTTAACAAATTCAAATCAGAAATTACAAAAAAAAATTAAGTTATTGTGTAATAAATAATGTAAATCTAGAGTTTATTTTTAGCCTGTGGCAATGTGAATAATATATTCCAAGTGTGACAAAACACAAACACAGAAGAAAAAAAAACAATAACAAAAAGAAGCAAAGCAAAAGCAACAACAAAATTTACTGTGCGCCGTTTATGATCACAGATTTCAATTGGATTTAATCAAAATCATAAGAAAATTCAGTCAAACACACACACACAGAGCTTATTAGCATTGCGCGTGTATTGGTTCACCTGTGTGTGTGCGTGTGCGTAGTGTGTGTGTGTGTGTGTGTGCGAGTGTGTCCCAGTGTCGTCTGACCGAGAAACTTAAACTAAGGCAGCAGCGCGTTGCATTTCATTGAAACGAACTTCAAACTGTCACAAGCACAGCGAGAGATACAGATAGATAGATACACAGATTGAGATACATGCAAATTAGTTACTAGTGTGTGTGTGTATTTACATTTTAACTGTGCACAATGGCCAAACTGGCCGTCGAGGAGTCGGTGTCCGAGGGATCTCGCACCGACAAAGATAAAATCGAATTGACTCGCTTCGGTGAATTCTGCCAACGACACGGCATAAATCCCAATTTGATTATGCTCAAGATAACCCTGTTCGTCATGTACGGAGGTGAGTAATTCAATGTTAAAGCAATATCGAAGCACCCATAGCTCCCATCGAACACACACATATCATTAAAAAGCAATTAGAAATCGAGCAGGTTATCAGCTGAGCACACACTCGAACACACACATCACATTTGATATCGCTGTCGGGAAAACGTGAAGCGTTGTGTCTTGTCTTGTGTTGTGTTGTGTTGTCTTTAATGGGATTATACTCATATTCATGCTTGGCCAACTGATAACACACAACTAACTAAAATATCCACTTATACAACCTGCGCAGCTCCAACAAATTATGGCTTTGTTTATAAGATTGTTTATGAGATGATGCAAAAACGTCATTAGGATAACAGACACTAGACTTTGAGTTGCGTTGCGTTGCGTCGCTTTGAGTTTTGGTTGCTCGTGCTCAGTTGTAAAACAGATTTTATGGCCTCGAATTTAAGTTGTATTTTGACAGCATTTAACCTGAATTACCAACGAAATCTAGGAAAATTCTTGCAACATTTTAAAGCTTCATAGGCAAAAATAAACAGCAATACATTTTTTATGCACATTTCTTTTTGTTGTATAATGAATATTGTGATTTTCACTCATTATTATTCATTGAATTTAGATTGAGTTTCAAAGTGAAAATTGTTAAACAAAATTGAAATTTGAATTGCGCAGTTTTCAAATTAAAAAGAGGGTTGAGTTGATCGAAAGAATTATTTTTACAAATTTAAAAATTATTTTTAAAAACTTTATTGAGTAAAATGAATTTGTTTCTTATTTTGGCTAATGAATTTATTTCCTTATACGTTAGTATTTAAACTGTTGATATATATTTAATGGCAGCCATTTAAACGCTAATATCTCTTTGAAAAGTGAAACTTTTTTTAATTAAAGAAGTTTATTTTGTGCTATACTAAACTAAAATACTTAAACTTTCTTTGCTCTTTGGTTAAAAATCGCTCTTGCAAGTTTGAGATAAATGCAAGTTGAAAACAGTAAATAAATTACAGGTAATATTATAATCAAAGGCTTGTGAGATTGCCAAAAGCCACATAGAATGCAGACAAGCTCGAATTGAACGGAGCTTGAGCAACAAACAACAAAATGACAAAATGCAAAACACAAACTGACCACAACAAAAGTACAGTTTGGTTTTGTATCTGGCAGATACACACGGAGAGTGCAAGAGAGATGGAATGATTGTTGTATGGCAATTCCACCTCTAGTACAATATGAGATTGAGTTAGGCTAGGCTGACAGTGAATCTTTGAATTCATTATCACATACGGCGTCCGCATCCCAGGGATGCCCTCCCTCCTCCCTCCACCCTCCTTCTCCTCGACTCGCATCGACTGTCGCAAGTTTTCATGTGCGTGCCACAGACAAGATACGAGATGTGAGCTGTAAAGCCGTGCAACTGTGTGGCACACTGTGTGGAAATGGGGAACTGGGCAACTGGGGCTGCTTGGATGCTGGATGGTGGATGGAGGCTTGGATGGTCGGAAGTTATCAATTAGGCACAAAATGTGTTACACATTTGTATAAATTTAGTTACACAAACATTATTCGCCTGGAGATGATGCATCTTTGGGTTGCACAGCCTCAGTCTCTGTCTCAGTCGTAGTCGCAGCCTCAGCCTTTTGCCTCAGCGTGTGGCAATTAAGAGACTCTCTCACACACACACACACACATGTCCATTCGATGTCATTCGGTGTGTGTGTGTGGGGCTTTTGTGAATAAATCTAGCTTATGTGCTTTAAGCTTGAGAAAGGTTTAGTTTTGATTCGCCTTGATGTTATTGTTGTTGTTGCTGTTGTTGTTGTTGTTATTACTGTAGTTGTTGTATCAACTACTATCTTAAACTTAAATCAACTCAACTGAGTTCAGTTCAGCTCAACTCAAGTCGAAACGAACTGAACCGAGCCGAACGGAACCGAGTCAAGTCATCTGACCGTGCGCCATTTTCGCTGCTGGCGGTCAATGACAAAAACATTTTGCGATTACTTGACTTGCCTTTGCCTCCCCCCCCCTTTTCCGCCTGCTGCCCCCTCCCCTCTCACAGAGAGCGACCTCTGTTTGGCCATGGCGGTTGGTCGAATGTTGTCTTATGCCATTAACGTCAGATTGTCGCAGATATTAGTATTAATGCGTTTTTTATTCGAACTCATCAAACGCACGCCTTTGTCGCACATACCCTGCACATCACACTACCAAAGGGTATAACTAGAGTCGCATGATTGTAGCTGTGATTTCTATTACTGGGTATTCCTTAGTTTTGTTTACTATTTTCACTTTTTTATTTTAGAAACTTAGCTAATGCAATCAACAGCTTGGATGTGCTTGATTTGAATTAAATTCAAACTAAAATTAGCAAAGGCTTTTAATTAAGTCATTAATTTGCATTATCAAAGAAACTGAATGAACTATTTAATTGTTGAAAAATTAAATTTGTGTAACATTGTTTAAAGCTGGCAAATTTTATTAGAAGTACAAATAATAAATTGGCAAAAATTGCATAAAATTCAGTAATTGCTACAATGAAATAATATTCTCTATTAAGAGAGAAAACTGTGTAGCGTAATAATGAGAATAATAAATTTGAAATTAACTATTAAATATCAGTATTAATTGTAGATAAATCAAACAAATACTTTAATTTGTATTTATTTATTTAGCAGTAAATTGCATCAAATTCCATAATTATTTACGGCATTTGCTGCAAGCAGATATTGTTTATGCAGTAAGAGGATTGTTTAGTTGCTTCAGAGAGCTGAGGCTGAGTGTGAGTTGCATTAATTGCGCATTACAATGGGTGGCAACTGTGGCAAAAGGGGGCGTGAAAGAGAGAAGGAGGGGCGTAATAATGGCCGTAACGCAGTGCGGTCCTGACATGTATGCATTTCCGTTTCCGTACATTGTGTCAACTTGCAGGCGCAAACACAAACACACACTCGCCACACACACACACACTCACACAGACGGGCATAAAGCAATTAATTGTTATTGCGTTGAACACACACACACACACACGCAAGCTCATACTTCAGGGAAACACAAACAAACACATGTGTTGCATATTATTGTTAATTATCTGAGGCAAAAATCGAAAGAACTGAAACATGAAATGAGCGGGCAAGCGAATGGCAAGCGAAGGGCAATCGAAGTGGCTGAGAGAGAGGGAGGAAAGGAGGAGGAAAAGCGAATTTAAGCAGAGTGGAAAAAGTGATGAATACACTTTAACATCAATTTGCATTCACGGCCAGCCGCATCGCTCGCATTCACTCCCAATTCACATTCGTATTCGCATTCACGTTCACGTATCCTGGCATATCCTGGCACTGTTTGCTCTGCAATTGGTCAAGGCTGCGGCTGTCATGGGTTAAGGGTTGCGGATTGCTGTGAACTGAGGGTCGCGGGTGGCGGGTGGCGGATTGCGGGTTGAGGATTGCGGGTCAACAGCTGCATTGGCATGTCATGAGGTCTTCTTTTTGCGTTTTCGCTTTTCCGTTTTGCCGCGTTTTTGCCGTTTTCCCTTTGCGCATTTTTGGCGTCATTATTTGCATCATTTTGCTGCATCAGCAACAACTGCTCTGCGCCCAGCTCTGTTCCCCGTGACACATGCCACTCGTTTTGAATGTTTATAATTTATTAATACCCCAAGCGACCCAAATGTCCAGCGACATCCTGTGGCGGAAAGAGAAGGATAGAGAGAGAGAGAGAGAGAGAGAGAGAGAGAGAGAGAGAAAGAGAGTAGACGAGGGAGTGACTGTCGCTTTGTCCAACTGTAATGCGTTTTAAGTAGCTTTTAAGACGCCATCCAACTGAACAAGCTCATCGAGCTCCATTCATTCAGTTTGTCGAGGGGAAACACACACTTCGTTCTGTCAGTTGGCATCTAGACAGTTGAGAGAGAGACAGAGACAGAGAGAGTGGGAGCCTTATCAGTTGCAGTTAATGATAAGTTTATTTGCCATTGACTCTCAGCTTTTATGACAACTGCATTTCATTAAAGCACTTGAGTGCAATTGTGATGCCAAGTCACTTAAGTGTACGGAATGTATTTCGTTTTCTAGATAATTCCAATGTTGAATACAGATATTTACGAATGAATAAATTATTTATTTATATAGCGTATTTTCTAACAAATTTAATTCACTTGAAAATTTGCAAACCAACATTTGTTAGCATAATTCTGATGAACTCATTTTCGTTCCTTACTTTATTGAAATTAAATCGCTTACATATACTTTGTGAATATGCTCTTTTAACTCTACATAGAGCGTGTTTACAAGCTACCTCATGTTATAGTCATTCTTACATATAACACAAATGCATAGTCAATTATAATACTTATTCATTTTTGACTCATGACAAAGCTTCGAAACAAGAAAGTCATAATTGTTATTTTGTGCATATAAATTTTAAACATAATTACCCAACTCTATTTAATGCACGTAACAATTCTATAACATTTTGTTTTATTTTATTTAAATGAAGCAGCGTGTACAGAAAGCTTAAAATTTTTTTTTTTATTATTTTGATCAACCATTAATCGATATATATAGTATTTAAATTATGAAATACATTAAAAGATTAAATTTATCGTTATTTTAGGTAGATTTCATTCCACTTTTTATAGTATAGTATACTCTGCATTTACCTTATTCACTTTGCACTCATCCAAAAAAAAATATATGTATTGAAATAATCCTCACCAATGCCAATGCTCTTCTTATTTTTCAGCAACTTCTTCCCTTCTCCCCTATTTGACAATTCACATGCAATCGATTGGCCTGACAGTGGAAGAGATTGCAATTATCTATCTGGCGTTGCCTTTCACCACTTTCCTCAGTCCCCCGATAACAGGTGAGTGAGTCACGAAGAGTTAAACTAAAGCTGCAGCTGCTGTATCTGTATCTGAAAGTGTATCTGTATCTGTAGCTCACACAATTGCAACTCAAGTGTCAAGTGTCACTTAATTAAATGTCGAATTTCGCTTAATTAAGTTCGTTGAGACAACCATTCGTCCAATGGTGAGAATGAACTTCAGACTTCTTCAGAGATTAATTAGTGCATCAAATATCACAGAGTTGAAGCTTAAATCTAGCATTTCATATGCTGGCAAATACAATATTTAACATACAATTTAATCTGTTGACAGCTATCCATTTGTTCAATCGCAATATTTGTATCATTTTCGTTTGCACCAGCTGCTGCTGTTGCTGTTGCTGTCGCTGTTGCACCTCGTATTTTGCCAACGTTTTTTTTTGCCTGCGAAGCGGCGACGCACCGCTTATCTACCTGATTTTATTTTCCTGTCACAGCATTTGCGGCTCCTGTTGTTTGACAAACAAACACGACCACTGCCAAACCAACAAAAACTAAAGCCCAAGAGCTCACGCACATACACAAATTCACACACACTTGTACACAATGTTTCGCACACTCAAATCTGCACTGGACGAACACATATTTGTATATAGAAAGTGGTACATACAATTTATATATTATATTTCTGCACACACAGAGAGAGAGCAGCAATTTTTGCTTTTTTTAAATATTATTATGGCCAACAATCTGCGTTTTCACTGCATTCCCTGTGAACATTAAGAGCGGGTATACACAACTAAACCAATAACAGATTAATAGTTCAGTTTTCCCATTCCAATTTTGTCATAAAATGTGTTTCATTATCTCTTAAGCCGACTCGCTTTCTAAAGGGTATTATGAAGTCGTCTACTACCGCTTTTGTTACCAATGCAGTTCAGTTTCTGTCGCTTTTTCATTTGCGACATTTTTTGTAGCATAGTTTTTTGGGCATCCTCGTCGAGAGTGAAAATAATTAAATTTGTTCATAGTTTAAATGATAATGGAACGCTATTATTTTATTTATTTACTTTTTTATAGCAGTTTTGTAGCACAGTTTTGTGACACATTGTTGAGCCCAAAATTGAGCCAAATGCAGGAATAGAAATCAAAGGGAATTTCGATTCTCTGTTGATTATTGCGAGTTCATCAGCACAGAATAACAAAAGCGACAAATTAAATCAATTTAATTATTTTTGCAAGTAAATAAATCCAACGAAATCTCTTAGATTGCAATTAAATATTTAATAAACATTCTTGGGAAATCTTTGCTCGTCATATTACGCTAGAAACTTTGCGAATGAAGTTTTAAATTTTAAAGTCAATGGTCGCAAGCAAAACTTTCAATTGCAGTTAGGAATAAACTTGCAACTTGCTTAATCTGACCCCTGACCCAACTTCAACTGAGTCCCTCCGTCCCCTCCGCATCCACCCCCTTCTCTCTCTGTCTATCGCTCTGTGCTGCTGTTGGAAATTGTGAGCAAAACTGCCAAAGTCATGCTGTGTAGCACATCTTGTAGTCATCTTATTTGATAAAGCTTGCGTACTTAATGCAGCACTTTGCCAAGCCAAGCCAAGCCACAGATACAGATACTGTGACAGCAATAGATAGATAAAACTACAACTGCAATTGCTGCTACAGAAACAGCGACAGCCATAGATGCGGATACAAATACAGCTACAGATACAGATACACTGTCACAATTTGAGTTAGAAATACGTTTATTCAGTGCTCTAACTTGGTATTCGCTTTTGATGCAGGTTTTCTCGTTGACAAATTTGGCAAATATAAACCCGTCGTTGTGATGAGTCTCCTGCTGAATGCAATTTTCCATCACTCGCTGCTCTTCATACCGCAACAGGAGATACCCGGAGTTGTGCCATCGGCGTTTGTGCTCCGGCATCCGGATAGCGGCGACATTGAGGTAAGCACACACTTCACTTCACATCACTGCACTTAAGTTGCCACATTCTCCTCCCCCCTTCTAACCCTACCACTCCTCTTTACCTTATCATATACCAATCTGCTACATCTCTTTAATTACTCTGATCGTAAGAGCTTTAAATCACTTTATCTACTACATAGTTTTGCCTTTTGCCTTAAAATGTGGCAAATCGATGTCACATCAAAGCTTGTGCTTGCAACCAATATACTTGCAACCGAGCACTAATTGAGAGCCGCAACGTCAGCTGTTGCTGTTGCAAGTTGTCTTTAATGGTTTTGCCTTATTGTTATTTGACTCCACATAGCCAGCTTCTGTTGGCCAAGTTGAGAGGCAAATTGCCGTTGGCTGCACGTAAGCCAACTACTTTTAAAAGTCAATTTCAAACGCAACAAGTTTTAAAATTAAAGCAATAAGGCCTTAGGCTCAATGATTAGTAGGCATTAAATCTTGTGGGATATGGCAGAATAATATTCTGCTATTAGTTTTCAAAGATGCGAGCTTAGAGGGTATCACAGGTATTTTATGGTTAGATGTGAAACACGAAAAGAAGATTTATTTTATTACAATATTTTATTGTCAAAGGTTGGGGAGACATCAATTAACAAGCTCTGCTATTCAATATTGCATTTTGATATTATTAAAGATTTCATATTCAAGTTTTATGATTCGTTGCCCAATTTATTTCTGCTTTTTATTGAGTTCTCTAAGTAAAATACTTATATGTATAATATGCAATTACAAATGGCAAACTCCATTTTGGAAGAAATAATATATTGAAAATGCAGTTAGAGAATTAACAGATTGTTGTAAATATAGATTATATGATAAAACGTTTACTCAATGTCCACTTGCCATCGACGATGTGTTGATTTAACCAACTATCTAAACTGTAAAACATATAATCGTATTTGAAGAAACAAATTCTAAATCAGAGCAAACTAGATAAATAGCAGCTTATACATATAAAACGATTACTGAATCAGAGCAAGCTGTTAGAACAAAGATTTCTTACTTCGCATAAACTTCTAGTAGTTGCTTTATTCTTCCTACCTGCCGTTGATATCCTGTTAAAAGGTATTCTGTGTCTCATGGGATAAAAGGCAAATATCGCAGACAAAATATTAGCTGAAGTATGTTTACTTAATGCAAAATGTTGCATGCCACACGTATTCAATTGTGGCACGCGCATCGCCGACTCTGTTTCGTATCTCCATCTCTCTCGCTAACATAACTTGGTCTCTAAACACTGAGCGTGAACTCAGAATTCGCATGTCTCTATTTGCGAAACGGCACTGCGACTGCGAAGCTGCGACAAGGAGAAGCAACATAAAAGCCGGCTTTTATGCGAGGCGCCATAATGCTGCCACATGCAACACACACTCTGACACATGGCCCCACACACACACACACATACAAACACAGCGACAGCGACATCGCCATAAAACGCACACACAAGTCTAACAAGTGAGACTCTAAAATGTGCGAGAGTCGCTCGCTTGCTCTCTCACCTTCTCGCTCTCTCTCTCTTTCTCACTTCCCATGTGTGTTGGTGTGTATGTGTGGCACTTGTGCGTAAAGTTAGACAGCGACAGAGGATGGAGTGGGAGGAGAGAGAAAGAGCAAGAGCGAGAGCGATAGCGAGAAAAAGTTCAAGTGTGCGTCAACTGTCTGCGAATTGCTGCGAGCCCAGCATCGAAATACATGTTGACGCGCACACAAACGCAATGTTTGCCACTCACACGCACACACACACACAGATACACACAGATAGACACGTATACGTACAGGCGTACATGTGCCTATTACTTCATACATCACGTATACGCAGAGTGTGCCGCAGACAGGCATCTCTGTGTGAGTGTGTGTTTGCTGCTGCAACATGCTGTGTTGTTGCATCTTCTGCCATTTCCAGTGCGAGTTTTGCATTTTGCTGTCATGTAAAATCATTGAAATAAAGCTCAAAAATGTCTGTTTGGTACTTGGTACAACAACTGTCCATACTTTAGCTGCTGTATCTGCTTCTTGCTTGTTGTATTGGCTCTTGGCACATCGATGGGCCAAAATTTTGTTGTTGCTTTTGTTGCCTTCACAACATTTCCATTTTTATGCATTTTGTGTATTTTATGCTTATGAGCGCAGAAATTATTCCAACTCGACGTCGACGTTGTCATCGTTGTTGTTTCTGTTGTTTCTGTTGTTGCTGCTATTATTGCTTTTGTTATTTGTCCGGCTGTCGCCTGGCCTTGGCTATCATAAAAATTTTAGTACTGGATTGTCATTGAAATTCCGTCGAAGCTCTTGCCTCACATTATAAGGGATCAGACCAGAGAGCAGAACAGAGAGCAGAGCTGAGCGTGCCAAAGGGCTCCAGCTGCACAACAAAAAGGTCAGCAAATGTTAAATAAACTTGTATTAAAGCCTGCAACAGATTGTGTCATCGCATATCGCATATCGAAATGCCAAATTCGTTGAGCAGTTGTTAAATGTATTCTGTACTTTCCCACCGAGGCGAAGTTTATTCAATAAAGAAAAATATGCGCGAATAATAATATTGAGAATATTGGAAAAACCAGCAGAAAATGCTTGCTCAGTCATTTTCGCCCAATCATAGTCGAAATTTATTGAACCTGTTTGCCACTTAAATTTATTAATAAATTTTGTGATTTGCAAAGAATTTATTCTTGAATCTAAGGCAGTAATTTCATTAATTGTGAACTGCATTTAAATATAATTAAGAGAAAGTATTCAGTGGCATTAGGGAAGCATTATTCCCTATTTTATATTCAAACTTCAGCAGAAGAAAATGAGATTACGTAAAATGCTTAACAAAGCGTAAAAATTATGTTTATGCTAATGAAAACATTTCCAATAAAATTGCCAGCTAAATGAAAACGCAGCTCTTCTCATAGACAGTAAATCAATGAGTACATAAATCGAACTTGATGACATAATTAGCTAATATGTTATAGATACAAATGAAGAGAATAATAATAGAGTGTCCATCACTGTCATAAACTATTAAACATGCACTTAGATTGTGTTTTTGGGCTGCTGTTGATGGGAATTTGTTTAATTTACTAGTATTTGCCTGTTAATGATTGTTGATGCGAAGATCCGATTAAATTGAAAATGTTGTTTAGTGTTCAAGTGGCCGGCCACTTGAGTTTCTCATTTGAGCAGCTGAAGAGGCAACTTCAAGCAACTTCTCTGGCTTTGGCTTCGAATCGCACACGACGCCATGGATAGATGGATAGATAAGCATCGTCAATTGACTCCGTGCTGTGTTGTTGTATATCCATCTTGTAGCTTGTGTAGCTTGAGCAACTCAGGCAGAAACTCAAAGTGCTTAGCCAGCCCTGGTGGCAGCATTTAGGTGACTGGAGACAGGAGACAGGAGACTTGAGGCAGGTGGCAGGTGGGAGTCACACGTTGCAATTGCAATTGCAGTGGCAAATAGTGCAGGGAGAGTTTCAACGGCAGCTCAGCTGAGTTTAACATAAATCGAATTATGGAGGCACACGTGTAGCAGCAACAGCAACAAAATCAGTAGCAGAAACAGCAGCTCAATATCTGTGAGAGAGATACAAGAGATTTTGGTAAAACCAATCTAAGGCACTCTTTCTTTTATCCCAAAAATGCAAATCGAAAATAAAAATGGCACAATTTTGAGGTGCAGAGGAGAGAAGAGGTAAAGCTGGAGCTGCAAATTCTAGCGTTCTTGACAGGCAACAAGAAACAAAATGAAACGAAACGAAATGGAACGCATTAGAGTCAACTCGCATCCAGCACCAATGACAACAAAAACAATCGAGTGTGGCCAGCCAGCAGAGTGAGAGCAGAGCGGAGAGGGGGAAGAGGAAGGGAAGGGAAGGGAGGGGGAAACTTTCTAAACATGGCGGCAATGCCGAAAAATCCACTTAAATGGGAGTGCACGTCAGCTTGGCATGTGTGTGTATCACGTACATTTATCTTTGTGTCGTTTTGTAGCACTTAAGCTACACTAACAACACACACGCACACACACTCGACACTCACACACATTCACACACTTATCGAGAGAGAGAGAGAGAGAGTGAGCTACTTGTACAACAACGCATTCGTGCCCCCTTTTGCCGTTAGAGTTGTCGTAATGAAACGCAATGGAGCTGCGTGTGAAAGGCCTCGTTGTGTTGCTCATCCTCCATCCTCATCCTCATCCCCATCCGCATCCTTATCCTCCGGCTGCTCGTCCACAGGACGCACGCATCGCCTCTAAATGAGAATTTGCGCCCAAAAGTACTCGTATCTTGCACTCTCTGAGGTACGCACATTCCGAACCCATTCCCAATCCCATTTCCAATCTCGTTCCCATTCCCGAAACCAGCATCATGCCCATTTGGACACTATTCTATGGGCGACTGGACACGAACATGGATGTGAATGCGAATGTGTGGATATGGCCAGGAGTTGGGGGACGAGAGAACAGGAGACGATGGCGTGTATTGAATTTGTATTTATGATGTGCACATAAAATACAATAACACCATTAAAATAGCTGCAGCAACACTAACAACAATGGAACACAACAAGATTCAGTTATGGCATCAACGAAACTTTTATACGCTCACTTTTTGTCGCTGAAGAATGTGATAAACTTTTTTAAATCGAATTATATTGGAATTAGTTTTCAATTTGAAATTTATGCAGAGATTAAAATATATATGATTAGGCTATGAAATTTTATCTTCACTCTTTGCAATTTATATTTTTTTTTAGCAGTGCAAAGTCCTCTTTAATTTCGAATACCAAAAGAAGTTTAGTCTTTAAACTTGATTTTTAAAAGTTCTTCATTTGAAAATCCTTTATAATAATGTTTATCAGCAACCGAAAGTACAACAAATTAGATTAATCCAGAAATACCCAGTAAATTGCCTTTATAAATTTATAGAATAGTTTAAATTAGTTTTGTTTTTATTAATGAATTATCAACACATTATTATAATTATTGCTTAACTAGTTTAAAGCACTTTCAACTATTGATAGACTAAACAATTACTTGACTCTCATAATTTTGAGTATATTCCAAGGAGAAGAGCATAGTGAAGTGGTCTAGCAATCTTTTGCTTGGAGCACATTTGCGTTTGTTTCTTCTGCCTGCTGATGGCTTTTGGCCATGTCGTGTGCCTTACTCTGGCTCTGGCTCTTGCTCTGGCACGACATGGTCCTTGGGTCCATGGCATGTGGCTTGCTATTTTACGCCATTATAGCCAAGTTTGGTTGCCGTTTGGCATAAATTTATATGCAGTCGCCGCTGCCGCTGCCGTTGCCGTTGCTCGATGTTGTGGTGGCAACGGAAATTACCATTTTATTATTACAGGCCTTGCTGTTGCTGCTGCTGCTGCGAGAACAAGCCGGAGCATGCCCCTTTGCCTCACACCCCAGACCTTATTGAATTCACATTAAAATTGGTAATGGATATGCATGCACACGAATCACATGCGAACGTATATACGTATATACGTACATACATTTATGCATATGTATAAACAAAATAACAAAAGCAACAACTACAAAGCTGTCGTGCAACATGGGGCAATCAGAACGAACAACTCTGTGGATGCAAATCTGGCAGATATTTATTTATGCTTCTTTATTATTGAGTGCCGAGCTCAAATGCTGGGTTAATTGCTTGCTGCTGCTGCTGTTGCGATAACGTCCCGAAAGTTCTGCATAATTAAGGGATTATATCCAATATGCTTCTAATCGGTCTCGGCCGTTTGTTCTGTCTGCTGTTTGCCATCGCCATCGGAGCCCTCGTCGTAGTCTAGCAACACGCCTGCCACATAGAAGCGATCGTCGAGCATATTCTTCCAGCCGTGCAAGTGATTTTCGAATGATTTTCCCTCTTCTTTGGCACTCTTCTTAATGTAAGTGAGGATGTCGGTGCCCGTGAGCTCCTTTAAGCTGCCGTTTGGTCCAAAGTCCTCGCAACTCGAAACATCATAGATTACACCCTCCAGAGCCAGCAATAGTATGCCATTGTTATTATTTGCATTATATATAGCCAGATTCCTGGTACTCATACGCAGATCCTTCAGCGGAGTGGGCAACTCAACGTGACCCTGTCGCTTGTAGTCCTCGTCATCGTACGAGGGATGCGCAAAACGATGCGAAAGATTGCGATAAATCTTGTAGCCCACAACGCTGGTGAATGTCAAAGCCACAACGGGAGATGTTACAAAATCTCGCAGAAAAGAGACACCAGTTTCCCAAGAAATATTCATTCTCTCTATGAATTAATTTGTAGTTTTGATTTAAAAACAAGTAAGAAAGTTACAGTCGAGTGTGCTCGACTGTGAGATACCCGCTACCCATTTTTAATAAAGGCAAAATATTGCGGTATCATTTTCAAAATATACCGAAAATACTAAAAAATACTAAAAAATATACCAAATGGTATGTTTGGTATATCGATGTAGTACACCATTCAAAATATACCATAAACGGCACAATGTGCCAGATTGTCGGCCAAAGCAACTCAGACCCCTAGTAAGTAGGCGTTTTTGCCCATACAAAAGTATTTCTTTAATAACATCCACAATTTTTATCTGAACGCAACCAAATTTTCAGGAATCATAACTATTACAGTAATTATTTTATATACCAAAATTCGTAGCTCTAGCTTTAAAATTACACTTGTTATTCGATTTTTTTGATTTGCGGGGGCGGAAGTGGGCGTGGCAAAAATTTGAAACAAACTTGATCTGCGTGCAAACATAACAAATGCTGTCAAAAAAAAATTATAGCTCTACCTCTTATAGTCTCTGAGATCCAGTGTTTCATACGGACGGACGGACAGACGGACAGACGGACAGACACACAGACGGACAGACTGACAGACGGACAGACGGACAGACGGACATGGCTATATCGTCTCGGCTGTTAACGCTGATCAAGAATATATATACTTTATAGGGTCGGAGATGCCTCCTTCTACCTGTTACATACATTTCCTGCCGGCACAAAGTTATAATACCCTTCTACCCTATGGGTAGCGGGTATAATGATTTTCTTACAACTTTGCTCGCTTCAAATACGACTTCTAGAACTGAGATGAAATAGCTGAAATAGAAAACTGAGGGGGAATCAATGAAAAATATTGAAAGCACAGCTTGTTCATTTTTTTTGACAATTGTGAAATTGAAAGCAATGAATTTGAATCCTATAAAGCAAGTGGAATTAGTCACATCAACTCAGAAAGAATTTTAATGTACATCAGTAATAATTATGAAAACAAGACGACAGAAATATGAAATTTTAATTGGTCGCTCATGAACGAAATCGCAAACAATAATTTACTACATGTATGGTAAATTGTATTCACCATAGAAACAACATTGATTGATTACAAGCGAAGTTTCTTTTGCGCCTTGAGGATAGGCAACACTTTCTTGTATTCAGCATTTTAGAAAGTCTTTTGACGAATAGGCATAGAGTAGCAGATGAATCATAATTAGAATTAAACTCAGAAAAGATAATTATACCCGCTACCCATAGGGTAGAAGGAGGCATCTCCGACCCTATAAAGTATATGTATTCTTGATCAGCGTCAACAGCCGAGACGATCTAGCCATGTCCGTCTGTCCGTCTCTGTGTCTGTCTGTCTGTCCGTATGTCCGCATGAACACCTAGATCTCAGAGACTACGAGAGATAGAGCTATAATTTTTTTTCGACAGCATTTGTTATCTTTACACGCAGATCAAGTTTGTTTCAAATTTTTACCACGCCCACTTCCGCCCCCGCAAATCAAAAAAATCGAATAACAAGCGTAATTTTAAAGCTAGAATTTTGGTATATATAATAATAACTATAGTAGTTATGATTCCTGCAAATTTGGTTGCGATCAGATAAAAATTGTCGAAGTTATTAAAGAAATACTTTTGTATGGGCAAAAACGCCTACTTACTAATGGTCTCAGTTGCTTTGGCTGACAATCTGGTATATTGAGCCGTCTATGGTATATTTTGAATGGTGAACTATATCGATATACCAAATATACCATTTGGTATATTTTTAGTATTTTTCAGTATATTGGGTATTTTTGAGAATAATACTGCAAAATATATTGCTTTTATTCAAAA
Organism: Drosophila albomicans; assembly: GCF_009650485.2. NCBI lineage: Eukaryota > Metazoa > Arthropoda > Insecta > Diptera > Drosophilidae > Drosophila > Drosophila albomicans. Next base: position 21,895,093 of record NC_047628.2, on the reverse strand, counting down.
TGGGTAGCGGGTATCTCACAGTCGAGAGCACTCGACTGTAGCTTTCTTACTTGTTTTTCAATTACACTTATCTTTAAAATAATTAAAAAAGCAATGATAATTGAAAATTTAAATTTAATTGACGTCTTTTCCTTAGGTCTGGTGGTCGCCTTGTCCGAGCAGAGAGTGTCCAGAGGAACCGGAGCTGGATTTGGCCGTGCATCAATGCGTCGACTATTGTCTGATGCAGGAGCAAACGAATCCAGAGCTCTACACTGATTTGCCTGCAACAACGACTAAAAGACCAACAACAACTTCCTCCACTACAACAATGAGCGCATTGGGAGGAATGTCCACTCCCGGAGTAGATGCGGGTACGGCGACAGACCCCACATGGGTCAGTGAGACAACAATGGCATCAACTACAACTACAACGACGACGACAACGACGACGTCGACAACATCTTCGCCCGCATCATCATTGCCGGCATTATTCGCAACGCAAACGAGAAGCAGATACCAAGATGTACTTAATAATATGTCATCGACCATGTTCCCGCCACTGGAGAACGCACCAGCAATGTCCTTGCTCCTCCTTCAGCAGCAACAGCTACAGCAGGAGCAGCAGTCACCCTCAGTTGGGGCATCCTCCTCGTCCTCGTCATCGTCATCGTCGTCATCATTATCATCAGCTGAATTGTCAGCCATGTCCATGCAGGGATTGAATCGTAAGTGACACTTCTACATGATGATCCCACTCTTGGACATTGCTCTCCTTCCCCCACTAGCTCTTCCATCTACTTCCACTGCTTTTCCGACTTCATTCTGATTATCACCATTGCTTGCTGCCGTGTCCTAGTCTCTCCTGCTGCTTGTTAGCCGTTAGTTTTCCTGTCAGCTATGTTATTCCTCCATCCATTGTCCATTGTCCACACACACACATTCGTGTCCTTGTGTGTTTGTGTTTCATACATACTTTTATTAGTTTGTTTTTCTGCCATCATTCGTGGCCAAGCTGTGAGAGGTAGCAAGGTGGATAAACTTGCCCCAGTAAAAGCCAAAGACGAACGAGTTAAGCTCCTTGCTCCGCCATTCGACATTCGACAGCACAAATAGTATGAAACACCATAATAAATGCGGATTCAACCTGTGTTCTTTGCTGTGGTTTGGTGCCCAACTGGACCAACATGTTCTTATTAAAGACCTCGCCACACAACTCAGCAAACTTCTCAACTTTTTACAGAACTTCGCAAGGAGTTTTTCCTTGTTTTCATAAAATTTCAACAGATGAGAAACTTGTCTGGAATTGACAAACTCTCTCGAAATGAGCACTACTGCTAAAAGTAGATAATCATAAATAGCGAATAATTGCACAAGTTATTGAGAAATTCTATATTTCTTCAAAGTAAGTTTCAAAGAAACAGCTTAGTCTGGAAAAAATATTGTGGCCTTTGCTCTGAACATATAATTTTAATTTAAGACAAGTTTAAATACTTTCAGTTCTTGTTCTTCAAACTTTAGATATGCTGTATGAATTTATGTTTGAATTCAAACATCGTTATTTCAATTAATTTTAAAGATTAACGAAAATACAAAAAATATTATCCAAAACTTAATAATGAAACTAGATTACGAAGAGTATATTCATTGATGCACTAATAAAACACATTGCTTTCAATATAGAAATTCTAAACTGAAGCTTAAAGAGTTTGCAACAACAACAGATTATTGCAATGCGATTGCATTTTTGCATTTTATATGCAACAATTTCACACATGAATAAATTTGCTGCAAATCCTGATTGCCGCAACATGGTTCAATGAAATCTGGACATTTATTAAAATACAAATATCTGCATTGTATTTAAAATATTCTATTTTGGAAATAGATAGCAACTGCAAGAAATATATTTTATTTTTTAAAGCACTATTAAGTCCCTCAGTGCAACAATAGATTGTGCTCCAGAGTTGACATTTGCACAATTGGAAATCTCTCATGCATGGCCCGTTGCCCTTATTGTCCCATCCCGTCAAGCTGCTGTCAGGCAGCTGCTCAGTTGCTCAGCTGGAGGGCAAACAGAGTCATGGCAATTTGCTTAGCTTCAAATCTAATTTCATTCTTGCTTTGCAGTTTCCACGGGCAATGCAGCCACCACAGACGATGGGAAGCCGAAGGAGAGCAGCAGTTGGGTACACTCGGATAATTCGGATGCCACGTACTTTATGCTGCAAATGCATCCCGATCTCGCCGATCCCACTGAGCAGTTGGGCATGGAAATCGAACAGGATGATAACGAGACAGTGACCGATATCAGGCAACGTTTTGGCGAGGACCGTCTTGTGAAAATGCAAATCAATCTCACGGACATGGATGATTTGGATTTGCGTTGTGGTGGCCTCGTCAGGCGCACCAACATCTCGTATGTTAATGCAGGAGCTGTCAAGTGCATGATGCAGCGTTGTACGTTCACCCGGAATGCCCCAGAGATTTGTCCGCCTGACTACAAGGAAACCGATGACACCATTTTCTGGATATACTTTTTGTTGAGGTAACATTTAAATACGGATTTAGAAACTTTATATTTTTAAGGTTTATTTTAATTTCAAACGTTGTCTATAGAAATAATAATGTATTTAAATGTTAAGTTCGCAAAACACATGAATTGAATTACCAAATCATGTAAGATAGTTACCGAAGTTCGACAGAACAATCCTAAATGTATTTTAAAATGTATTGCATTTGAAATGAAATAATTCTATACGACACAATACCATATTTAATTATGGAATTTATAAAGCTACAGTAAATGAATTAATAATTATGTTAAGAGAAAAGAGGGCGTAACTATCCGAAAATTGTATTGATACTCTTTCTTTAGAATATGAATATATAAGGTGAGTTTTTTAAAATGAAATTAGGGAAGTTAAAATTTAGTAAAAAAAATAATAATTGATTGTGTCTTAAATCTAAAACTTTATTTTATGAAAACGAGAATACAAAAATTATGAAAACTTCCATTCTCATTGATTGTTTTATCCACTTTTGTTGCAGATTCCTGGCAACCACCATGCTGTCAGCTGGTGTAACCATCATGGATCCCATTGCGCTGACAATGATAGAGAAGTTTGGCGGCGACTTTGGCCGCGAACGTCTCTTCTCCAGCATCGGCATGGCCATCTTTTCGCCCATCACTGGCATCATGATTGACTACTCATCACGGGGCTTGGGCTACACGGACTACTCGGCGGCATTCTATACGTATGATGTGCTGCTGGTCATATCAACAATGTCGGTGCTAATGATGCCGCTGGGCGAGAAGTTGCCGGCGGATAATGTGTTTAGGGATTTGTGGAATCTATTGAAAATGCCGCACGTGATTGCATTTATCATCTTTCTGTTTGTGCTCGGCAATTTCTGGGGCTTTATCGAGAGTTTTCTCTTTCTCTATCTCAAGGAGCTGGGTGCGCCCAACTATCTGCTTGGTAAGCTTCGTCGGGCTCAACGCAGTGACATTAACTTTATTTTATATTTTCATTACTTTAGGTATAACAATTACGGTGGGCACTGTGAGCAGCATTCCTTTTCTGTATGGCGCTGAGAAGATCACACGTATCTTTGGCCATGTTAATCTGATTATCATCGCATTCTTCTCGCATGCCGGTCGTCTGGTCGGCTATTCCTTTATAGAGTAAGGCAAAGACAGAGGCGCATATTGTAGAGAATAATTTAATTGACTTTGAGTTTGGTAGGAATGCCTGGTGGTGTTTCCCCTTTGAGGCCATGGAATCACTCTCCTGCCACTTGATGTGGGTGGCGGCTGCAACGTATTGCTCCATCTTGGCGCCCAAGAGTCTGTTGGCCACGCTGATTGGCGTACTGGGCATGGCGCACTTCAGTCTGGGCAAGTAGTAGAGAACTTCAACTCAACTCTATCTGGTGTGGAATGTCTTTTGACCGCAGAAGATGCTGTTTCTTGTCTTTTTCTGTCTGTGTTGCAGGACGAGGCAGTGGCAGCTTCACGGGTGGCCTGCTCATCGGACAGTTTGGCACACGCGATGCCTTCCGTTATATGGGATTGTTGGCTGTGGTCGGTGGCATTGCTTACGGTCTGTTGCATCTCATTTGGCTGCGCAAATTCGATCACACCACCGAGGAGTCCGAGGAGGAAGTCGAGGCTGTCGAGGCAGGCGAGACGGAGAAATTGACGGAACCGGCGACCAAAGAGCAGGGCACATCGATGTCGTTGGAGCGTCTCAGTCTCATGATCAAATACAATCAGATTGGAAGTCTGTCATCGCTGCCGCGCGGCTCGCGGGTTAGTTTCCTCCTTTCCCTCCACATACACAAAGCGAACTTTATGTGCGCGCAGAAAAAAGTTTTTAATTGAAATTCCCCCTTCTCAACTACATTTCATTTGCAATGCAGGCGGATATACACGACCATTTGTCGGTGCGTCGCAGCAGCTACAACGTAGAGTCGCTGCGGGGCGTGCCGAGGCACGGCAATATTGGGAGCAGCGCATCCAAGGTGGATATACTGCGTTCGGCTCTTGAAATTAATCACAAGTCCTCGAACAATTCGATGCTGAGCAAAGCCGATAACAAAACGTCAAATCAATCACTGGGTCGCAATCGTGCCGACAGTGCGCCCAAATTGAATCACAGCAATCTAAAGAATATTTCACAACCCGCCCTCGAGGGCGTTGTATTAGAGGTGAGTGCTGTTTTTCCTCTCAGTTTGCAGTTCCCAGTTCCCAGGTTCCCAATCCCAAGTCCCCAAATGTCCCACTCTCTCTCTCTCTGTCTCTTTCTCTTACTTTGTCAGTCTGTGGCTCCCTTTTGCTCTCTCTCTCTCTCTCAGTCTTTGTGTGTGTCGATGATTGCCGTCAATTGTTTTGATTTGTTTTTTTCTTGTTGTTGTTTTTCTTCTTTTTTTGGTTTTTTGCTTTGGGTTCTTGGAGTTTACAGCAGCTGTTGCCTTCAATAACTTTTTAGCATACCTAGAGAGAGATGTCCTGCTCTCTGACTACCGGATGCCGAGCACCACTGCATCCGCCACAGCCTCAGCCACAGCCACAGTCACATTCACCATTCATTCATCGCTCAAACGTTCATTGTTCACTTTCAGTCAGCCAGCTGTATGTGAGTGTGTGTGTTTTGTATCTGTGTTTGTTCGCTTTTGATGCTGCTTCAATGGCTTTGATTTCTTCTTTCGAATGCGAAAACGAATTGGAAGCCAACCTTATTGCTTTTTGTTTTCAAGACAAACACGAGCTCTCGTACACGAAACAAGAACAGAGCTTAGCACAGCATAGTACAGCAAACAAGACACAGGTGACATAGTCTGCCAGCAGCAGGTCAAAGGTCGCCATGTTTGTTATCATAGCTTAAAGGCTGAAGTTTAGACTCGTTTAGTGTTCAACTACAGTCGAACTTGCCTAACTCAAAGCACCACAAGGCAGCGAAAAACTTAAACTCCTAAGGACTGACAAGCTGTGAAGAATTATTCTTGGGGAAATTTTACGAGTTATTGAATTAAAAACTACATGTAAAGTGTATAACGAACCTCTACACATTAATTACTGCAATTACAACTTTAAACCAGAACATTTAAGTTGGGTTTGCTACTAATGAAACGAGACTTAAATTTATTTAAAGCATAATTTGGCAAAGTCTGAAAGTTTAACAATTATTCATTTATTCTACATTCGAATTGCCTCAAATGAAGTACAGAAATTCCATTTGAATGAAATTTCCTTGGAGATGTGTACATTTAAATATCAAATAAAATTCAAAGGATAAATAATTACTCCAATATAATTGATAACTCTCTGAATTAAAGAAACAACTGTATTTTAAAAATAACATTTGAAATTGCTTCAATTGGAATATAGTAAATGCCTTTTCAATTAGATTATATCAAATAACATTGTCTGAAAGATACATTTAATTATCAATTGCAATTCAAAGAGTCAAATATTCTCAATAAAATATGAAATTGCTGCCTCACAATTGCACTAAATTATTAGCTACTGAAGCAACTACATTTGAAGACAATTTCTGAAGAGGAATCCATCTATTCATGTTATATTTATCTGACAGACTTTTGTTGAAGCGTGCAATCCACAAAAACTGTGGAGCACTTTATATGGCTGAAGGGCAAGAGTTAATTTCATAATTAATTAGTAAAGCTTTCAGTCGAGCTTTTATGGCAGCCCAACCGACCATAATTCAATAAATCAAATGTGGTTGCAGCACAAATGTGCAACACACAAAAACAAGCAACAACAAAAAAAAAAAAAGAAAAAGATGAAACAGTACAGAACAGACAAACATAAAACAGAGCAACTGAAGAACAACAGCAACAAATTAATGAATTTATGAACATGCCAAACTTTGCCTTGGCATTTGCAGGCGGCAGGCAGCAGTCAGCAGGCAGCAAACAACAACACTTCATGGTGGACCGCCGGACAGGCGGACAGGAAAGGCGGACGCACTGACTAACTGACAAACTGACAGTCGAGCTGCACATCAGTGAGCAGGAAACAAAAGCCAGCACCCCGAACATCACAGCAGGGAGTTGAGCTGAGAGCTATGAGAGCTGAGAACTGAGAGCTGAGAATTGAGAAGCGAGCTCAGCTTGCAAATTGCAGGCCAGTTCCACAAAAAATGTAAAAAGGGGAGGCAACACACAGAAGAAAAGTTCGTTTTTGGCTTTTCGTTTGTGCAAAATAAATTTCCCTCACAGAGAGAGAGAGAGAGCGAGACAGAGTGTGAAAGAGAGAGTGAGAGAGAGAGAGAGAGCAAATGTGTGTGAGATAGAGAGAGTGCATCTATACTATAATATCTAACTACGCGAGTCTGTTTGTTTGTCCTCACATTCACATGCACATACAAACAGGGAGTGGAATCAACATTCTTTCCAAGCCGCATGAAAAAGTATCCAAGTGGTTTGTTAACTTCAATACCCGCTGTGGATTTATCTGTAATACCCAGCTCCATGTTAATGGTAATGTACAAAAGCCAAGCCAAAATAGACGAACATACAGAAAAAAAAAATGCATTCAACTTAACCCAGTTGCTGGCCAAAGCCGCAGCGCAAATGCTCTTGCAGCTGAGACATTAAAGAAGAGAAACAAATTTAGATTATGTTGTACTATAAATCATAAATACATATAAAAGTACATATATGTACATATATACAATTTGTTAAAAAGATTAAAACGAGAAGTATTAAAAGAAAATAAGAAAGTTTACATATTTCTAAAGTTGCCTTGAAAGTCAAACTTCTACCTTCTCACATTATACTTTTAGCTGAAAATGTTAGTAGGGAAAACACATTCATTTGCCTATTTTCGTATAAGTTAGTAACTTAATAGATAAATGTTTTATATATTCTAGATTCCTCTAATATATCATTTAGCTATAGTTCTCTTTCTCTCACTGCAAGAGTATCGCCACAGTAACATGCATGCATAAGTATTTACTTGCACAGTAGATTGGAGTATATAAGTATGTTATTGCCTGACTCCGGCATGCATCCCGAGATCAAGTACTAATCCCTGCAACATGGCATGTACATCACATCACCACAGCAAAAGCAGCAGCAAAGGAATCGCCTGGCAGAAACGCGTGGCCAGCGGCTAAAGCAGTGTATGAACCGCTCTCTCTTTACCCCTTCTCCTGCCACCCCAGTGGCTATTACCACTTCCCACTCTTCCACTCTGGCCACACTTTTCTAGCCACTCTCCATCTCCTGTCACTACAACTCCTACATCTATCCCCGTTTTCCGTCTCGTGTTTGAACTGCTGCTTTATCTGCTGCTCCTATTTCAACTCCAGCTTCCATCTCCATCTCCCAAACCTTCCTCCTCCAGCTCATCCTCTCTTCTAGTTTGTTGCTGTTTGACTGCACTTGCGAGTGCAGTGGAGGCATCAAGTTATTTCGTTGAATTTAAGCCCGGACTTGCGCCATTTGGCTTTTAGCCGCACTTGTTTGCCCAAGCACCACTGCCCCCACCTTCCCCCCACCTCTTCTCCTGCTGCGGCCTCGAGTTGTGTGGCACGCCTAGTTAGGTTTGGTTTGGCATCGCATATCCCGCACAAATGCGCGTTGCATGCACCATTCGTTATTTTATGCCACTTTTAAAGTAAACAATTTGCGCTTATTTTTATTTTCATTTTCGTTTTTCATTTTATTTGGTGTGTGTTTTCTCTTCTCGTTCGGTTTTCTGTCTGATTCCAAAAATAATACGTTGAAATTGTCGCCTTTGCTATTTTTCTTTCGCTTTGATTTTGTTTGCGTTTTAAGCCAAATGATTTGTTGCTCACCTTAGTACAAGTTGACAAAAAAACAAAAAAGAAAAAGCGAGAAAAAATCAACAAACGCAGCTGCTGCAAAGGCAACAATAAGCTCAACAAATGTAGAGCAAGGAACGAGGAGGGAAGAGCACACAAATGCTGCATGGCAGTCGACAAGAGGAAGAGGAAACAAAAACATTGTCGTAAAACAAACAAACAAAAGCAGCAGCAGCAGCAGCATAGCAAAAGACGCAGTTTTGTGTAACGTTCAAAACGATTTTGAAGTTCACTCTGGGCCGTGGTGTTCGACTAATCGAATGGGTGTTAAATTTAAAAGCAGTTTCATTGAAAGCCAACTACACACATTTCATGTGCATAAAATAGAGAACAAAGCAAATGGCTATAAAGCGATTGCTTTCCATTCATTCATTGATTGTCCTCCACTGTTACTTTATCCACTGTGCAGCAAGTATTCTAGTTTTCTGAAGCAGATTTATTAGCATCCATAAAGTGTGTGGTACCATAATTTTTTGCAGCTGAATGATAAACAAAGCCACTAAACTTATTTTTCTCGTTTTTTGAGCTCTTCAACTCGTGCTCTTTTCGTAGTTTGTTTATGCATTTTATTGAGGTCATATGACTCACATAAAACTCTACAAAAACCTAAGTACCGAATTTATGACGCAGTTAAATAATATTTGGGAAATGTCAAATATACGAGCAAACAAAATATGAGTATAAATATTTTTTCATTCTTTTTCAGGCGACAACAAAAATTTGACAAATATTTTTCAAATTGTTGTAAATATTATTTTATTACGCTGGGCTTTTATTAATTTCAGTTTTTACGCAGTTCTACTGAAAAAGCCATTGCACTCCAGTTGTCCAGTTGGTGTAAATTATGCGTTTCCACAGCATTTGGGACACTGTATTAACAACGAACAACATTCGATTTCCTTTTCACATATATTTTACTATTTTCAATGGCACGTTCGAATTTTCTTCCATTTCCTGTTAGCTATTCTCCTATTTCGCCCCCATGGAAACTTTCAGCACATATTGTTGCCAGCATTATTTTCTTTTTATTTTCATTTCGCATAAAGCGATTTATCGACGTGCGAGGGAGAGTAGGGAACAATAGCAAAACAAAACGAGTAAATATACAACATAAGAAATCGAACTTTGGCACGTCGAATGCTAAATATCCTTGACAGCTCAAGATTATAAAAATATCAAACAAAATGTCAATCGATAAAAGGTTTTCAGCAACCAAGACTACCGAAAACAGACAAGCGTAGCGAAAGGATTAAACTGCTGAAGCTATAACTAAGAAATATTATTATAAATATAAAAAACTTGATATGGTTTTACCCCTCAAGAAAATTATAATACTCTAAGCTGAGGGTATAGAAATACCAGCAAATATTTATACGCGAATCTCAAAATAAAAGCCATGTAATTTGACGCTGCTGTTGGCTGGGAAACTGGCTCTTGGCTCTGAAGACTGAATGGCTGGCTGTCTGGGTGGTTGGCCAACATTTGTCATTGTTGAATTTGGTCGGGAACGACTTTATATGGCTGAACGCCAACGACTTTATGTCTATATCTCAATGCATAACGCGCAAAAAGTGAGTACGAAATTGTGCGTAAGTAATTCTTATTGAAAAGCTGGGGAAATACTCTTAGAACGAAAAAACGAACGAGCAAAGCAACAACGGCTGCTGAAGGGAATGGGAATGGGACACAAAACAAAGGCAGTAAATGCGCATACTTTTTTATACGAAGCTAAACAAAAAATCAACTGATGAGCTACGCGAGCTCAACACACACAATGGGCATGAATGGAGGCAGAAGTAGAAAGAGGAACAGAAGATGAAGGAGGAAATGTGTGTGTGAATTGTGCACTCAGCTGCAATGGGCGAGTGCGCGTTGTATTTGTTTTGTAGTTTTAGCCTGTTTAAATAAAAGCTAAAAACAAAAAAAAAACAATAAAAATAAAAGCACACATCCACAAATGCAAACAACAACCGCAGTAGCGTTTGATGCTAACGATTTTTAGCAAAAGTCTGATGGTGTGGAAAACCAATAAAAACAAACAAAAACAATTTTTCATATAATTGTATCGACATTTAGCCTGACTTTGATATATTGCCACCTGGGAGTTTAATATAATTAAAGCACATTTCTATAGAAATAGTGTGGTTAACATCTCCCAATTATTTTTCAATATTACATATACGTTAGTAGTCAAAGCTGTATTTATATCGAAAGAAAAATTTGACATTTCGTTATCTAACGTAGTGAACGCAATACTTGATATTAAATCGGTAGATATCGAATTATCTTTAACAAATTTATGATTCGAATTTGAAAAATTGTTTGTTTTTTTTATTTGTGCATACTGCAAACTGAAAAGTTGTTGGATTGTATGCAAATTGCACTGGCTCAAGCATTGAAAAATTCCATCAACAGATCGAGGAGCTAATGGGAGCAAAAATGAAATGCAAAAACCAAAAAAAAAAAAAAACACCAACAACAGAAAAAAAAAGGAAAATGAGAGAAAACTTTTGCAAAAGCCGCAGTTGCTATTCATTTAAAAATCGTTTTGTTGTGCACTTAAACGTGTGTGTGGAATATAATATGTGAAAGCTGAAATTAGCATGCAGGTTGAGAACTCACTTGCACATTTCCATGCGAGTTTCATAAAAACAGCCAACAACAAACAAACCGAACACATAAACAAACAAACATATTGCGGGTGCAATTCTCACTGAGTTTTCCACCTACAATCGAGCAAAAGAACCGATTCAGAACGATAAAGGGAAAAGAGAAAATTGGAACTGCTTTTCGGTTTTTATTGTGTTGTTTGCATTCCAGTTGGTTGGATAGTTAATTTGTATGCTTGTTATGGAATTGGTTTTTCATTTACTTTAGTTTTTAATTGGCAAAGCATTTTATAAATCCTGTTCATTTCTCCCTCTGCTGCTGGACTTTTGCAAACGTGGCGGAAGCGATGCAGAGCGATGCAATCGAGCGTGGCCGAGCGAGTGCAGAGCAAAGGAAAATGCAGCTGTTTAGTTGGGGAACTGTTTGCCAAGTGAATAAACTGGGGAGTGAAGCATATTTGCATATTTTTTTAATAGAGGCGTGGCCGTTCAAAGTCTAAATGAAATATATAAATAAACAAGTAAGAAAGCTACAGTCGAGTGTACTCGACTGTGAGATACCCGCTACCCATTTTTAATAAAAGAAACATATTTTGCTGTATTTTCTCAAAATATACCGAATATACTGCAAAAAATACTAAAAATATACCAAATGGTATATTTGGTATATCGACATAGTACACCATTCAAAATATACCATAAACGGCACAATGTGCCAGATTGTCGGACAAAGCAACTCATACCCCTAGTAAGTAGGCGTTTTTGCTCATACAAAAGTATTTCTTTAATAACTTTGACAATTTTTATCTGATCGGAACCAAATTTTTAGGAAGCATAACTACTATAGTAAATATTGTATATACCAAAATTCGCAACTCTAGCTTTAAAATTACGTTTGTTATTTGATTTTTTTGATTTGCGGGGGCGAAAGTGGGCGTGCCAAAAATTTGAAACAAACTTGATCTGCGTGCAAACATAACAAATGCTGTCGAAAAAAAATTATAGCTCTATCTCTTATAGTCTCTGAGATCCAGTGTTTTATACGAACGGACGGACAGGCACACAGACACACAGACGGACAGACGGACATGGCTAGATCGTCTCGGCTGTTGACGCTGATCAAGAATATATATACTTTATAGGGTCGGAGATGCCTCCTTCTACCTGTTACATACATTTCCTGCCGGCACAAAGTTTTAATACCCTTCTACCCTATGGGTAGCGGGTATAAAAATAATAACGAAAGTTTACTACAAATTTGTTCATAAATATTAAGTATACGCATTTGCTTGGTATTATCAATATATACTTACTTATCTCACCTTTAATAAATATTCTCCACACATTGCATGAGCATGCTTTTAATTATTCTGCCATCCTTTCGGCTCTCGTTTTGCTTAATCAGGTTCCTTTCATCTCAGGATCAGGAGGGTCCCAAGGTAATACCCGAGGAGACCGAGTTGAACTCGTCGAAGACCACAGTCGCTGGCAGCGCGGAGGAGACAACAACAACACCGGCAGTTCAGAGCACGCAGCTTAATGGGAACGGCAAGGGTCCGCAGGACAATGACAATTGATTTGAAGCCACAACTAACGGGGCGTATAAGTGATATTAATAAACAATAAACCAAATGAGAAATTAAATTACACAACAAATAACAATTACTATTTGAAACTTATAGAATAATATCTCTGTTTTTTTCTGTGTGAAATTATAAACGAATCATTGTTAATTGTTATGAGTAAAATGAAAATATAAATGTGTATTTTATTGAAAACCGTTCGCGAATTGTTCGAAATTCGCCCAGAAATGTAATTGATTTGCATTCGTGTAAATTAAACTATAATTGTCAACAGAAACTGTTTGTTTGCCTTTATTTAATTCACATACCGAGTTTCATTTTATTTTGTCATTATTATTATTTGCTAATTATTTAAAAATTTTAAATTATTTTTGCATTTTCTTTGCATTTCAGATATTTTTTTTTGCAATGTATTTTTTCTGTTCTTTTTTGTTCTTATGCTAAAGCTGACTCAGGTTAAATTTAATTTAATTCATTTTCTTTTTTGTATTTTATTCTTTTCAAAACGTCACTTATTCACCGTAATTACTTAATATAGCATTTAAATTACAAACTCATTTACCATTTACCATTTGTTAATCAATATAAATACTGTCAAGCTGCATCAGATGATGTTTTTTGTTGTTGTTTTTTTTTATCTTTTCTGATGGCACAAAGAGTTAATGATTCGCTATTTGCTGTTGTTTCGTTTATAATTATTTTTTTAACTCATTCATTGCGTTGCAACTTTGTGAAATTGGAATTCTCATTGCAATTTGATCAATATTAATATTTGCACATCAACAATATGCCCAAAAGCCTGCCAAACACACACACACACACGACGCAGCAACATAATAATTATTGTGCAAAAAGTACTCGTTATTTTAATAAATTTGCATTTGCATTTCGCAAGCATATTACAATCAAAGCCAGAACCAGAGAGAAAAAACAACACACATAAAACATGCATTTTAAATTATGCGGCCTGTTTTAATTTATGCTAATTAATATTCAATAAAAGCTTATATTAGAAAGAGAGAGAAAGATAGAGCGACCCCAGTGGTCTCAACTCGCTCTGAAATTAGCAAAAATAATCTCTGATGCTGCGCGAATTTAATTTAATACTATTTCCCTACATTGTTTATGCAAATAAAGTCAATACAGCAGTGCGGTGAAATTAATTAAAACTTTATTAGTATTTGATTAGGACGCGAGAGACTCGAAAGCTAAGCACAACTCGACAACAAATGGGTAAACAATAATAAGTTTTAAACAAATAGCAAATGCAAATAAAAATGTAAATAAATGGATAAGTTACGCTAAAATTAGCCATTGCTGTGTAAATAAGCATTCCAAAAATTGTAGATTTAATGCTACTTGTGATGGAAAAGTAGCGATAAGAATATTTGGCAACAAATGCGCTTTCGAGAGATCAATTTAATCAGGTAAACTAAATGCATTAGGCACAGTTGACTGCAGGCATTTACATAATTTGCAGCTTATAGCCAAATACAAGTTGCAGTTGCAGTTGCACAATCCACAACTGGGTCAATTGTTGTGTATGCTGTGTGTGTTTGGCAAACTTAAACACAAACGTGACTTGCACAACATGTGCTAAGCCTATTTAAGTATGCGTCATATTGAACAGAATTACATCGAAGTGTTCTTCTATAAAGTGTTGTGTATAATCATAATGTGTTCATTTTGCCGACAGTTCTTGTTCTTCTTGTTAATAAATAGTATAATATTTAGTTATTATTATCAATATTTGTAATATTGAAATATTGCACGACCAAACTCTTCGCTCTCTCTTCCAGCTTTATTCATGGGGCACGTGTTTGCACGTAAATTTAACTAACCAGCCAACATGCTTAGCTTGTGTTGCATTTACATCCACTCACTGTATTAGCGGCGAGTGCTGTGAGTTCTCACTGAAATCGACCGTGTAGTACATGTCGTTCTCCAGATTCATGGCCAGATGCCGTTGAAAGGGTCTCTCGTGCAATTGACCCCCTAGCGTGCTCTGCGCTTGTGTCTGTGCTGAGCTGTTGCCATTCGTTTGCGCTGGCAAATGACGCGTCGACTGTGCCGCATTGCCACTGCCACTGCCACCGCCACTGCCACCTTGTGTGGCACCTGCCGCAGCAGCAGCAGCTGGAGTTGCAGTCGTGCCGAGACCTTTGCCACTTAGCCAATGCTTATTAAGTTTGCCCTGCAACTTGGGCCGACGACTGAAACCCAAAATGGGTATAAACGAAGTGGGTCGCGTTGAGAATTTTCGATACGTTTGATTCACCTTGCAGTGACAGATGGTGACCTGGTTTTTACGAAACGAAAACGAAAAAAAAAAACGAAATGGTTAAGTAAGAGATTTCAGGTCAGCAAAGTCATTTATTAGTGTCCACAAAATGTGCGCTGTTATAAATAATAATTGCAATTTTAACGCAAGTTTGCACGATTGAGCCTGACTATAAAATTCAAATTTAAATTCAAATTTGCAAAGTCAAGTTGTAGCTGGGTAAAGAATTTTGCAACATGGTAATGAATATGCAACGCAGCTTTGCGTTTAAAGTGTGTTCCCCAACCAGTTTTCGTTAGTTGGTCAGCTTCTTTTAACCTCTTTACGCCGAGTGCAAATGTGTCTGTGTGTGAGTGTCTTTCTATCTGTGTGTTCGTGTGGAAAACTTACCACGACGGCAACGATGAAAATGGCGGCCGCCAGAACGCCAGCCGCAAAATATGCATTATGCAATTCAATGGGACTCTTAAGCACAACCGATGAACCAAAAGTTTTGTCATTAAAATTTCTGGCGTTCACATCGTCGACGATAAATTCACTGGAGCTGACGACCGTCTCCACCACAAACTCATCTGCGAGAATAAGATAGAGAGCGGGAGGAATAGGAAGAGAGAGAGAACATTAATGTAAATGTGGTTAGTTCATTCGACGGGGGAGTTTCGACCAGGCTTAGTTGGCCACGCGGGAGTGTCGCATATTTTTCGGGTTAGCCCAGAAGTTAATGAGCATTGGGTAATGGCAAAGGCAAAGCCAAAGGCAGCAAAGAGATGCTGGGATTGAGGGATACGGAGAGGAGCAGCAGGGGAAATCACTTACCTTCGCACATTGTGCCCGTATAGCCGGGACGACAGGCACAGTAGAAACTCTCTCCGCTGGACCAGCAAGTGCCGCCATGGGTGCAAGGATTCACGCTGCACTGCTGAAAATACTGGGAAAGTTATCGCACACGTTGATATGTACACGCCGCGTATACGCAATATTTGTTATGCTATACTAACTAACAATTACTTGGGGGGCTTTTGTGTCTGTGTCTGTGTACTGTGTCTGGCATGTTAAATATTAACGCGGCGCATAATGGTGCGCCATAGTAAAATGTAATTAATTTGCTGCCGCCTGGCAGCAGCAGCAGCAGCATAACCATCACAATCACCAACAGCGGCTGCGGCAGCAACAGCAACGGCAACTCATCAGAGTCCAAAGCGCGACGCCAGACAGAACAGTAGTTGTTGCCGCAGTCTTAGAACCTTAGAACTTTCCTTTCTGATGCTCGCCAAGCTTTGTCTGTCGCTGTCTCTGTTGCTGTTGCTGGCAATCTCTGGGTTTTCTGTCATGGAGCTGGGCTTGTTGCTGCCGCGGTTGAAGCCTCGTGTCCGTCTCCAACAACATAATCATCATCATTATGATTGTCAAGAACAGCATCATCAGCAATTTCATCAACATCATCATCAGGGTAGCCTTCATTATCATATCGTGTCAAGCTTTAATTATGAAGCTTTGACGCTTAATTTATGTACATTGTGTTAAGTTTTATTTTACCACCGCAAATTATCAAGTCATTGGGCGTTTATTAAATGCCCTGAAGTAGACTCTCACTTGATAATAATGGACATGCTAGGCACACCAAAATTCCCCGCTTTTTCTCCACACCAACTAATGACGTTGCCTTCACTTTTGTCGTTAGATTTTACCTAGATGGTCAGCTCAATTAGTGTGCTAAGTATTTGCTGTCATTCAAAATTTTGCAGAGCATTGAATACGCTTAGCATAATGGAAATGAACTTTCAAGATACCATAGTTGAAATTTCGTTGAAATAACTTTGTGCCAGATACTTTTGATTCTATTTTTCTGATGTTTCTAGTACATAAATCTCATTGTATCTATTGCTCAATAACTTGAAGTTGCTTTTGGTTTTTTGTATCTCACAAACTTACATATAAACAGTAATTACTTAAATCCCTTTGCTCTCACAATCCTCTTGCATAGCAAACAGGTTTTTCCAAATAAACTTCGTTCCCTTGTATCATTTAATTAATCTGCAGTGAGACGACTTTGCTAATTGCTTCTCGAAATTTACAATTGTAATCCGTTTAGACCAAGTGCAATATACATACATACAATATACATACATACCATACGAATATACTCGTTTGTATGTGCAGATTTAGCTACAATGCTCATGCACATCTGATCAAAATGATTTCAACATGTTCAACATGGAGAAAACAATGCAGCATAGTAAATATGCCAGCAGACACGAACTTGTAAAATTACATAGTTGCATTGATTGCATGGAGAACAACATTCACATTTACACAACGAATACGAATACGAATGCGAATATGGCAGAGCGTTGCTATGCAGGAATAAATATTTGTGGATTGCCATGCTCGTCTGTATGTAAATCTATCTGTCCGAAGCCCAGCAATTTGTGAGTATTTTGGGCTTTTTGTTATGCACCTCCAACTGGCACGTTCCATCCCCCATCCCCAGCCCCCTTGGCCCCTTTCGCCTTGAAATGCACCCACCCAACAGACAAGCTCTGGCCTCAATAGCAAAACCAAACCAAGGGACAAGGCGTAGACCGAGCAGCTACAAGCAATGAGCTCGTAACATGTGGAGGGAGTAGAGAAGTCGAGTGCATAAATCATGACTTACCGTTCGTGGCATTTGATTACAATCCGGTCCATTGCGACCTCCAGGGCATTCGCAGCTGAAATCATTTCCATGATCAATACAGCGATGTCCTTCGGGGCACGGCTTATTGGCGCAGAAATCAACCTAAAACACAGACAAAAACAGTAGCAACAGTAACAGAAACCGAAACCGAAGCAGAAACAAAAACAAAACAGACATCAGCATCCAAATCGAAATCGAGAGCCATGGAGAGAAAGTCAGAAATCAAAGCATATTGAAAAACGCCAGACTTCATTACATATTCAAAAATTTATTGGCCTCACATACGACTACAACAGTCAGAATCGGAGTCAGAGCCAGAGTCAGAGTGCTATCCATATCAGGAGGTAGGCACAGTTTTTTTTTTTTTGTTTATCTTCCTTTGGTTTTTCATACATGCATTTGCGGCAGGAAGCATTGGCCTGGGTAAATTCAATCAATATGTCCGCATAACATTTCCTACTTGACTCTGACTCTATGCATTGAAATACGCCACTTTTTATGGTGGAATCTTGACAGCTATGTTGCTGCATATTAAAATATATTTGCGGTAGAATATAAATAGCAGTTTAATTATGCAATAGCTCAGCAAATGATTGAATTGAATATACTAGGAATAATCTGGTTAGATAATAAATAAAACGTGCTTCTATTTCAACGTATGATGCCTTATTGATTTACTCGCTTTACCTAACAACCAAAGTGTATTTTTTTGCTTCGCTTAGACCTTTACTTTTTGCTCTTTTACCACTTACCTTGATTTGGCAACGGGTTCCCGTGTAGCCCTTGGTACAGCGACATTCGTAGCTGCCAATGTGATCGATGCATTCGCCAGCATTTTGACATGGATTCGATTCGCATTCATTATACTCAAAGTTGCACAGCTCGCCAGAGAAACCTGCACACACACAAAAAAGAACCAAAAGAAGCACATCAGATATTCAGAGTCAATTTTGAGGGGACGACGTAATGTAAATGTGCAAAATAAATGAAATGGAAATTTGCAAATGCTAGCGCGACACTCAATGAAGCGCAGCCCTTCTTCTACCATTTCGTCTCTTTTGATTTTCCCTTTTTGTATTATGCACATTTTCATTTTCGTTTTCGAATTCGATTTCATTGTTATTGAGTGCGATTTGTGCAAATTGTGCGAGTGTTTGTTGCGTGTGTTGAAAATAACTTATCGAGGCGTGTTTCAATCAATTTTAGAATGCGCATGATTAATGCAATTCCACATCGCGTATACGCAGCGTTATACGTTACCTGGCTGACAGAAGCAACGGAAACCATCCTCCTGATCCACACAGATGCCATGAACACACGGCGACGATTCGCATTCATTCAAACTGTGCTGACACAACGGACCCGTGAAACCCGAGGCGCAATCACAGCTGCAAGTAAAAGGGATAAGCATAAGTCTAGTATGGATTAAATTCGACTGTGGTTGGTATTCGGCTCACTGGAAGTGCGTGGAGTTGCCCACACAACTGCCGCCATTCATGCACTCGGCCGGATTGCAGGGATCCGATTCATACTGACAATTTTTGCCCGCATAACCTGAAAGGAAGAGAAAACATCAAAAAAAAAAAAAAAAATAGAGCCAGGTTACCCAACATGTTGTCAACATGGATTAGCTTGCGCCGGGCATATCGCTAATGACCTTACCGTACGGACACAGGCATTGGTATGAGTTTCCCTCGTGGCCCTGCGAGAGGTCCACACAGATGCCATTATTGGTGCACGGACTGGGGTTGCAGGCATCGATCTCCTCACAGTGTGGGCCAGCGAAACCGCTACAGCATTGGCACTCATACTCCTCCATCGATGGGTTCGAGTAGCAGACCCCTTTGCCAGAACAATCGGCGTTCTCACCGCAATTGTCGGTTTTCGTGGTCACCTTTAGACGCACACACTGTGCTCCCCACAGCTCGGACACCACTGTGCGAGAGAGCAAATTAAAAACACAACAGAAATGAGAGAGAACGAGATAGAGAGAGAAGAGAGAGCGAGAAAGAGTTGTGAAATTAATTAAACGCGGCATAGACACAAAAAGTAACCCCAAAGCCAAAGGAAAATGACAGGTTAATCGATAAAGCCGAGGCTGCTCTACACTACTGAATCAATAAATTAAAAATAGCAACAACGTATATATTTATTATTAACAAGTATTCAGAGAATGAGAGCCAAATTGTTTAATAAGTAATAAATACAAAATAAACCCATCAACAGATTATAAACACATTATAAACATTATACTATTTGAAAATCATATCTCGTTAACAGTTGACTACTATTTATTTTTTGTTTTATTCTTTTATTTTATGTACAATCTATCTATCTAAAGATAATAAGTAAATTCTGTGACAAATGGAATGAATTGACTTCTATAATTGAATAAATATGAAATAAATAAATACAGATTTCAAGTCTAATTTCTTAGCATGCATAAAAGTTGCTAGACTCCTCAACTGAAGCTTTAGCATTAGCCATAGGCTCGAGCCTCGCAATTGTGGCATAGTTGGCTTACCAATTAGTAGGTTGACTCCCTCGGTTAGATCCTTGTCATAGAGCGTAACCAGTTTCCTGCCATCGACCACCAGTGGCGTTATGTCCAGCAGGACGCCTTCGGTAACATCGCAATGTTCATGGCCGGAGCGTGTTACCTGATATACCTGTGCGGCATGTGCGGCGCTTTGGCTGTAATAGAGTTACCCCCACAACAGAGGAGAGAGAAGGGGAGAGAAAGAACGAGGAAGAGAATGATAAAAACTGTTACAAGGCACTCGAAGTGGTTGCTCGAGTTATAAATATGAGTACGCATTCAAGCATCGCCTGTCGCTTCGTGTACTTAATTAATTAAAATTTATTTATATATATAAGCATTTTCCCCCCATCTGCGCATTCTCACTTTGTTAACGGAAATTAAATAACGCCAAGCGGAAATTAAATTAGCCGACAACTATGAGCAGAGTTTTGCTTCCTGGCCGCACTTTCTCCACTGTTTTCCCACTGTTAAAGCTGCCATCAAATAACTCATTTAGTTCATAATTGGACTTTTGTGCACAAATCGACTCGAATCGCAATCGCAGCCAGCTGAAGCTGAAGCTGAGTTCAATTTTGAATTTTCAGTTGGGTACTTTAAAGTCAAGTAAAGCCAATTGTTTGCATGTTCTTGGCCAGTTTAAGGACTGCCACCGCAATAAGTTAACAAAACTGGCAAAACTTTTGCTGCTTTTGACACTCCGCACTGACAACTCGACTCCCGGTCTCTCGCTCCTTCTTCCACTCTCCTTCCGCTCAACACTCCGCTGTCGAACACACCTATCTAACATACCAAAAGTATAAAGTTTGCAATTTTTTTCTACAACAAGCAGCAGCAAGAGTTGTCACAGCTAACAGATACTCAACAAATAAATCAGAGAATTGCAGTTAGGTGGCGACACATTATACCCAGCTTGATGTGGTTACAGGGTATAACTTTTGGGAAACTTTACCATCTATATGCTACTTGCTTTGGCTCACATTATTATTTGTTGCTGTATATTTGTTACCAGCTCTCCATCTCTTCTTCATCTTCTCCCTTCTCTTGACACACACACACTCACACACACATATTAAATCGATAATAAAAACTTTTTTGACATCTCATTTTCATAGTTGGCAACTTTTTTTTGCCGCAGCTCACGCTCAATGCCTTTTCCACTCTCACTCTCTCTTTCTCTTACGCTTTGCTCCCCACGTTAACCCAATTGTTTGTGGTTTTATGAACAGGCGGAAGATGGTACAGTACGAACTCAGTCACTCACTCTATGGGGACCATCGTCATTTTGGGCCCACGGCAACTCAAATTGAACTTTGCTGGCCTTAGGCTAATTTGTGGCACAGCACCGAGCAGCATGAAGAATGAAAACAACACGATGAATAGGGCTCGTAATTCAGCATTGAATGCAACCTTTTTTCTAAATGTTTGCACTTATACACATAAATATATATTAAGTATACGTAGCGTAGATAAGAGCCCAGCGAATAGAGACAGCGCTGGAATGTGCTGCGGACTGTCAGAGAAACGTGATAATTGCCATGGCCTTTTAACAGGCAAAGGGTCAGCAGCTGAGTCCCGTTTTATACTATATAGTAGAGGAGCAAAAGGATGGTGCTGCTGCTTGTGCTTCTGCTTCTGTCGCTGACACACAAAATGACTAATAGTCAGCGAAAGAGAAGAATTCTGCGCCCTAGTCCGAGTCGCATTAATATGCGCAGTTTGTAAGGGATTTGCCAGCGTTATAAAGTAAACAACAAAAAATACGAAATAGGAAATGCGGAATAGGGAATAGGGAAATGGCAGGGAAAGCACAAAAAAAAGAAATGAAAACAAACCAAAATATACGATATTTACTTAGAGTCTCAGCCAAAGTGCGTGGAAAAGCGAGATAGGTCAGACAGAAGAAAAGAAACAAGAAAAAACGAAAACAATTTAATAAACTGTAAAAAGGGCATGATAATGGTGAAACGTGTCTGGGGCACAAAAAATGGCGACCTGTGGGCTTCACAGCACCAAAGAAACTGGGAGATAGCGAGAGGTCAATTGGGTGCAGCAGTAAACTAAACGTGTACATCGAGTAGTCGTGGTCGTTGTTCTAGTTGCCGTAGTGTGGGCGAACCCAGCGTGCAAACGTGCTGAAGTAAAATCAATAAAATACCCTAATGGATGTTATTATATAATAAGCTGTAGAACAAACTCGTCTCGTCGAACATTAAAGCACATTAATATAACATAAAAATAAAAAAATCAAACTATACACTTTATGAGAGTCTAAGGATACGCTTATGCGTAGACAAACAGAAACAGCCAGTCAAGCACAGTCTGCAATCCGCGAGATCCAAGGAACTGAACTCTGCCAGACACCTGACGGCAACGTTGCGCCTGCACTTCAACTTGCGTTCGTGCTTGAACTCATATTCGCTTCACAAAGTTCCCTACGGCCTGAGAAGGGATTCTGCTGCTGCTGCTGCTTCTGCTACTGACGATGATGATGTTGTTGATGATGCTGATGATGCTGACGATGCTGATGATACATAATGACAGTTTGCCTCGCGGCCAAGTCAGTTACTTTGATAAACTGCGCTCATAACATCTGTTGGCATGCAACTCAAACTAAAGGCACACACTCCTCTTTTCTTCTTTTTTTGTTTTGCTTTTCTGCTGACTTGCATTGTTTCTGCTGCTGCTGCAGTTGACGCCGCGTGAAGTGCAGCTGCTTTTTTTCTGTGTGATAATGCATTTGATCACAGCTTAGCAGCAATTTAAACGTAATGTGCTTAGGTCACATGAAGATAAAGAGAATTCGTAATGAAGCAGCAGTGCAATGTGTTTGTGCACTGCTTGTCTAGTGTACTCTGCACGACAAGCAGTGCTATTGTGTTAAAAACATGTATACGACATGTTTAACCATTGATAATGTTCTGGTAAAAAGTCAACCGAAGAAAATCTTATTAAATGTAGTTGTCACTGCTCTTTTATATTTCAAAAACATTAAAATGTTGAATTTATTTAACTTTTTTATAGTATGTGTTTTTTAAACATCAACAAAATACTATCTAGAGTCAAGTTTTAAACATTTTTTGTTTGTTGTCATGTGGAATTTCCCATTGAACAAGCAGCATTCCATTTGATGTACTAAATGCAGATTACTGCGTGTTAAATGCATTGATTGAATTCACACTTCAAAACAGAATGAATTGTTAAGCTCGGAAAATTTACCTGTTTGCATAGGTGTTGTTTAGGTTGTGCGCTGTGCTCAGCATGGCATCATTGATTTCAACAATTAAAATATCGCCGGATTGAATTTCTGCCTCGCCCTCCCACGTCAGCACATTGGGCGCACAGTGCTCGCCTGGTTTACAGTGCTCAGTAGTCTGCGAAATAAAAACAGTAACGACAAAAAGGTGGTTGAATTATTTAAATATTTTCACTAGCTACATAAATTAGGGGTTGCAAGGCTACAAGGCTGCTGTTGTGGCTGTAAATGTTTTTTTGGTATCTACCCCAGCCACGGCCCGCAAAAAGTTAACAGTCGAAAGGGACCAAAAGGTTTGTCGGCTCGCTCGACATTCTCTCTGCGGTTGCCTGGGCACAGCCACAAAAACGAAATGCTGCAGGCTCTGCTGGAGCGAGAGACGAAAATAGAAAAACTGAAAACGGTAAACTGAATTATTAAACAAGTTTTCTAATTTCAGTTTCATGTCGTCGTCGTCTAAGCCGTTTGCCAGCCTAACAAATTTACATACTAACCACACACCAAACCTAATAAACTTCCCCGCCAGAAAAAAGGTTCATTTTAGTCGTAGTAGTAGTTGCTACGAAATACTACGAAATCCATGTGCTACATTTATACTTGCTACCAACTGCCATATGCATAGATCCACTGACTCTGCGCTCTCCCTCTATGCTTTTGTTTTTTATTAATTTGGGTTAAGCCACGCACAAGCTGACTGCCAGCTCAGGCTGTGATGTGATGTGAGCCTGTAAGCCTGTTCGCTTCATCCATTACAATAAAATGGGGTTTGTTGATGGCCGAGAGGTGGAGAAGGTCAGGTTAGCAAATTTTAGCATATTTCGCTCAATTTGAAGCGGTTTAGTTTTTTGTTTTTGTTTCTGTTTCTGTTTCGTTTCCGAGGATTTGTCAGTGCTAAAATTTATGGCATTTTAATAGCTTGTCCTGCATAAGAATGTACATTGTGCTTTATTTTTAGTGCTTCACATAAAATGTCAAACAAATTTCCATAGAAATGAGCCACATACATATTGAAGACTATTTTATATGCATATTTGTTTGCTTTAAGCAAATTCTCATCATTGACAATGTTTAAATTAAGTAAACTAAAATTAGAATTGCAATATACATTTCAATTAATATTGTCATTAATTGGCGAGCTAATTTGCTGCTCCACTTGTTGCCTACTCAATAACAATTATAAATAAACACATCTCAACCAAAAAAGGACAATGCCTGAGTCAATCCATCAGTCAGGCAGTCAGGCGAACAATTGGCAAACATTTGACATTTTCAAATGAACCCAAAGAAATTTAATCCTTTTGAGATGGCAAAGTCTTGGGCTTAGCAGAGGAAATTATTGATCAGCATTTGATGCGACTATTTCCGCAACATGTGTGAAGGGAAGTGACCCAAACAAGTTGACCGGAAATACTCAAATCCTTTGACTATCCATCTCAGCATCTTTATGCAAAAAGGGACACACATAATGGAGTTTCATTTTGTTTATTAAATCACATTTGTTGTTAGCTTACAGAGAACTAACCCAGTTTTACAAATTCTTAGACCCAGATGTGCGTTAACCAGCCATGAATTCAACTGGCGAACTGGGAGGGGGAGTAAACGAAGGGAGCGCAACTTAACAGTCATTTTTAGCGTCCCTTGGCAAATATTTAAATTCATTTCTGAATTTATCCCTTTCAATGACATCTGTCTGCTGGCAATCCCAGTGGTACTTTAATCAGCAAAACGCTTTTGCTTTCCTCATTCGCGTCTTTCTCATTTCAATCTGAGTCTCAAGCCTCAAGTCAAAGTCTCAAACTCAGTCGTCAATGTTGTTTAATTAACATCAACGTTTGGTCTTTTGTTTTGTTTCAGTTTGTCATTTAATTTGACGGCTTCTTTGTCTTTATTTCTTTTTTTGTTGGCAATAAAATAAAATTAAATTGATTTTCTGTTTACCTTTGATCAGCAAATGTTGCCAACAACAAATCTTTGTCGACTTTCCTTCCATCTTCTGCATTTAATTAAAACATGTCGACATTTTGTTAACCTTGCTAAAATAAAAATGAGAAAAAGACCCAGCCGATTCTTTTTTACCTTGCATCTCATTTTATCTTACTGCAATATCTTCTTTTCGCTTCTTTCAATCTTTTGCTTCACAACAACAACAACAAAATGAAAAGGTAAATGAATTACAGAATCTAAAATAATTAAAGAAAACATTCGCATAAGCAGAAACGGTCATCAGTCTATGATTCTAAGTCCTACGTGGAATTTCAATGTGGAAAAGGTAAACGCAAATAAGTTTTCCCCTCATAACAGCTTTGGGTCTGTGCTCGTTTGTACTTTTTTTTGTGTATTGTATCTGCGAATTACAATTGTGCTTTTTAGGTCTTCCGGTTTGAAAAGCTTTGCTATTTACAATTGATGTAATTTGGTTGCGATTGCAAAATATTTTATATATGAAAATAAATGGAAAAAAAAACTCTTGTTTTTTTAAATCTAGCAAATGACCTAGTTGTCAATGTTTTTATCAAAGGATCTCTGGAGTGAAGTTTTATTTGATATAGATTTAAATAAGCATTGGCATGCTAAAAAAAAAATAAATAAAATGGAGGATTATTATTTAAAATTCTATATTTTGTCTGCTCAATTGCAGCATTTATTAAAAGTTTATTTTATTGGTTTCCCTTTAAATAATATTGTTCAATATTTGACTATAATAAAGCAAATGCTGCAAATTGCTGGTATCAGAACTTGGAGTAAACAATTAACCTATTTCAACTTGACATTACGCTGGTAGCTACCTTCGCTGTAGCGTATTAAAACTAATCCCAACAAATTAGCAAACTATCAAAAGCCTCAATGCTGTAATTCTGTAACTATGCCAAAAACTAAGCGCACTAAGTACATAATGGAAAGATGGAGAGAGAGAGAGAGTTTCTCTATTCAAAGTAGTCGTAATTAGTACTCATTAGGTGTACATTATGTAAATACCGGCTCGTCTCCTCGCTTTTGCCAAACTAATTATTCCGTCTGTTTAAGCAAATAATGCGAGTAGCGAGCATGCGTGGAGCCGAAGCCCAAGCCGAAGCCCAAGGCTAATGCAGAGGCTGCTTCCACCTGAGTTCTGTTTTGTGCTTAATGGGGATTCAATTGTTTTCGGAGCAAAGCCTTTAAAGCCTCGCTGACTCTCGCCTACTATCAGTTCAGTTTATCAAGCGCTATATATACTCACCACAATTGGCAGAAGCAGCTCGTGCGTTTCATTGCCTCGCCACAAATGTGAATCCTGCGGCACATTTTGTATCTCGCATTCAAGCGAATTGATTTTCTCCTGCAGGCGACTTAAAATACGCGGACGAGCAATTGGCTTTGAGGCCGATTTACCAAGATTAGCCGACTGCCCAGTGCCAGGGATGGGCGACAGAGTCGAACTAGCTGCTGCCTGTGGCTGTGCTATAACTTTGACTTTCGCTGCGACCACTTCCAGTTTCTCCAACTGCTGCTGCTGCTGCTGCTGTGGCGGCATCAGCGCCTTGAGCAATAATTTAGCGCGCTTAAGCTCCTTCTGGTATTTTATGGGTTTCACAGTAGTCCAAGCACTTTCTATTGTAGATGTGGCTGCCTCCCCCGCTGTTGCTGTTGCAGAAGCTGTCGCTGTGGCGCCGTCAAAAGTTTGCCTCGTGGGCGTCAAAGTCACGCGTTTTGGCGGCATTGGCGTGACTCCTCCGTTGCTGCTGCTGCTGCCGCTTCGAGTCGTCTCCAACTTTGTGGTTGGCGAACTTTGCCGCAACCTTTCCGTCGGCACTGTTGCCGCTGATGACTTTATAATGCTGCCTGCTGTGGGCACAGTGCTGCTGCTGCTGCTGCTGCTGCCCAGTCTCCCTTCCTTTCCTGAACCAGTTCCAGTCGCAGTTGCAGTGCCAATTTCTTTCATTAACTTGCGTTTATTATGTAACAACATTTCGTTGTACAACTCTTTGCTGTTGTAGAACTTTGTTGTCGAGAACTCCGGATGTGATGGCGCAACTATTGACGATGATGACGATGATGTTGCTGTTCCAGCTGCTGCTGCTGCTGCCGCTGACAATGATTTGGCTTCGTGGCCATCCAAGACTTCTGTGTTAAACTTTGTGTTGCCAAAGTCAATGTTGGGCATGGCCATCACATCGCTGGCACGATGCTGCATGGGAAACTCGAAGCTCTTCTTCACACGCCGATCGATGTAACTATCACCAGCTGCGAGTCGGGGCAGCTGCTGTGGACTTCGCGTTGAAGATGTCATGGTTGCTGCCGTTGTACTGCTGCTGCTGCTGCTGCCTGTGGTCGCTGTGGTTGTGGTCGCTGCGGTGCTGGTTGTGCTGCCTCGCGTTTCGTGCAGCTCAAATTTACGCTCGATTTCCGTTATCAAATCATCCTGCTCCGCCAGCAATTTTCGCGTGAAATCACTCGGTGTGGATGCCACGCCTGCCAGCAGTGTTTCTCTGGTTGTTGTTGGAACAGTAGTCGTCGTCGTCATTGGTGTTGCAGCAGTTGTCGTCGCAATTGTTGGCTGCTGTTGATTGACTGACGGAGTGCCGTCAGCCACAACCAGCAATTCCACCTCATTGGGCATTAGATTCTGTCGATATTCCTCGGCATTATCGAGCTGCTTAAACACTGTCTGCTGCTGCTGCTCTTGTTGCTGCTGCTGCTGCTGCTCCACCTCCTGTGGCTGCTCTACTCTATCGCCATGCATAATGGACTGAAAATCCTCCAATTTCATGGGATACAGATCGACAATGTTCAGCTTACTGGCCGTCGATTGCTGAAACAACATGGCACCATAACGCTTGCGTTCCTCCTCATTGAGATCGGCCAACGTCTCGGCTACTTGATACGATTCCGCCGCCTGCATTTGTATGTTGAGCGAAGCGGGTGAAGTGCTGGCTGCCAACTCATCAGCATCAGCAGAATCAGCCTCGGGCAGTGACTCAGAGTTTTCTTGCTCTTTATCGCCTGCTGAGTCGCTGAACTTAATGCGATAGAGACGATCAAAAACGTTACCCAGGGAGGCAAGTGGCGGCACGGTTGTCGTCATTCCTTCGTCCTCTATTGGCGTTAGTTTGTCAGATCCCAACTTCAATAATGATAATGGAAGTATTGTTGTTCTCTCTATGCCAGCAACATCTGCTGTTGCTGTTGTTTTTACTGCTGCAACATCATCAGCAATTGCTGTTGTCTTTTCTCGTACAACATCTTGTTCAATTGCTGTTGCAACATTTTCCACTGCTGCTGCTGCTGCTGTTGTAGTTGCCACATTTTCTTCTACTGCTGCTGTTGTTTTGACTTCTTTTCCCTTTGTCGTTGTTGTAGCCGTCGTTGTCGTAGTACTGGTTGTTGCCGTTGTGGTAGGCGTGGCCGTTGATGTCGACGAGCCAGAGGAAGCAGTTGAGGAGGAGAGAATACTGTTAGTGGTTATTTCATCCACAATCTCCAATTCTTCTGCTGCTGCTGCTGACGTCACTCGGCTGGTTTCATTGCGCTCAACATTGGCACCGCTGACCACCACGGTGGGGGCTGTGGTCGTTGCGGGGGCGTGGCTGCTCTGCAAGTCATTTATTATGGTCGGACTTGGCGTTGTTATTACCAACGCTCTCACCCAAACAACATGCAGCAGCATTACAAATGTTAAAATCCAGATTTTCGACATTTTGGAACGTATTTTCAGACGCCCCTCGCGGTATGAAAATAAGCTGTTGTTATATTGGTTATTATTATTAATATTTGCGTTTGTTTGTTCTTTTTTTCCTTTAATGTGTCTGATGTGGTTTCAGCTGCATTGACGCATGGCAACAAAACTGCAAAATACAAATAGAAATAAATACGAAAAGTTATTATTCCCATATATTTCTTATTTTGCATTTCAATTATTGGGTCTGCCGTAATCGAAAATACTTTCAATAAAGGCAAATGCTGGACATGTGAAATAACGAAGCTTCTGCTTATGAAAATGCAATTAAACAATTGAAATTTAGAAAACAATTGAAAATACTCGGTGCACAATTCACAAATGCATAAATAATTGAACAAATATTGAATGAAATGCAGCAATCAATAGATATAAAGAGGGACAAAGGCGTAAGAGCAATAAAAACCCAAATTGACAATTTTTACATTCAATTGAATTTTACTCAAAATTAAATAATTGCCAGAGCCAAAGCAGCAAGATAAATCAGTTGACAACCTCAATTGAGTCATAAAGGGTCACTCAATGAACTCAAAATGCCTCAAAATCGTTTTTGTGATTCACTTCTACACAAAATTGATTGGCAACAAGGAAGAGAGGACGAAAATAGTCGACAGCTTACAGCTCATTGGTTACCAAGCAGACAGTCGACGAAGGACAAGCAAATCAAGGCATTGAGTCATTACTACATTTGCTCATTAAAAGGCAGACTGCGTTCTTGTAGTTTTGTGGCTGATGGATTAGACTCGAGCTGAAAGCATAGATGCGCATCATATGCAAAGTATGCACTCTCCTTTTCCATTCAATTGAACTCAAACTTCTCGCAAATATTTGCTCACGAGTAGGGCGCTTCTATTAGAGTTGTGCCATTGATAAGGATGAACGGATGAAAGGCATATATTACTGCACCGCACTGCACTGCACTTCGCACTGTTTATTTATGACCTCAAAGTGCTGGCAGCAATAAATCAACAACCTCTTCCTATCCCTTGGGGAGTCTTTGACAACGATTTCAATTTGTTGCAGCTGCGACGTCAGTTGGTCTGTCATTAAATTAATTATTTTCATGATAAAATTAATTAAAATGCATGCGATTCGCTTCTGCAATATCTATTCTGCTTGATGGCTTTCATTTTATCCAACAACACAAAAAAACAACAACAAAAAATCAAGTATACGCTCTGTTGAGAGACAGGGCAGGCAAAAGCAAATTTCAAGCTCTGGTTATTGTGCATATTGAAAAACCTCAGAGGCTAATAGCATAAGGAAAATTTCGAAGGGAAACAACATAAGCGCCATAAGATAAGAAAAGAGAAGCAGCTCAAGCAAAAACAAATGAAATCCTCTTAGTTTTAAACGAGCCATGCGGCAGAAGCCACCAAGGCTGCTGCCGTCTCAAGAAGGACGACCACTTCATCTTCATCTTCTTTTTTTAAAGTCACTTTAAAGCCCCGAAAATTTGAATGTAACTGGTTTCAATTGCAAGCATTTGAGTAAAATAATTGGCTTTAGAAATCAACTCTACTCATATTTGGAGCCCACTTCAAAGTTCGCTTTTTGCGGAAGTTGTAATTGTACTATAAATAGCTAAAATGTTTGAAAGTATTTCACTAGCCAAATCAACATAAATAATCGCAAATAAAAAACAAATCAAACATTTCACTTGGAATTGGCGAAAAAGCGAGCATAAATAAGAGGCACTCTTATAAACAAAAAACAACAATATTTTGTTGAAACTCTGGAATAATAAAAAGTGAAAATGAAAAACAAATAAACATTTTTACGCAGTCACTTGATGAATGAATGGGGAATGGGGGGCTAAGGACGAGGGCGAGACTACGTCTGGGCGGGTGTAAAAAAAAAGTTTCGTTTTTATTTGTTTGTTGTTGCTGTGTTTTGCTCCGCTTTTACTGTATTTTGTATACAAACAGTTGCAGCCAAAAAGCAAAAGTAAATAGAAATAAAAATGAAGCTTAATTTAAAATGCGACGAAGCGTGGCATTCACTCACACACACAGAGCCATAAAGCAGCGCTAATATCAACACACATAAGCTCACACACACTGACATTCAAGCACACTCACACACACACACACACACCCATTGAGGCTCACAGATACACAGAGATAGCACTGGAGTAGTGCTGGGGCGATGCGATATAAAGCTGTAGATAAACTTGCGTCGTTTCCGTTCTCAGACCTAAACAGCACTCCTCATCGCTCTCTTTCTTCCTTTATTTTTTGCGCTCTATGCAAAGCTTCGCTTTTTTATTTAGAAATGTTTATGTGCGGGCCACATTTTTTGGTGTAAAACAGCGCAAGAAAAAAATACACATAAACGAAGCAAAAGAAAAGCGAGCAGCAGCAAGCAACTAAGATAGAAGAAAAGGAAAAAAATGTAGCTAGATATTTAAAACTCGCAGCCGCAAAACCGCTGCTCATAAGGTAAATGGGGATGCCTCAACTGAACACAAATGGCAACCGCCAACAACGACAACGAGCCTGACAACAACGACAATGCGAGACGGTGACACTGCCATTTCTCCACAAAAACATTCCACATTTTGTTACTCGTTCCAAGACAAGCCAAGTGGCGGCAAATCTCTCGACTGGGATAGACTCAGTCATCCACCCAGCAAGCCAGCCAGCGAGTTTCTTCTAGCTGTTGTTAGCTGTTCTGT
Organism: Drosophila albomicans; assembly: GCF_009650485.2. NCBI lineage: Eukaryota > Metazoa > Arthropoda > Insecta > Diptera > Drosophilidae > Drosophila > Drosophila albomicans. Next base: position 21,863,422 of record NC_047628.2, on the reverse strand, counting down.
GAAAACGATTCCCATTCCCAGTCGGAGCCAACGACAAGGTGTGTTGCACCGTGGGCACATAAATAACATAGCAACAACTTTTTAATGTAAATTAAAAATTTAACTAAAGTGGCAAGACGTGCAGCACGAAAGGTTAAAAGTGCGGGCATCGTATAAAATTGGCACGAAAAGAATTCTTCAGTTAATCACGTTAGTTTAACAAACTCTTCAATATATGTTATTCAAATAAAATATTGTGACTGCAAAATAATAATTACAATATGAACATTTGACAAGTTTTCTAGAACAATAAATTTATGAATTCCTAATAGTTTATTAACTAGTTAATTGAGTTTGTTAGTTTGCGCAACTTTGGAAAATTATTAAAATTATTATTATAATTTAATACCTTTTAAATATTTATATGCCGCAGAATATTTATTGAAATTTTCTCAATTGGTTTATTTGTAGCGTAATAAATGTGTTTCTTTTCACCATAAAACAACATTTTCCCAAATGAAATAAGCGAAAAAATTGACGTAATTTAATCTCGTGTCCTTTGCCAATACATTTCCCATTTGTATATGAAAGCTTTATGGCCAAAGTAAACAATATATTTTTAATGAATGCGATTTAGGTTTAATGAAGACAATCTAATAATAACTTTGGCACCACTATGCTTGTGCCTTGGAGTGTGTGTGCTGCTTTGTAAAGAACTCGCATTTATCTTTATTTTTATGCCACAAACACGCCAAAAACACGCAGCGTGAAAGCGGAGAAAGTAGAAGTGCCAAGAAGCAAAGTAGCCACGTTTCTAGTGTAAAACGTATGGAGATAGCAGGCAGACGAGGCGGGGGAGAGAGTCGGAGTAAGGGAAGTGGGAGCAACTTCACGTCACTAACACAGCACCCCAAAGCCAAAGCCAAAGCCGAGGCAACATTAGGCAAGCCACGCTGATGACGGCAATGCCAATGGTGGCAGCAACGCATACAAATCATGAGGGCACAGAATTGGATAGAGTCAGTGAGAGTGTGTGTGTGGGTGTGTGTGTGTGTGTGTGTTCGCTTGAGTGTGTGTGTGAAAGAGAGGGTGAAATCGGGCTTGAGCTTAATCTCTAGAATCTTTTAGTTTTGCGCTATGTAAAGCATAGCACATTTAAGGTGGCTGTGGCTGTGCCAGCGACTGTCTCACGACGCTGTTAGCCGGGTCAACAACATAAACCAAGTCACCAACAAATGCCAACACCCCGCCACAGCTCCCTCCCACATGCCACACTCATTGTGCCCCCTCTTCTTCGTCCTTGCTCAATGCCTTTCGCATTCAGCTGGAATCGAAGCGCTTCAAGTGGCACTTGTAAGCAGCGATCTCTGGCATTGACTAGTCTGTGAAATAGTGTAGAGTAATGGCTGGTTGGAGGGAGGGAGGAGAATGCTGCGGGGTGAAAGGGGAGAAGGACCTGTACTACGTGGGTTCAACTGTTGGGTCTCGAAGCAGTGGCAGAAAATGTTATTTGATGTAGTTTTAAAAAGGAAAAACACGTACAATCTACGCTGCTCTTGGCTGCTTGGGGGCTGAGCTCCTCTCCTCCTCTCTGCGCCTTCTTGTACTTCTTGTTGCCTGACAATGTCGCTGCTTGTTCTCGATGTTGTTCTTTTTGTTGTTACACTTGTTGTTGTTGTGGCTTTTTGATCGACTGTTGAATTAATTTTAAGTTATTTGTTTTGGGGCCACTTTTGTCCAGCCAAGGCTGCGTTTGTTCGCACTTTTGATTCGATTATCAACGATTCGCACTGTTTTGTTCACGCTTTCCAATTTATTTGATTAGATTTCAGATATTTAAAATATCTTCTAAATTAAAAACAATATCCAAGTTCATTAGTTTGCAGTTTGATACAATTAAATAATTATAATTTCTTTTAATTAAAAAAAGATGTTTGCAGAAAATTAAAATATCTAAACAAACTTTAAATGAAATATTTAATAAATTCATTTACAAATATTATCCAAAGAGCACAAATTTAAAATATATAATTAAAAAATAATTCTTTTAATAATATATATTGAAAAGCGCAGTCGTGTGTATATAATTATTTAATTGAATGTTATTATCCAAAGTGCTTTAATTGAAGTTGCAGATGCTATGCAATTTATTTATTATTTAAATTCAACAGTCACTTAATTCTTTTGCCTCAATGGCAGCACATTAAATTTAATTTAAAACAACACCGCACACACAACGCTTAAGTTAATGCGTTCAAGCATCATTCCACACTACTCCAATTTAAATATACATTTCGAAAATGCTTTCGTAAACTCGCACAAGTTCAAGTTGATAATTGTCGGCGGAATTGTTGGAATTAAAGTGCCGGCTTAAGCAACCGCAACTGTCGCGATGCTTTCCAATGTGAACTTTATTTGCGGGCGCCGAGGGACAAAACAAAGAATTTAAATTGTTTGGCGCGTCGACGTTTTGCAGGTATTTGGGTTTGTTCTTGTTTTATTATTGTTCACTCCTATTGAGGTTCTTGCCTTTAATTTTTTTGGGGTCTCACAACTGTTCTGGCATTTTCGCAAACGTGACGCTCGAATGTTGCTCCGCTACTGAAGCAGCATCCAGAGCAACGATGCCGATGGCCAGACATTTGCCACTCAGATAAAAGCTCTCGCTTGCCATAAAAGAAACAAACCCAAAGAGAGAGCAAAGCTGGCGACATGCGCACACAGCATCCTGGCGAGCGTATTTCTGTTTTGGGTTTTATTTTGGACTTTTGTTGGAGGCAGCTTGTCGAGCATTCGACGAGAATTACCCAAAACATTGGCCAGCACAGCTGTTCGAAATCAGCTGGAAGGGCGCAAGAAATAGAAGATGCCTGAGCTTGATGACGGCAGGAGAGGGGACGAAAGGGAAGGTTGGGAGGTGGCACAACATGCCCCATCATAACTTTTTCGCGTGGCGGCCATTTTCATTTTTTCAGCCGGTTTTTTGGCTCTTGCTTTTTTGCCGTGTGGCGTCTGCATTTGTCACCTCGCCCTTTGTTTGTCGCTCGACGGCGCCATCAGGTGGGATTGCTTTCACAGGGGTCACTTAAAGCCGCCCTAATGTCTGCCGCCTTTATGGGTTATGAATGCGGCAAGGCTCATAAATGTTCTGGCGTTGTGCGACGAATACGTGACACGGAGCCAAACTTTTGGCCTACTCACAGCCGAGTGCTGACTTTGCCACACAGCAGCAGCAGAGTTTTTATTGCCTCTTACATCATTTATTGGTTGGCTTTAATTGTGTTTTAAAGCGCAACTAATGAGGTTCATTGCGGTATTCGCAACACGTCATTAATATCGAACCGCGATTCTGAAGCAGCCCCATGCGTAATGAGCAGAATTTTGAAACTGAGAAATGAAAACGTGCCAGCCGAAAAACTTTTGCAGTTTCTCCCGAGATGCGCATCAAAATGAAAGTTCGTGCCAGCTTCATGGCATTTATATGCTGCACCAACTCGGGTCGTAAAATTTAAGGAAAAAATAAAATATGAGAAAGGAAATATCTGTTGACTCGGCGGTGTCTTGGTCTCTTCGTTTCGTTTCACCTTTTTTTGACTTGCATCTCTCAGCGTTCATTAATTCAGACAGTGCCTCCCAATTATGCAGTGCGGAAAAAAGTAATTACGCGTATTAAGCGCACACAACCAGAAATGGAGGTGATTAAGATTTGCTCGATGCAATCTCTTTTTTGTTCTCTTGCTTTAATAAACCGTGAAACTGCAAACAGGGCTGACAGAAAATGAGACAAATAAAATATTCATCATGGCAAGTAAATGACTGTTTGAATTACTACCTCTTTAGGATAATTGAAATAGCTATCAGATAATTAAGTCAATTAGTCGCATATGAATTTATCTGTTTCTATAACTAATATCAGCATGTAACTTAATTCTCGGCAAATTGCTGACGACACATCTCGTTTTAAAGACTTTCAAGAGTGACAATCATACAGGTGTAGCTTAAATCCACACTATAATTGAGATAAATGAGCTTCCGTTGATGGAGCCTAATACTCGACTCGCAAGTAAGCCTGTTAAGTCGGCATGTTGGCAGAACAAGTGCAGCTGGCTTACCACCGCATCTTCCCGTTTTTCCTCCCCCATCCACATCCCCCTCCCCCTCCCCCGTCACCCCGCAACCGTCAACTTCACATTTCCTCCCCTGCACAATTTGGAGGCTGTTAAGCCATCTGTCAGCCTCATTTATGTTATGCACATTCTAGCAGCCATTTGCTATTAACTTTAATGCCAAATGTGTACACTTGTATAAGCCAGGCTGTAACACACACACACACACACACTCATGTGAGAGTGCTGTCAGTTGCTGTTTTATCAAATTGGTTGTACTTGGACTTTAATATGACTTAATAAGCTCATTACAAATATTTTTTTTTCGTTGTCACCACATCGTATATGCAAGGGTGTGTGTGTGTGTGTAATAAATGTAATTTCGAGTTTCGAGGGACACATGCACATGCATACGCGCCGGCATGTAAATATACATAGCTGCAGGGGCGCCACAGCTTGGCATCGACATCGGCATCGACATCGACAGAATGCTAAGGAGGGAATGTGTAGCCGACAGCTGAATTCAGCTGAAAAAAGTCAACGCAGCTCGTTGCTGCCTTATGCTCATATTTAAATTTGCATAACGTTGATTTTGCTCCAGGAACATTTGCTCCACACTCACATATTATGAGAGAACTGTGCACACACATTACGCATACGACGCGTGTGGCGAGGATCGCTATGGCTTTTTTGGTTTTTTGGAAAGGGAGACCGTGTTTGCCTGCTTGTGGATTATTTTCATTTAATAAATTAAAACATATTTCGCATGCTGTTCAAATATAATTACACTCGGTCTGCGGCATCTACTTACGATTTAATTAAAATTATGTTTCAACAACAAAATTCGCGTTCATATAAATCTGTGTATGTTTATAAATAACCGTTTTTTCATGTTGTATGCAAACTTCAACTCGTGTTTGTTATTAATAAACTTTTCAATTGCAAACATACAACAGGGCAGCTGTTCACATTAACTTTTGCCTTTGCCTCTCAGTATTATGCCTTTTGCGACTTATTCCGCTTGCCTATTATTCTTGTTTTGTGCATTTCCTTTTGCCAAATCCACAACTGACATTCACAATAGCTCGACAAAAAAGAAACCGCAGAGCCTAAGCTCATAAGCCCACAAAACATCACATAAAAGGCAAACGACAGAGCAGCCAAAGTGAATGAGAGAAAACGAGACGAACGAACGAAGCGTTTTGCTGGTTACGCAATGTGGCTTATTACAAATTTCAGTTAATTAAAGGAAATTTTCAAAGGCTTAAAATTCCAAGAGATTTACTCGTTTTTGTTACCCACACTTTCATTTCTTTTTGTAGCCAAAATGTAAGACGATGTAAATAAATATTCATAGAGGAATCGCTTGAGAAGTGTCTGTAGAAGTATGAATAGTAAAAATAAATTAGTTAGACAATTAAAATATTAACAAGAATTATATAATTAATAACTTGTGACCAGTTTTGAAAAGGGATATAAAAGAGAATAATCAGTGGAAAAGGTTCAAAGTACTTTACTAAAAAGATTATTATATGAAATGAATAAAAATTGGGATGAAAATATTTAAGCAATAAATTATTAAAGAAAACGTTTTAACGATGCGAACTAACGTTATTGGAAAGTCCAAAAGCAATTCATTATGACATAAATTTCAACTCTATGAAGCAGAGTCTAAATTATTTGTCACAAAAAAAAGATTAAGCATTTCAGCATAATTACAAAGCAACCCAAAAACTTCGAAATGATGCCGCTACTTAATCTAATGCAAACACAACTTCTGCTTGCAAGTAAGTTTAACAGAACTAATGTCTTTCAAATGAGATACTTCTTCTACTTGATTACAGAAGAGAATCGCAACATTGCTGCTGCCACACGATTTCTAACTCCTTTGCTGCGCTGTCCCATGACCCAAGTGGTCATCTCTTTTGTGGTTGGTTATTTCGCCACCATCAAGATTACCCAAATCTGTACGCTGATACGGAAGCAAGTCAGCAAGCGCCAAAACTTGGAGGAGTGTGTCACACAGCTGGACTCTGAGAGCGGAAGCAGCGAAGCGATTTTGATCAAGGGTCAAGCGCCAACAGATGAAGAAGCCCTCTGGCTGACCAGGCAACAGTTGACTGCCTATAACGGACTGCAGGGCAATAACGAGCCCATCTATACGGCTCTCAATGGCAAAATCTATGACCTTAGCTCGTCACGCGATGTCTGCTCGAAGCCAGGACTTTATTCCCTGCTGGCCGGCTGCAATGCCAATCAAGTGCTGAATATTGCATGCGGCTCGATGGGAGTCTGCACCGACGACGTTGTTCAACGTTGGGAGCAGAGTCTCAATGCCGAATTCAATATTATTGGCTACTTAATTGACAGTGACGTGTCCGACGACGACCTCGATGCTAAAACTGAAATCGAAACTGAAACAGTATACAACAATGACAGGACGGTTGTAAGTGACGGTGGCCAGGAGGAGCTGTCTGCAAATAGAGAAACTTAGTTTTGGTCAATGTCTTTTAGCTTTTTACTTATAAATGCGCAACTTAATGCCAACTGATGTCGTTTAAATTCTTTATCAGCAATGAACTTGATATGTGCTTAGTACTACTTTTATAGAGCCTATAGTTTATCTCTTTTGAATAGTCATTTTATTTACTGTTAATTTAGGTACTTTTAAGCATATTTTTTAACCTACTACTTTTACTTTCTTTACTACTTTTTCTACTACTATTTTTACTGTAATCTAAAGAGTAGTAGTAGTAAAATAGAATTGCAGCTACTATTTTGAATACATTACATTACTAATAAACATTGAAAATCTTTAACATAGTTTGTGTAGATTTAAATGTGTTTCAAATCATAAAAAGAATATATTTTTCACACACTTGACTTTTCTTTACCGTCATCTTCTCATTTTATCAATTTCGCATTTGTTTTCCAAGTTATTTTCAAATATTATCCCTGCTTAGTTTAACCTAATGAAAACATTTTTGAAAGTCCTTCCTACGCAATCACTATAACATATTGCTGGCTTACTTGAACTACTTGAACTTGTTTACATGTGTGGGTGTGTGTTGAAAAGCCGTGTGTTTTATTCGAGAACATTTCCTGCGAAAAGCATAACAAGCGATGAATGGGCATTGGCAAGGTGTACGTATACGTATACGTTACACGTTCTTGGAAATTGTGCCAAAATCGTTGACCCCTGGCATCGATGGCGCCTTTCGAATGGCTGAATGCTTGGCATTTGGCCCAAATGTGTTTTTCGCCTTGACAAGAAAATATCGATGGTGTTAACGACGATAGAAACAGATTGTTGTGTTCTGTTTCTCTACCCAGTACGAAAATAAAAACGCATCATGATGAACTTACAACAGTTTAGAGCAACTTTGGTAACTTAATCGATATAAATTGACTTTTATAGGGTATAGCTTAGTCGAGTGTCTGTGTGGAGTCGACAACCTTAACATGTTTACTCTACAGGCTGTTAACTTTGCCCCTGGCTTCGCGACGTGTGTATGGCAAACTTTTCAGTAGCACCCAAACACGAAGTTGAGTAAAATTGAATTGAAGAACACCGTGGAAAATACTAAGAAAAAGAGAAAAAAAACACTCATGAAGCCAGGTGATACCAAAAAGATTCCCATCAGGTGCAGCACACACAGCTAATAAAATCAAAATTACTTTTCAGCCCAAGAACACACACACACACAACAAAACTTGCTGCTGTGCTGGATCGAGTAACATGGGAATTTGAAAAAGTTGTCAAAAATTGTTAAGCACGCGCTTAAAAATCACCCAAATGTGCAAAAGTCAATGTACAAAATGAAAACAAAGAACAACTTTAGAGGGTCAGCGCCAATATCAAGATGTTGCTGACAGGCGACAAGTGCTATTTGATGTGGCAAGTTCGATCAGGCAGAATGGTGTGTCGAAAGGGCAACAGAAACAGCAGAAGCAGCTATCAGAAACTAATAGGTGTGAAAGAAAATGTGAAAAGCTAGACGAACAAATAGTAATTGAAGGGCACTTGCTGGGAAAACAAACCGAGAGCGAAATCTTCTTTAAAGATACAGTTTTTTAGGCTGCAAACTTTAAAACTGCGTAAAATGTTTCAACAACAATACCGTAGCAGAGTCTCCTTTAAAGTTTTTTTAAATGGGAATATTTTATGCTTCTCTTCGATTTTCATTCCATGTTCTCAAGAAACAACTGTCAAGTGTGGCAAGCTTAACCCAGTTTTCTTACTGTCATTTCATAAATTGCCACAATGTATCGCAGCTGGGGCGAGAATCATAATTGAAACCAAAGCACATAACAATGTCACAGCCAAGGCATTAATAAGGCTTTAAATATGCCGCTGTGTAACATAGCCAAATGCCCAACGACCTACAATACAATACAACAACAGCAGCAGCAACAAGAGCAACAGCAACAACAAAAAGGCAAATTAGCAATGTTTCACATCAAAGTGCACATTAAATCCGAGACGATAATCACGCAGGGCCTGGAAGGCCAGACGAGATGTCGACGACAACGAGACGAGACGATAAGAGACGACAGTGGAGCAGGAAAGCGCCTTTTGGTATGCGTCGGGGCATACAAAAAACATAATTAACCGCGACCTGGCGAAACCGACAACCGACAACCGACGACGAGCAGCAACGAGGGCGAAGGACCAAAGATCAAGCAACGTTGCGACGTCGGCCTATGAGAGGCAAAAGGCAAACACAAGCAGCAGCCACATGCTGCTGCCATTTTACAATTCGCTCTGTCGACATCAGGTTAATGTGACAATCGCAGCTGTTGCCAACGCTCCCGCCCCACAACGCACAACGCACGACCCACAGCCTCTACTTTTGCTCCGACTTGTACAAATTACACAGTTTTGAATATAAAGTACTCAAATAACACACACATATACATATACGGCAACGATTGCGACTGCGAGTGTGAGTCGAGTATAGAAGACATCCTAGCCGAGCCTTTTTAATGCCTCGCCCCTTGTGCGTGTGTAAAAGGAATGTAAAAGCAAGAGTTGGGTGGCGGTGCAACGCAAAGAGTTTGTTTGAATTTATTTGCCGACTAAGCACATACGAGTATAGAGCTAGCAAGTGCCTAATGGTCGTCCTCGCTGGAGCCAGTTAGCGTCTTGGTTATAGGCTTATCTACAACACAAACTCAAGAATGCAATATCTCGAAATCTTCTGGCAATTACACTTGAAATATTTGCATTTCTTTATAAAACTAGCTATAAATGTAAGATGAGAACTTTTTAATTGGCTTACTTTTTATTGTATAATGTAACATGTAACATATGTAACACACTACGTATACTTCATATTACATTCTAATTAACAAAATATATAAGTTTCTATTGATGTTGATCTCTTTGAATAAGTTTTATGTAATTTAATTCCTTTCAACCCTATTTAGAATATATGGGAGAGACACTCCTCCCTGTTCATCCTTAATTTCCATGTAATAAAACGGAACTTTAATTGAGTCTTCTTTATCCAATAAAGAAATGCCGACAGCCTGTAGACCATTAATTACGGCGCACCATCATAAAAAAGGAGGGAAAACAAACGAACCCGCATTTCGAAGGACCTCTTCATTTGCAACCATCCCCCTCCCCACTAAACCTACCCCAACTGTCCCCAAATCATTTTTCCATCTCCGGAATCCGCTGTCGGCTAAAACCAACAAACCAATCTGCTGCTCACTGTTTTACACTGCTGGACGACTGCTCGGCGCTGAGCTGTGAGCTTACTCTGAACATCCGTTTTATGGTTTTGCACTTAGCCATTAACGAGTTTACTTTTTTAGTGCCAGTGCTGCCACCGTAACACCTCTCCTCCTCCATTCCCCCTGTCACACCCACCAAGCATTCACTCGGTCACCACAACATTTCCCAGTTGGTTCGTTGCTCTCAATTAGAGTGTCACTTCCGCTTGAAATTTAGTGCGCTGGACAAATTTACCTATGTTGTTGAATGGCAATTGGGGAAACAGAACCAGAACCAGCAGCTTTTATCCGGGTTTTCGCCTCCCCTCTTTTGGCAAACTGCACAAGATGCAGGCAGTCAGCATTTGGCTCTCAGTGGTTTCAACTGAGCACTATTTCATTTCATGCCCGGAAATAATCACACTGAGAGCATGTGGCTAATGCGGTTATATAGAAGGCAGGTGTTGGAATTACGCACTAAGTCCAGATGTTAAATGTTTGCTCATATCAAACATCATCAAAACTGTTAACTAATTTTAATTCGCAGAAAGTTGACGAATTATTATAGTTATGCTTTTAGTTTATCTCTTTAATATTTGCTCCACTTTTTGGTCTGATCCAAAAGCGAAAGTTTAGGATGCGTTTCTTTTTTCAAGTTTCTCTTTTCTGTGGTTATCTGTGTCTTCTTCAGCACTGAATTGCCGGCAGCTTTATCTGATGGATTGGCGTCTTCATTGTCTTACTAAATGCAACATACCTGTCTCTCTTCATTTTCTTACCTTTCCTTTTCCCCTCACATCACCTTAGCTAACGGTAAGTACAAGCATTCAGACCAAATGGAAATAGGCAGAACATGAAGGCACACAGAACGTAACAACGAAAGCAGACTTTTCCCTCTGCTGTTGCCTCTGGTACTTTCGATTTTCCCTCCCGAGCCACCCTCAATTGTTGACTGAGAGAATGAAAATTGCTGCTTCCGAGAAGCGCATTGTTTAAGAACATACAAAGCAGAAATTCGTACTCGTGTTTGGTGCCCATTGTGCTTGGCTTTCCTTAGACTTCTTCTTAGCCAGTTTCTTTACATTGAATACTCAGTAATTTCAGTCCAGTTTGCGTGTTTAAAAATGAAAGACACAGCACATTAGATCACATTATGCTCTCTCGAAATCATTATGTTGATGTTCTCATCAAATTCACATAATCAAACTGCACCAAATAAAGCATATACAATGTACAAGCGATGACCATGCGAAATCCCATTGCATTGTGGACATCAAACATGCCAAAATGATTGAATGTCAGCCGTCTGTGACTGGAGAACAAAGCGAAATCATTCAGCTGTGAAAAAACCATTTCAATTATGATTAGTCTTTTACTATTCGCAGCAACACAGTCACTTACATTTCGCTCCAGCTGCTTGTCCAGTTGAGGTATATCATTGAATAGCTTCAATATCGCGGCTGTTGAACGATTCGCGGAAACTGCCAAGTCACAGAGGGCAATGTTTAGCCAAAAGTCCGAGATATTTATCGACAATGCTTGCAGAAAGTTTAAGAACATATAGAAAGTAACCGCTTTTCTCAAGCTAACCACATAGACAAGTATGTAGAAAATGGAGATAACGTTGACTGTCAGCAGGGAGACAATGAACAGTGTTATTTGATAATCATAGACGCCAACTATTCGCCGATTAAGTTCCAACAGCCGCCTATACAGATCGAATAGCTTAGGGATCCTTGAGGATTTCGTAACTTGTTTATCGATTGTCAAGCGATTCACTAGTTGCAGCAACTCGCGATTGATTATCCAAATGGAGCGATAGACAAACATGACGCAGATGTGGAAGTGCGTTGTGACCATAAACACGCCCAATTGAATGACCATTATGCTCAGGACGCCAACAAGTAAGCCAATGTTATACCTGGGACTTAGACCAAATATAATCCAAATAATCGAAATGAGTTCCAGCATAGTGCAAACTCCCTTGTACACAATATAGTTATCGAAGTTGTAGCAATCACTCGTGTCGTACCGTCTAAAATGATGATCATGCAACTCGAGCAGCACGTTGAGTATTTTTCCCAGTTCGTCACTCATCCACCAGTTGCGAAAGTACATCACAAAGACGGTCAGCAGCAGCAGTCCATTATGCAGCACATTGATTTGCTCGGCCAATGGATTACGCGTGAAGAGCTCCTCTTTGGCCTGTGACTGTGTCGCTTCATAGTAGTTCATTGCCAGCCAAAGCAGCAGCACATTGAAGGCGATGCCATAGCCAACTAGCCAGCCGGAGCGTTTTATGCGCCTCGTCCTTGAGATGTAGACGAACGGAAATAGACCCAGCAGCCAGGAGCTGTAGAGTGTCGCCCACAGGTTGAGCTCAACAAATTTCCGGTACCAACTGCGATGAGCTCGAAGCATTGTGACTCAATGATTGAATATTCGCTGGAAATGCCGCATTCGTTTTGGCCTAATGAATGATGAACGATAAGCGATGGCTAAAAGTGTATGAATCGATAAATAGCACATTGCATAATAATGTTATATAAGTTTCTTTCGTTTGAGGATGTGTTCCGTTCGGCTTTTAATTAACTTGATAATTCTAATGGCATTAGTTAATCAATAATTCACAGACATGACTATGCCGGAAAGCAGTCAAACAAGTTGATAAACTGACCAAACGGAATAAGTAACAATAAAAGTACAAATTATTTAATAAAATACAACATCAACATCAACAAGAGAAAACTCATTAGTGCATTTCATTAGATGTCTCTTGCAATTCTTTAAGCTTGAGGACGACAACAAATTGCCCTCATTCTTTATCACACTATCAGTGGTGCTATTTGCACATTCGTTGCCATCCTTTGCAGGACATTAAAAATTAGTTTTTCCTGTATGCTTGGCTTTGCAACTTGTGCAATTCCTGCTTCATTTACCATACGTTCGTTCTGTTCGGTCTGTCAGCCCGTCTGGTGTGACCACGTTTGTCATGATATGCGTTGAGCGCCATAAAGTATGCAACACTTGCTGCTGCTGTTGCTACACGCAAGTGCAACTCAAAGTTGCCACATAAACTTTTCTTTGGCTAGCAGCACTACTTGGTGTGCACCAACTAATAAGTTGTCTCCAGTTTCCCTCATCTATGCAAGTGCATTTTTCACCTTTTATCATCATTTCCACTCACATTTTCCCCAAGTGCGGAAAAGTTTCTTCACACAGCTGCCGTGGAATTTTAAGTCTATGCCAGACGTGTAGTTTACGGCGTTGGCAATAAGACGAGAATATCAAGAATTTAGTGTGAAAACTCTCTTAAAAAT